>NC_061789.1:9090356-9439106 GCF_022458985.1 Mugil cephalus | reverse complement strand
TGCATTCTTGGATCCTCCTCACGTGACCGTACCAGGCAAGAAGTTGAAAGAACCCCATCTTCCCCCCTCATAATATAATGAATGGGAATTATCTGCCGGCCAATCCGAACGAGCACGAGACCAGCACGAGTGCTGTGGGCTGTGCGTGGCAATGGGCTCGGTGCACAAAGGACGGATGAGGGAGCACCTTGTGTGCAGTCGTTGAAAGCCTCTCGGCGCTCCACACTCTGAAGGAGGAAAGTGGTAAAAAAAAAAGAAAGAAAGAAAAAGGAAAAGAAAAAAGACGTTCTTTAAATAGCGCTCTCCATTCAGATAATCGCTGCAAAAGATGAGCCTGAAAAATGTGGACATGTGTCACTTAGACCAAAAGGAAATAGTCCACTGCACAAAGCAAGAGTGCTTACTCCCCCTAGAGGTGCTACGGAGAATGCACATAAGCATGTCACAATAGAGCCCCCTCAGTTTCCTTCATTCTGTTTCATTTCTATTTTAATCTGAAGGAAAAATAATCATCAGAGTTCCATCAGCGGAGGCAGGCGAACGTCCCCCGACATCGCTGCAGAGATCAGGCACTTCTGAGGCAACCGCAGCCTTGCCAGATGATTTTATTTTTTTGTGACTGCCAGAAGGATGTGAACTTCTCACCCGAGTCCCTGATAATGCGGACAACTGTTATTAATTAGACGGCGATTTATGCAAAGGAGTCAGGGGGGCATCGGCAGCCGGGAGTTCTGCACCAGATCAGATATCGCATCTCTTGTCAGCACAGGCAGAAAACCGCGGAGCAGTAGAGAAAAATGAGCTATACAAAAAAACAGCATGGGATTATGCTAAGCTAATAAGCATATGCCAGTTTTAGCCATATAAAAATAAGTGTAGCTTCACACAAAGTAGAGACAATCACACTGATCCAGTTTTTGAATATATATTTCTGTCCATTTTATTCTCTCTGTTCATTATCTGCAATTGTGTTAAATCAGAATAGTGACATTTATTGATGATGACCAGAACAACCTAATATGCGACATTATGCCAACTATACCTAAAATACCTAAAATCAGTTGTTCTTTAAGCTACCATTAAGGATGAACACAATAAGTAAATGTGAAAAATGGATCAGTTTGTCTTTGAGGGTGCTGGACATGAAATGGAAATGAATTCTATGCCTTTCATTTCCATATATGGAACTATTTGCAATCCCCATCCCCCATGGCTGGAAAGTATCCATCATTTTACCCAGTGGAATTGTTTGCTGTGCTATCCCCCTGCCAGTTTGGCTTCATGGCTGCTGTGGACTAACAGGGGCTGCTTTGGTTCGTTTTGAACCAGCTACTGGGGCCTGACTTGTTATATATTGGCTAATGAGTTGTTTTCCATGTCGCACAGCTGCAGTTCCAGAATAAGTAAGCCGATGGTCTCCAATTCTGCAAATATCATTATCAGAGGAAGTTTAAAAATCTTGAAGATCAATGTGGGCGATACTGACTGTCGCAAACCTAGAAGGGCTCAACCCCTAGCCAGCTAATTAAAAAAGGGCAAAGAGGTGGAGTATGAATGGAGCCAAGATGGACGAGAGGCGGAGAGCTAGCTACCTGGAAGCACCCACCATTCAAATGTGGACACTGGTGGACCAAAGCTGTTTTTTGTACCAAGCTGTAAACAGGTTTATTTCTGCTGGCATTTCAGCATAGAGGTCTACAGGGATTGACTCACTTTTGGAGCCAGACACAAGTTGTCCTTAGAGGAAGTTTTACTACATTGGCTTCATCTTTGAGGTCCAGAAATTGTAGCTTGCTGTGGATAGCTACAGCCCCTTTCACACTGCATGAGAATCCTGCGTTGACCCGAGTCGTACAACCCAGCAGTCGACACTGGATTGTAGCCGATGACAATTTGTCATTGTGCACACTGTCGAGCTCCAGGGCTGCAAGAGCTGCTCACTGAGATCTCAGAAGAGACCAAAGGTTTGGTCCACACCCGTAAGATCAATCTTGATCTCCCAGAGACCAATATGTGAATTAGCCCTACGTCATGCTCAGGAAATTCCACCGATGGGGGAATCCCAGTGTGAACTGGGCTTGCACGACTGTGTTTATATATAGTTTATATTGTGATATGGCACACCGTTTTTATCAGTTTATTAGTGGGTTAAATAGCAGTGGGTCGTCAAGTGTACTGAAATATTTTACTAAAGACGACGCTAATCCACAACCCTTAAAAGTTATGGATGGTGCCGAGTTCCAGCCTGTTTTTATACAGGCAATACATATCTGTTCTCAGCATATGCATTCAGCTCAAGAATACAGATTACATTGTTGCAAAGCATTACCTCCTACTGTGTTTTTATCAGCGCAGCATCAGCGACTAGTCAACTTGACTTTCATCACATAAGTCGACTGAGCCACTGTTGAGCAAAAGGTGTATATTCTTCTAGTATTATACATTCAGTTGTGCATTTTTATTTATTTTTTTTTTGGTGTGAAAGCAGGCATATATCACCCTGAGCCGACTCCAATATCTTGTAATGAATTATGGACAAAACACCTAATCAAATTTAATGTAAAGCCAAACTGTTTGCTGCTCAGTCTGCATGCATATTGAATTATTGATTGCCGGGAACAGCCTACATTGAGTTGATTCCTTGCCCCTCGAACAAACCCCCACAGACCCGCAAAAAAACACAGAGGTCTATTTTGAAGTAAACTTGATGGCTTTCCTTTCTGCTAACCTTAAATGCCTTGAATCGTAGCACGGCCCAGACAAGGAGCACTGAACTGGAAGATGTCGAAAAGCATCAGAATGACAGAGAGAAGAGAGACGAGGAGAGGGCAGAGGACAGGTGGAGGAAAGGACGAAGGGAGGAGGGTAAGAGACAAAAGGAAGGGATTAAAAAAGAAAGAGTCAAGGGATGAAAGACTGTTGACGTGCATGTATGACGCACGTAGTACAGGAAGTACCATAACAGAAATATTTCAGATTTTGAGTTCAAGTAAGGCTGGTAACAGTTATTAACTGTGCATGCATGCGTATAAGGCACTTGGGACAGTTTGATTCTCCGGCAGCAGTGACACACCATAAAACATTATGACATGAGAAAGCAAGAGTAAAGGTCACAGACAAAAACAGAAAAGAAGAAGCTTGGACAGGGAGGTACAGAGATTGGTGAATTATTCACTTGCAACTACTCACAATCCAACCTCAGCACTGCTATCTCTAACTCACAAACCACCATCTCAAATTGGCCACAGCTTTTTCTAACACTCTTCGAAGTCGAAATCCATCAGCTAATGTTGCTCATACAGAATAGGCCTGCTCCTGAGTGTGGGGGAGGCGTTGGTGTGACGGCCTGTCAAACAACAGACAAGGGTCACAGTTAACCATCGACTCTTTTACCTGGCTAAAATGATAATCCATTTACATATGTGGTGGGTCCCAGGTTGACACACTGACGGTGGTGAAATAGCCCAATGAACCTGACAACATGTAGCAGACACCAAAAATGAAAAAATCAAAAGGTCGTGATGTGATGGTTTTAAAATGTTTCCCTTGTAGTTAAGCCTTCAACCCTACAAGTCCAGTTGCCCTGTTTTCAGTACTACTCATATTCTACTTAGTGTATGTGAGCACCAATCAGCCACAACATTAAAACCACTGATAGGAGAATTAAATAACATTAACCATCTTGTGACAGTGTTACTTAGACATGTACCACCAAACTGGATCCCCCACCCCATAGCCAGAGCCATATATTAGAGAGAGTCTGGCCAACTAGGAATGGACTGTCTGAACCATGCTGATTGGTTGTGAGTTGGCGTGTCATGGGTGCCATGTTAGATACCTCTAACCAATATTCACGCACAGAGAAGTGTCAGTAACAGAGAATAAAGTTGGATTAAGTGCTCGGTTTATGGCTCAAGCACAGGATCGGGAAACCACAGGGGAAACTCCAATGTTTCCCCATTGAAGAAAAATGGAGAAAGTTATGGGAGCAGAAGATTAAAAGGAAGAACTGGATGTCAATTGATTTCTCCCTATTATGTGAGGTTAATGTATTTCTTTGACATTTATTAAGATTGTATAAAATCGTTTTACAAACGATGAAGTTTGAAGTTAACCAAGCCTTATGCTAGCATTATGCTAGCTAGTTGTCTAAGACTAAAGGCTTAGACAACTAGCAGCTACCATCATACGTACTGTGATGTGTACTAATGTTATAATGATAATACTAAATTACAGTAAGACTATTTTAATTTTCACTATTTCTGAGTATTTATAATTTTTCTGAGTAATTTCAAACTTTTAACAGAGATGGATGAACACGGGAGACTGAGGAGAAGGTAAACACAGCTCCATGACTGATGAGGCGATTAAGCTACAAAGCATTTTACAGGCTCATTTAAGATACTTAAAGTAAGCAGACGCTGGGATATTGGCAATAACATTTATAGGCCCATTAATGGTGAAAATAAGTGATTTATTTCAACATAGCACGTCCGCCTCATAGTGTTACTGTAGAATCTTCCAACATGGCGCCCGTGATTTGAGTTGGCCAGACTCTCTTTATCATACAGCTCTGCCCATAGCAATGACACTCCTACAGCACAAGGTGTTGACCTGGCCTCCTAAACTGATCAAGTACCTGTGAGATGATTCACAGAGACCCCTCCCCTCAACCAGTGGGACCTAAAAGCCCCCATTAACAACATTCTGTTACCAGACAACACAGGACACCTTCAGAAGACCCATGTCCATTCCCTGATGAGCCACAGCATAATGTTATGCCTGATTTGTGTATAGTCCATAAATAATATTTGTGCACATGACATGGAAAAGAGGATAAATTCTTTAAAAGGAGTGGGTTGGCAGCACCGTCACTGCACTTTATCCGAATCAAACTCCATGTGTCGGTTCCTCTTCATTAAGAACTCAATTACTTAGAACAGAACGTGTCCTCAACCTCCAAGTTGTTAATAAGCATTCGCTCTAATGTCTTTAGCTCCACACCAGACAAATATCCTTCACTGACAGTGTTCGGAGTGAAATTTTTAATCCTCTTCAGAACACAAAACCTCCCCTCCACTGATGCTATTGAGCGAACATTCAGGGAAAAGTCAATAAAGTTCACAGACCTCAGCCATGACTTCTGTCAGCACAGTTTCATTGATAAGAGCAGTCAACTCTGCAATATTCTCTTTAGCCGAGCGAGGTGATAAATGCAGCATTCAGAACTCATTGCTGAGAAGAGCAGCATCAAAGAAATATGTCTCTTTCAGTGATGAAAAAGCTACTTCAGGAAGGGTACTCTGAGAATTTAGCCAAATTCAGCATTTCAGGCAACTCCTTCTTTTCAAATGAGCCAAACATTTTTATGCAGCCGGGGAATGGTGAAATTAATCTTCAGTGCTCACACACTGCCTCCCTCTCTTGGCTGGGTATTCAGCTGATTCCACAGTTGTGGCGAAGACAGCATGAGATTCTTCTCACTTTTTCTCTCTGGAAGCTCCGAGACTCTCTTCACGTCAGCGGCATGGCAACTGGTGTGCACTGAATTTGACTGCAAAAGACTGAACAGAGACGTCAGCATGAGGAAGCGTCTGCGAAGATTTCCAGGAGGAATTTATCATCCTCAAAATGTTGAAGGAAGCCACCTGTCATGAAAGTTCTGGGTGTTGTTTCCGATCTCATGGTAAAAAAGCTTTAGTGCTATCTTGCAGCGTTTACAAGCTTAGATGTGTTATTCCAATGTGTCACAGCAGCCTTGGGAATGTTCTTATCTACGGCTCTTGATTGTTTGACAGACTCATAAAAGAAAAAGAACGAGGCTGTTCGAGATAAAGAAGAAAAACTTGCATTGCTTTTTCCTGCTATAGGTCTGGGAGACGACTCAATTTAAAACATTTGAACAGCATTGCGCAAATGTGGGGCTTTAAGCCATTTCGCTCTCCAGACATACGTACAACGCTATAAACTACTAAGAACTCTGTGAAATGCTACTCTGCCACCAGTCCTTAAGAATATACACCGCACCACAGATGACAACTACATATATTAACAGGATGGAGATGAAAGGTGCATGGCTGCCTTCAAGTTTGAGCTCATCTAGCATCACCATGCATGTTTGTTTCCAGATGTCTGATCAACTCTCTCATGATACATCCACAGAAGTTGTATCAGCTCCATGTAATTCCCTGCCTTGATGGAGTCCCGGACTCCCAATTATTGTTACTGCATTGGTGAACCTCTGCTGCTTTTGTTTGTAATTTTGTTTTCTTGTGTTGACCCATGCCTAGCCTAGTGTACTAATTGTACTTCAGGCCAGTACACATCGATAATCACGCATAACATTAAGACCATCTTCCTTACATTGCTACATCTCAGTTGTGAGTCAGAGACTGAACATGGGCCTGGGCACAAAGGGGAGACGGGGGTAAGAACATTAAGTCAAATTTAATTAAAAACTCACAAACTAGAGAGCAAAAGGCCTTGCAAGGACGGCAGTGTAATCCAAAAACACACATCCAAAAAAGAAATGAGTGAAGACCAAAACCAAGATGAAAACACTGAAACAGAAGAAGGAACAGGGTAACATCACAGACAGCCTGACAGAGAACAAAGGGACATGCAGGGCTGTAAATATGTGGACAGAGGGGCTAATGAGACACAGGTGAAACTAATGAGGGCGGAGCTGAAAAGGAGAAATAAATTCGAACAAGTGTGAAAAAAAAGCAAGTAAAACAAGACAAGAAACACCAAGGAGTCACAGGAAACACAAGAAAACCAAATAGGGTCACATTCAAAATTCAAACTGTGGATTAGGTTCGTTCCTGTGCATCCCACAGACACTTAATCAGTTTGAGACCTAGGGTATTTGGAGGCCAGATCAACACCTTCTGCTGTGTGTCATGATTTTTTGAGTTCTTCCTAAACACTTTTTGTGTGTGTGTCTGTGTCAGGCTGCATTCTGCTGGGGATGGCTGCTGCCTTCAAGGAGTGTCATAGCTATGTGGTGGGGGTCTAAGTAACATCCACATGAATGAATGCCAGGTCTGGAAGTTTCCCAGTAGAACACTGAATTGTTGAACTCAACAAGTTGTGAACTCACCACACCTTGTCAACCCAATTCACGTCTCATCCCGCACATGTTTATCCTCCTTAACCATTTCTTTATCAAACCTAGCGTGGTGGGGAGTTAATCGTCCACTTCACGAGCTCCTTCATCTCTCTGAAGGATTTCCTACCTATTCAAAGGTGCTCCAAAACTTACCCTAACTCCTTACCATCAGACTCCTTGAGTTGATTGGTGAGAAACGTATTGCCTCTTGACTATTTCAAGGGGAAAACTGTAAAAGCAAATAAAGATTTGACATTGGTGTATGACTGCAATATCTGATCTCAGATCGTCGGGTCACTCATCAAATCAAGATATTATGATTATTCACAGTGTGCAAATTTCTCTTTTAAAAATGCTCACTTCAATAATACCACACTGGACTGGAGCTGCTCTGAGCCAGTCCAAGTAAGGAAATTCATTTGCTGTCTTGCTTTGGTGATGTGTCAGTAGTGACAAATGGTGAGGAGCTCCGTGACGATTCCTACTTTGCACATAAAACAAGCCTCTTGTGGTTTGGGTGTGTGTGATCACGGTGCCTCCTGGACACTATCCATTTATAGGTTTATCTGTCATGTCCAGGCCCCAGGGCAGACCCAGAACCCCCTGGAAAGATTACATTGCTCATCTGGCCAAGGAAAACCTCCAGATTTCCCAGGAAAGCGTTCCTGGGGAATAGACTGTCTGCACTACTACCCTTTACTACCCTTAGCCTGTTGCATGGATGGTTGAATGTCATATTGCGAAAGTAGAATAAAAAAACACAACCCCAAACAGGACTTTACTGTAGGATAAAAAGTAATTGAACCCAAATTTTAAACTGACTCCAACTGGGATCGTTGGTGTGAAAGTGTTCACATTTAAAGATGCAAATTTCCCTCAATTCCACACAGCGTTTTAGGCTGCAATGTTCTTTTTATCTGGCACATACAGTAAACTCTGTTAACACTTGTTATATATTACTTCTACAACTAAAAGTAAAAGAAGGTTATGGTAATGGTTACATATAGCCTATATTTTTAATTTTCTAGCACACACGGCATGCACAGTGGAGGATAAGAAACTAAATTACCACCAATAATTTCCAACTTGGATAGATAGCTGTAGGAAGGAATTGCATTTCCGTAATTACTGTTCAACTGAGGCATTTATCTAGCGACTAACACCGAGTACAATTTAATGAGCTTCAAGTGAGACAACCACAGTGGTGAGGCTGCAGGTCAGGCTGTTAGACTTGTGCCTTGAATATACAGGAGAAATCGTCCAATCGAGTGCAAAAGGAAGGAAATAAAAATGACCAAAGACAGATGGGAGAGTTTTAGAAAATCTTCAGCAAGAAGAAAATGATTTGCATACTGGAAAGTATCATAGAAGCAGCAATCACTTCTCTACCATTTGTCCAATGGCAATATGCAGACCGTCTGTCTACATTTTATACAAAAGCAAAACTTATCATCTCCATGAAGAATCAGCCACCCTGTTTGGAATAAACTGGAACAGAGCCAGGTGTATCACCGAACATCAGTTGTTGGACCTGTCGCCGTTGCGGTCGAACGGCAACAAATCCCTGTAACAGTGTTCAAACATCTGCTGGATAGCCTGAAGCCAGAATAGCAGAGGCTGTAAAAGCTGCCAATTACTGTTCATGATTTAGAAACCTCTTTCAAATCAAAGCCCGTAACACTCAGGTGTCCAAAAATATACTATCTGGCAGTGTAGTCTACGGTCTGTGGAAGCATTTGCAGCCTGTTACAAACCCCCTCATGATCCAATTTGGGTCAATTATGGGTATTTTTAAACCAAACTGAGAATCAGATGGATGAATGTGTCGATGTCATGCACAGAGCTGACCCATCTATCCACCCACCCTGACCTCTGCCCGAGGAGGTTTAGAGATGTGGCGTCTCCGTCTTGATTGGCAGGCACTAATATTCACACAGTCATGACACATCTCTGTGATATGAATGTAGACGTCAGGCCGACAGGAACTCAGAGATCAAACGTTACATCACTTACAGAATAAGTAATTTCCATATAGAATTGTTGCAAAAGAGTCGGCTTGAATGTCATTAACAATAAACACGTTCTCATTTAGTTGGCTCAGCTGTGACATGAATCCCCAATTAATACTTTTTTAAAAACACAGCAGTGCTTACATTGCGATGTAGATGTGTCCTGGCCTTTCCAGTGAGGTAACCTTCATAGGGGTGTATTGGTATTAGCAACAGGAGTCCTGCTATTTTAGGTAGGTAGAAATGGTTGTATCTAATAGTCACGGCATATTTTACTGATATGAATAACAGACATTAAAATTTCAGATGATGCAAAAATTGGGAGTGTGGTTGAGGAAGCAGAAAAAAGGAGAATTCAGGAGAGGATGTGGAGGTAACGGAGGAGAAAACAAGATTTTCTCACATCCCATGATTCAATTTGGGTCAATAGTAACATTAATAGTAACAGTTAATTACATCAATGTGATGGTACTGTAACTATAATTAAACTCCTACTACTGAATGGATTAAGAGCATACAGGTATGCATGCATGTAACCTTCAGTTACACATTGGACAGTCAGTTCAAATTAATTCTCCTCCTTCTCTCTTTAGAACCCGTGGGACAAGATTTTGGTGCTAAGGGACAACGCCAAAAGTCGTACTGATTGGATGACACCGCTCTCTTGAATACTCGATTCTAAATGGCGAATCACCAATATTCAACAGACCTCCGCAGCCCCTGGCAACGAGATAGAAACTGTTGCCCCTGGCAACCAACAACACACAACTTTAACTCACTTAAACACTAGGAAAATGGAGTTTTTTCCCGAATATAACCTTTAATTTATTCGGAGAGGACAAAACACCGGATACATGGCTGAAGAATAACACCTCCCCGGCAAAGAAGAAGAAAAGAGTGCAGAAAGTGTAAGAGAGGTCAAAATAACTACGAAGCCAATTTTACATGGATATAATCTCCTTGAATCATTAGTTTGAGTCACATTTTTGAATAATTTAGTTGTAAGCCGTGTTCTAAGCAGGCTTTTAATATGTCATATGAAACCACACTTTTTATTACTATAAACTGCATATCTGATATGCAGAACCATATCAGAGCTGAACACTTGATAATGACCTGCAGTGTTGATCTTTTCTTGATGTAGGTGTGTACAAGGGTCATTTACATTTAAAAAAGATTGTAAATCTTTTTTAAATGTAAATTTTTTTTCTTTTTACAAAATTGCAGCAAGTGAAAATGCTGAGTGGCTAGTAACTTTGGAAAACAAATAGCCACAGTGGCTGGTGAACAAAAAAAGTTAATGTCAAGCCCTGACTGCACCTACTAACCAATCGCTATCACACCAATAAAAACAGGAGTGTGCATTTACGCATCTTTTCTTCAATACAGATTAATGTACCGGGAAGAAAAGTGTCCTAGTCATTGCAAAGTCTTGAACGAGAAGCAGAGGTTATAAGAGTGCAACTGAAGTTGCAAATAATCTGGATGTTTCCGATGACCATTCATTAATACACAGGATAAGATGTTACAATCCCTTGTGCCATGATCTGAGGCAAAACGCTTTCAGAAGCCGAGTCCAACTGAAAAACCGACCAGCAGGCTAACAGTCAGCTAGCAGCTAGCAACCAACAAGAAGACACCAGCTAACTAGCCTAGCCAATAGTTAAACCAACACCTCTCCCCTCTGCCAAGATCGGACTCTCTGCCGTCCCTATCAGCTCACCTAACGCCCTAGCCAAATCATTATTGATGTTCTTCCACTTCCTAGTTTCTGCAGGTTACTTCCTGTGGCTGGACCTCAGCCGACTGACTTGACACACTTCTTAAAAAGTGGCTGTCAATGCAGGATCCCTGTGTTCCCTCTACCGAGCACTTGATGGATTCTGAGGCCCTTTACTGTTGTTACTTTCCACCAGCCACACACACAAACCTACTGCTGGTGGAAAGTGAAAACTTCTCCCGGACTGATTTCAACTCTTTATCTGCCAAAACTGGGGAAGTTGTATGTAGAGGAAAAAATCATGCTGTTCCACTAGCACACGTGACAACACCTCAAAATAGCTCCATGACTGAAGTGTCATGTCAGGATGAATAAGGACATGGTGGCAGTTGGATCCTATACACAAACACCCACCAATATGCGCGTGTTGGCTGAAGAGATGATCACACAAGTGCAATCTGCCTGAAGAAAGAATCTCTCCAAGCAATAGGTGTAACCACGCCTTCACAGCAAGTGTAGGAAAAATATGGTGAAGTCCATTTGCCAAAGAAGGTGGATGCAACCAGTGCAACAAAATACTCCAAAAGACCACATGTGATATGTGTTAGCTATCACCCATGGAAATGTGTAACCTTTGGCTTTAAAAGACTTATACAATTGTAGCTATTGTGAATATTAGGAGTTGAGAAATATACAATACATACTGTAAAAGAGAAATATTGTGTTTTTGTAATCAGTGTAGTGTGAAGAGGAACGTGTTCAGACATTCAAATTAACTCATTTACACGACATGGCAAGCTTTTACTGTATAGAGTAACGCTAACATGTATGGAGGAGAGAGGAGGAGGGACTGAAGGAAAGGAGAAATGGTTTCCTTTCACTAACCGCCCAATCTGAACTCCTCCACTGAAGCAGAAATGCCATAAAACTAAGTCTATTTTTTTTTCTGGGTATAAAAATACCACTAGTTCTGATATTCTCGCCAGCGGGGTAATGGCTTCCTTATCTGGAGTCTCTGTAGTTGGGAATTAAGGAAAGTGAAATATAGGCATGCAAAATATACAACCACTAGACACACACACACACACACATTAAGTGAACAAACACACATGGAAATATGAACTGACAAACTCACACAGGCTCACAAAATACAGCCTTAAGTCTATAGCCAAACCCCACCACACACACACACACACACACACAAACAAACATAGACACCAGTGGCAACAACATGATAAAAACCAGTTAATGGGAACTTGTCTCAATAGAAGCAACCAACCCTGGGAATTTCTATTAGTCACAGCACTGATGGACTGGACAGCGATTAAGGCTCCGTGAGTTCAACCAAACCTTTACAACATTTACCTCAACATGACACAGGGAGGCAAGTTAATTTACATCGGTGACATGATGCTATTACCGGAGCTCTTCTGTGTCGAAGTGTTCAATGGATATTGTGATGTCAAGTTTAAAGGGTGAAACATCAGTCTATTGGTCATATAAAAGGAATATGTCTTGTATAAATGTGGTCTTTGGTGTCTGATGCCAATGCCTTTGTTGGTGTTAACCCTAACCCTAACACTAACTTTTTGGCTTTTTAAAACCCCACCATAAACCCCTTTAAAGCTGGGAAGACCTTACAGTGAATCAACGATAAGCCCCCTTCTATCTGCCATATCAAAGATGTTTAGTTTGGACTCTCGTCTGTCTTTGCCTGAGGCCAGAATCTACGAAACCCACTAGTAGTAAGTGAGGGCACCTTAAATTTAAGGCTCCGGCAAAGAACAAACAATAAAGCTCGATTTAACGTTGTTGAAGCTCATATCATGTCTAAACTCCTCGTTCTATGTACTGTGTTTCCTTCTCCACCAAAAGTTATAATGAAATGAAATAGATTTTTGTGCTAAACTAATCTGGGGAACCAATAGAGAAGTGGCTTTCATGTACAAAAGTAATTAGACCGGTGGTCTAGAAGCACCTGACGTTGAAATCAAAACTAAAAATCCCTTTTGTAAAGATTGCTGCTGAACAAGCAAAGAGGCAGAGCCAGAGCTGATGTTCCGTGTTGTAAACTCCTCTTTGAAGACTTTATGAGCCAAATAAATGACTTGAGCATAAACTGGACTGGCTCTGCCCCCAAGGTGATTTATAAAATAATCGATGACAATAAAAACGAAGAATTAACTGATTAAAGTTCAGATATGTATTTTGTTGACAGACCTCTTTATACTGTAATACTGCAGTACTGTAATCATATTGTTAAAGGTGAATAAAGTTGTTTAAAAAGCAATGTATTCGCATTGCATAGTCCCTCTTGGGGTAACAGTGTTTATCTTGGCCTTTTTTTAGACACACGACCCACATATTAGTAGCAGGCATCAGGGTCAGAGAAGGATTTTATCAGGGCACACAAAATTTAATGTACACAAAATGTCACAGTACCACAAGGTCTAAATCCACAACAAGGTGGTTTGTGTACCACTAAAAAATATATTTAGTAATTTGTCCACTAGTGTTGGCAGAACCAGCCACTAAAGACAGATAACGACCAAAGAAGCAATTATAATGGATGGATAGAGTCAAAATTGAGATCTGGATAATTAAACATTAGTATTTTGGTGCTGGCTGATAGACTAAAACTTATTCTAATTGGAGCAAATTTTATCAGAATTACAAATTCAGTAGAAGTTCAATTAAAGATAAACCCAAATCTGAAGTCACTTTAAAAAGTGTCCAGTATGTAGGGTCAAGCAAAATGGTCTGCTCATTTAAAAATCTCCAGGTGAATACCACCTTATATCCATATTTATGTGTAAAATGGAAATGTTCATTCTGGGTTCTGGCTGCAAGCAAGGGAGTTAAAGTATCTTTCGTTGTTTGCTTCTAAGTGAAGGATGTGATGATGATGTTTGTTCCATCCCTCACCTATGGTCATGAACTATGGTTAGTGACAGAAAGGATGCCAATGAGGATGAGGATGAGGATGAGGATCCATAGGGTGGTTGGGCTCAGCCTTAGACATAGAATGAGAAGCTGGGACATCCGGAGGGAGCTTGGAGGACCCAGCTGAGGTGGTTTGGATTCCTCCCGGGCCCCTCTCTTTGGAGGTTTCCCGGGAATGGCCAACCGGGTGGAGACCCTGGAGGAAGACCCAGAACTGGCTGGAGGGATTATATATCCGAGGAAGAGTAGGAATATGTTGCTGGGGAGGCACCCGACCTCAGGTAAGCAGAAGAAAATGGATGGATGAACGAAAAATGGAAATGCGTCCACAGATTGTAAGTAATGTCAGTTACAGTCAAGACATCAACCATGAAGCAAAGGCAAGAGTGGCCGAGAAATTAAACACTATCAAGCTCAGACTTTGTGGCCCTTAATAAAACTAAAAAAGAAAAGATATTACTACAGTGACATACAGTAATATGTTTTGCAATGCAACTCCAAAACTGTTTTTCATCAGGATAACCTACATTCAAGATACCGTGCGATCACCTTTTGCGCTCGACTCATTAAAATATCCATGAAAATAACAAAACATGTCAGAATGCATTAAGTAGAGCTCTACAGACTGCGTGACCTCAGGGAACCCCATATGCTTTTAAAAACGATTCAGATGTTTTATTTAAATATGCTTTTTTTTCCCCTGTTTGCTCTTTGCCGTAGTAGGGGAGCGTTTCAGTGAGTTGTTCATCATCTAAAATTGACTGTGCTACGAACTGACATTGTGTTTATTGTTATGTTCCCTTTATAAATATAAAATATATTTTGGTTCCATTTTGATCAGTCCTACAACCGACAATCAGAGGCATTTTGTTGTAAACAAATTCGACTCCACAGCAGTCAGATGATGTGTGCGTCACTGTTTCCATTACAGCATAAGTTTACCAAAACAACCGGACTGGCCCAGTCGATCTGTGCTGGAGCATAATCAGTTCCCAACCACGGGTGTCCAGACCAAGTAGGGACATAGAATTGGGTAGGGAGGCTAGGGACACATCCCTACCAATATCCAACCACTACTGTGCCGTCACTACAAATACAACCGCAGTCCGTAGAGTCAAAGTGTAAGTTACTTCAAGGTTAGTGTGATGATGATCTGTGGATGCTAATCTGCTTGTTCAAAGGTTCAAATGCTCATTTATGCACCCCGGGTGTGCTTTGAAGTTGCCTCCTTGCCTTTCATTAGTTGCTTTAACCTATAACATTGCAGAATGCATTAAATTCTTATTCAGTTTATTGACTGGCTCTACATGATATGAAATCTCGTCTCATCTTTTACTACAGCTTAATCCTCACTAGGGTCGCAGGGGTTGCTGGAGCTGGATCCCAGCTGTCATCGGGTGAGAGGTGGGGTACACCCTGGACAGGTCATCAGTGTATCGCAGGGCTGACACAGAGACAAACAACCATTTGGACTCACGCTCACATCTAGGGTCAGTTTAGAGTCAACAAGCATGTCTTTGGAGGTGGGAGGAAACCGGAGTACCCAGAGAAAACATGAGACATGAAATAATGTTTGCAAATGCAAAAACAAAGATCAACTTTCAGGAGTGCTGCCTTGGAGAACTTTTGTCCCAATGTCAAAATCAAACCTACTCCCTTGAGACCAACTGTCCACCACAAATAATGTCACCTCAGTCAGAAGATACTGGCTATTTTAAGTTGGACTGAGAAGTCGGGTGCCAACCTAGTTTCACCTAGACAGCTACTTCTACTCTGTGTATCGTGATATCGTTTTTGAAGTGCATTTTCTGGTTTTATACCAGGTAAACAAAATGATTGTAAGACAAGAAAATTTTATTTGCATTTGATTTCACCTGATCAAAGTCCAGGAGGTTTGTACATTAGGAACAGTGGATCCATCCTCTGAGAAAAATGAATATCCACAGCAAATGTAATTGAAATTTTGCCAATAGTCAAGATACCACAGACCACAAAACTGTCCAAATCCACGGTAGCATTCTGTTTCCAAGTCCTTTAACCCCGATCAGAGAAATTTGGAATTGCTTTAAAATAATACAAGACAAGTGAGTGAGTCTGGACTCACTAAAGAAGCAGTGCTGACGTCTGACTCACTTTGACTGAGATTATTAGTCATGCCACTCCATAGTACAGAACATTATTGCAGTCATTTTACTTGCCTCTTTTGTTCTTCATGTTTTTTCCCACTCTATCTGTTCTCGGTCTATTCTATTAAGTGACACTGAAATCATTTGTCAGTAGCTGGTGTGTTACCCCCACGTCTCTCTCTGTCATGTTCTTTCCGTCTGCTCCGTCTTTTGTGTCATTTTTTTTTTTTATCTCTTAATGTTTTTGTTTTTGTTTGCAGTTCATATCCGTAACCTTCTCTTTCTTTGGTAGTCGAGAACAAGTTGCCCTCCTTTGATTTGTATGAATTAAGTGTGTTAGGTTCAAGTGGAACTCCGCTGGTTCATCGAGTAATTTGAACTGAACTTCTTTTACAAACTGTGCACCTCTTCCTCCTCCATATCAGGTCACGGTGTACGCAAGTACTAAAATTAAGGCAATGCGAAACAGATTGTTTTTAGACATTAAGTCTCAGCTCATTTCATTTTATCTCATTCATCTCATCGTCTATAATCATTTGTCCTTTAGAGGGTCAGGGTTTCAAGACACTCTGGAGGCTCCAGCCAAGAAGCACCTTGGAGCCCTTATAATACACGTCTTTTTGCGTGAGAAGTAGGTTTGGTTTGAATCATTTTACCTGACAGCAGCAGCAAGCCAGCTAGTAGGGGGCCCCATTACGGAGACTCCCGCCATGTCGACCTTGCAGTGTCTAAAGGGGCTTCAAATTGTGTCGGTGATTACTGAGCGAATGTCAGCAGTCCCCGGGATGCCCCCTCTAGTCACTAGCAAGCAGCCGCTAGAAGAGGGCCCCATCAGGGGAGATTCCCAACGTGTTGCTGTTGTAGTGTCTATAGGGGCTCCATCACTGTCACTGATATGGATCAATATCAGTCGTCGCTGGGCGACCCCTTCCAGCCCTGGGCCCTAGGCAATTGCCTAGTCAGTCAGTCAAAATACACTCTGGACAGGTTGCCAGTCTATTGGAGAGCCAGCACTTAAGTCAAGTTTCAGTTATGGGAGTTTCCTCCAGGGACAGAACATTTCATTTCCCACCAAAGGATGAAAAGTCCAAGTTGAGTTCACCTATTATTTTACCTGCCAACAAATCCTTACTCAGTGGGTAGTACTTAAGGCATGGACGTCATAACCTACGCACGTAGCGTACACCTCGATGTCTTCCATCCTTATTGATCCAAAACCCTGAAAATTGCAGAGATGGAGAAGCAGCCGGAGCAAGTGGTGCAATCAGCATCACTGTGGTACATAGTACATTTCTGGGGAGGTCCACGTGCCGTAGCTACAGCCTCAAATTGACACAAAAGCCTTAAACCCCGTTAGACTTAAAACCTAGCTGCTGAGCTAAAACTGGGATTACGCACCCTTTATTTTACCACTGCACACCATTTAAAGACAGCCTATAATAGATATCAAACAGCCTGACACTGATTGCAATCAAGCTCCTGCAGTGGGACGCTGTATTATACCATTGCTGGGTAACAGGGCCTCACAATCTCCAGGGGAATTGGGACGTTAATTCATTTTTTTTTTTTTTTTTTGCGTTGTTTGTATGTATGAACCACCCAAGTGTGAAATTGTACACTGAGATGTTAAGTCTACCTTCTCACTGAGGTTCATTGACTTTACATTTTAAACTTTCTTTAAGGGTACTAGGAAATCTCCAGCCACTGTCTTTCCCTGTTTTTATCTGGTCTCTTGCTTTCTCATTTTTCAGAAACCATTTCCTCTCTCTCTCTCTCTCTCTCTCTTCGTGCTTTCCAGCCACGCTTTCACAATGATGCGCGGCAGTTATCAATCTGTCTGTCTCTCCGAGTATGCCCATATAATACGAAAAGCAGTTATCAATCTGTCCGTCTCCGAGCCAGGGTCGGAATAAAATGAGAATGAATGCACTCAGTTAAATAGTCTTTATTACCGTCTCGCTTCGGAGGGCTCGGACCGAGCTCATCAGCCAGAAATACTTTCAGAAACAAAGCCAGGCGGCAGATAAATTAAAAATCAGCGGCAAGCTTCTCAGCCTTCGGAAAGGCCATTTAAAAGGGCCTCTTTACCGGTGTTTCTTTCTTCCTTTCTTTCTTTTTAAACAACCAACAATAATGACAGCAAAGAAACACACCTCAGACACATAGACAAAGAGAAAAAGAAGTAAAACAAAACAGTTTCTAAAAATCTATGTCCCGCTGCTCTGTTGGGGGTACATTACAAACCATTGAACGGTAAGCATACTTTTGAAAAACGTCATTTATCCATTTGAGGCACTTAAAAAAACAACCTCAGATGCAATTCATCATTAAACGTCTCCAAAGTCTGCAATGGCTTGTAAAAAAGTGTTATCATTGTCTGAGATGTAAACCACCTGCTGCCTTTCAAAGCACACCGTGCTGAGTTTCAATTTGGCTATCAATCAGTTGGCAAGTGCAGGTGTCAGCTTGTTTCTGAAGGCAAGGAGGCCATCCTGAAAGGTTCTTCAGGTAACACAGAATGATGTGATAACGAAGGCAGAGTTTAAAATAAAGAGAATGTGCATTCTTTTTGCTGCTCTTCAGCTGAGGGTCTCTCTCTGGAGTGACTTCTGTTTCTGCAAGTTCCTCACTGGGAACCATAAAGCAACAGCCGAGCATACTAGGAGAAGTACACTGATGACACAAACCATGAAGAACATCCTGCTTTTACATGCTGCCAAAACAGCTCCAAGACCCTAACGCCTGGGCTGTACAAGACTTCTGAAGGTGCCCAGTTGTATCTGGCATCAAAGGCTAGGGCTAAGGCTAGGGTTAGGGCTAGAGTTAGGGCTAGGGTTAGGGTTAGGGTTAGATGTTAGAGCATTTCTGTAACAGCCAGGTCAAACTTGTTCAAGTCCAAGGTCCCAAGGTACCTCCCAAGCCTCACATCCACTCTTTCTTACACATGAAGGTAGTTGAGAGGGACAATAGATAGAAGTCTACCGTCTTTTAGCGGTAAAGTCGAAAGTCTGACAAGAGACTTCTGTTGAGACTCCACACCATAGGATGAAATAGTCAAGGAAGAGGAGTCTCGCACAGCAGTTGGCGTGATGAATTTAAAGAGCATGGACATGGCACTGATTGGCTATGGGAATGTGGGAAAACCAAATCAGAAGCACAGCAGAGACGTCCCAGAATGACCGTGGAGGATTAGCGACAGAACGTGCTATTACACCAATCAGGTGGAGTCTCCCTTGTGCCTCCAAAACAGTTGTGACTCATCAGAGAGTGGACATGGGCCTTCTGAGGGTGTCTTTTGGTATCTGGCAACACAATGTTGTTACTGGGAGTCTTTTTGGTGCTACAGGTTTAGGGGAGGGGCCTCTGTGGATCATCCCGCAGATAGTTGATCAGTTTGAGATCTAGTGAATTTGGAGGCCATGTCAAAACCTTGTGCTGTTTTTCATGTTTTTTGAGTTTTTCCTAAATCGTTGCTGCATCCTGGGGTGGCTGCTACCATCAAGGAGCATCATGGCTATGGGGTGGAGGTGCCTGGTCTGGTCTAGGTGGGTGGTACATGCCTAGGAAATATCCACACAAATGCCAGGTCCAAACGTTTCCCAGCAGAACATTGAATTGCTAAAAGACGCACATTAAACTTTAACCTTAAAAACCCTTGTACCTAGCTGTTGCAGCAAATCAGGTTGGGGTACTGTGGTAAAAGAAACCCATAGTGGAGGTGGAATGAAAAATCTCGGTCCTGGTTGGCTCCAGCTCCAGCTCTTTTGCATATGTAGGATAAGTACCATCATCTGAAGCCAGACACAACCAAATTATAGCTCATATGATGAATAGATTGTTTTAGTATTATAGTTTCTATAGATATAACTACCAGCAGTTCTTCTTATTTTTGTTGTTTGCACAAGTAGGAGTGAAGTCTCCAAACACTGTCTGAGGAATGGAGTGATTTTATGAAATTATAGACTTTTTTTGGCATCTGGAAATTGTATGTACTTTAGTGAAGTACAGTTTTTGAATTATGCTGAACAAAAAATAGGATGTGAAAAGCCTGCCGGCAATATCTGAAGACTTTCAGCCTTGAAGTGTGTATAAAGGCTTTTAAAGTCCGCACCAGAGCCCTCAAATAATCTGAAAATTTCACAGTAGGACATCCCTCAGGCTCACAGACTTAGCAGGAGGGCACTCCAAAGTCAGTGAATGTGTACACTGGAATTACGGGTATGAAAAATATTGGCTGGTCACTAATGAGCAGATCCATCCTTAGGGTTTGGGAGCGGCGCAGTTTTGGCGAGTGTTTGCCCTACCATCTGGAGTCTGGAGTCCAGGAGAAGCCTGAAGTCCCACAGTAAAATATGAGAGGACTGATGTGGTGATAATAGCCCCTGATATGGTGATGGTGATATGTGTGGCACACCCAGCCACTCTAATTACACACAGCAAACAGACAAAGAGCTTTTTTTGAACTCCTAAATTAACGGCAAACAGCAATGCACAAAATGTTCTGCGCCCCTTCTGCTCCTGGAGGGCTTCATGCATTAGGCAGCAGTTAATTTTCTGTCCCTCTGTGCAAAAATAGGACCGTTATATAACCGAATCTCTCACTCACTTTGACTTTGAAGCAAGATTTTTAAATAGTTGACAGAGATCCAGCAGCTGGAGGTTACTCAGGGTGGTGTGAGGAGGTCATGCAGGATCACGTCTTTTCTCCTTCTTATCTTACTACGCTGTTTTAAAAAAAAAAAAAAAAAAAAAACTTCATGTCATCCTGACAGCTTCTTAAAAAAAATAAATAAAACTGTGCCCCATCCATCACCGTTATTCCCTACTGTGTCAGTCCGTCCTGCAGGCAGAGGGATGTTGGTGCTGACAGTGCAGTGCACAGCATGAGCAGCCCAGAGCCAGTCAGTCCAAAGCTTCTTCAACACTGCCACCAAGTGGAACTACTCTGTAGTGTCATACATATACCACATCTGGAGCGTTTTCCTATTCAATAAATGACAGGGGGCTTTGTTCCCAGTTGTCCTGTGAGACTTTATGCCCACACTTTCAGAAACAAAGAGACTGCGAAGATATTGGAGACGTTTTCGAGTCTAGGGTTCAACCACACATCAAGAGATAAACTATTCTCGTTGTGATGGAGCTAATAAAGAGTTAAATGTGAGCCCCTTCAAAACTACTCCTTGATAAATATTTTATTCCGTCTCACCTTCTGCACATTAAGTTTTATGTTACCCTGCAGTAATGTCTGCGTTTCCTTTGATATACAGAGAAAGACCTGGCATCATTTATTATGTAGTAGTAAACCTCTGCCGGTCGTTAAGTCAGTTCACCCTCCGTTGTTGAAAGATGACTGGAGGAGCTGCTGCGTTGAAGTCGTGTTATTCCTGCAGTCCTGTGGCGTGTTGGTAACAGATGTGTCGCATCTCAAAGAAGCACCAGGTTAAAATATTGTGGCTTAAAAGTGCTTTCTTGTGTAATGCAAATGTGAGAGACACAATTACAGCAGCCATAGCTAGCCCTAGGTAACATACACCAACAAGCCTTAACATTATGACCACCTACTTAATAACTTATCCACTTGCCCGTGTTATCTGGCTACGATAAGTTAGCAGCAGATCCTTTAAGTTCTGCGAGTTGCCAGGTTGGGCCTTGTAGAGCATATCCAGCAGAGGCTTAATTGGACTGAGACACTTACACCAAATGTAAGTGTGTGTCTGTAACATGAACTGCAATGAGAATACAGTAAAGACAAAGTAGAGGACACATAGAGAGGTCCATCCCCCTTTTTCTTGGGGATGAATCCAACTCCATCCATTGGCTCAATGCTGATTTGATTACGCGACACTGAAAACACGACTAACACATGAAACGATCACCAAGTGCAAGTTTTGGTAGGCGTTTTTATTTTAAAACCTTGGGTCTGTTAACGAGGTCTCTATCAAGTGTAAGCAGAGCAAAGTGCATCTCCTACCAGTAACTTACAGCGTAAGTGCTGAGCTTTAATCCAAACACATCTTGTCCCGACTCTCCACGTCGGACTAACAAAAGTCCCCCACGTCGCCTGACGGTGGGGGGAGATACAGAGATCATTTCGGAGCGTGGGAGTCTTTACATTGGGTGTCGTTTCGGCTGAGAAACGGAGGGCGGGGTGAGGTGGTGTGGGTTGGTGGGGAACGGTGATCCTTCCCCTCTAGTCTGTGGTGGCCGTTCGACGAGGACTTCCTCCTCACATGTTGGTGCTCATCCGGGTCTGGCTGTTGGCTGGTGTCAGTTCTCCCTGGCTGCCTTCTCTGGGTGGAGACTGACGAGGGAAGGGCAACGTCATTATTAATCATTCTGGCGTAATAATCAAGATTAACAAATGGGGTTGGTGTAAGTTTTTTTTTTCCCCCCCTTTACCTTTACGTGGATCTGGTTGCGCAGCACAGCAGCTCGGAGGATCATGGCTTTGGCTCGTCTCTGGAACTCCTTCCCCATGTGGAGCGACTTCTCAAACGTGGTGCTCCTCTGGTCCACGTCCCTCGCATACAGAATCTGTCAAAAAAAAAAAAAAAAAAAAGTCTCAGTTGGTAACGACTGAAATGCTGAACGCACCATTTCGACAGCGTTTTTTTTTATTTATTTATTTTTTAACCTTGCTGTGGGAGTCGATCCGAGCGTTGATGAGACCCTCCAGTATGAGCTGGGTGAGCTCGTCTTCCAGAGCTGCTACTGTGGTGTTGAAGGCTTGAGCCATCTTCGTCATATCTGCTGATACGTAGGGGCTGAAATACTGAACACACACACACACACACATATTGAAGTCTTTCACATTATGAGGCGGATTTACATTTATTTATATTTAATAATAAATTATGACAGAATTGAAAAATTCCAAAACTGGAAATGTGAAATTCCCTCCTGAGTGCCAACTTCTGTCTGGACTTTTAATTGGATTTATTTAAACCACTTTCACGCTGTGGTTCTGCTGCTAAATACGACAAAACAAAAACTAGTAGGTGCATTTTAATTTGCCTTTGAAGAAAAAAAAAGCTTCAAATGCATTTATGTAACCAGCTTCTCTCTTTGACTGTTTTGTCTGCACACCTTGAATTTTCTCCACAAAAACACAGCTCCTTGGCAGAGTCTAAGCACCTATACAAAACAACAAAGCGAAGTTTTCGAGAACAAGTGGAATAAAAGACACTCACCTGGATGAGGGCTCTGTTCCTGATCTGGCTGTACAGCGTCTTGACGTGCGGCGCCAGGTACATGTCCAACAGGAGGTTATCCTGGAAGAGACACGCGCCTCTATAAAACCTGTACAGCCTCAAAGTCAATTTAAAGCAAAAGTTTCTGCTCTTACCTTCATTTCGTCGAGCAGCTTGAGACACGAGGCGTACTTGGACTCGTAGAACTTGAAGATGATGTCGCGGATCTGAGGTTCCAACTCTAGAAATAACTTAAAGGAGCTGAGAACAGGGGATTAAATTATTAATGCGGATTTCGCTTCAAATAAATGCGTTGTGATGCTATTTCGCTTAGCGGTAACGAGCTACCTGCTGGAGATGACGTTACGTTGGAGCTCCTGTCTGTCGAACGTGGCCAGAGCGCACAAGCCCCCGTACACAGCTACATTACTGGGTGACAGGAGCTGCAGGGAAACACACACAACATTAGTTAATAAGGTTGTTTCCACACACAAATAGTAGCTCAGTATGACACATGCTCGGTATCTGAAAGGCAGCTAAAAGGCAAATTAGGGCGCTATTTTTCAAAATTCTGATGCCATCATGGTATATTACGGTATTTGCATAATCACGTGTTCACAATATTTGGTTGAGAGAGGAATTAATGCAGTAGATTGACTAAAGATGGACCATTTTACTGTCATGAGGAGTAAATATTGTAGAATAATCCCACACTAGTAGTAAAAGAGGTTTGCATGGAACTCGCGTTAGCGCTGCCTGCTGATGTGGAAATCTGGGGACAGCTCAGAGATAAGAAAAAAAAAGACTTCAATGTTATCAAGATGAAATGATGAAATAGGGACAATTACTGTTTAATTCATTCTGACACATTTATTTATACTTAAATATATTTAAACTACTATTTCTATAATGTAAATAGCAGCACGACCGACTACCGTAATAGTTGTAGTCTGCGTGCAACATTTTTTTCTCTCATTCATAAAAAGCTAAAATTAGGGAGAGTTATCCAAAATGGAGGCTGTCCCCAGAAATCGGGGACGTCTGGTCACCCTACCGGTATTCAGTATGAACCACCCAGCCCTAGGGCAAACCTTAAAACACTGGGCAAGTCAGACACGACCCCTGTGAACTGTATAATAGCAACGGCATAAAGGTAACATATTCAATTTAATTATCAGCAAATCAAGAGTAATTCTAACACAGACTGGGATTTTTAAACTGTCTCATTATCGCCTCGTCTTATTTGAACTTCAGAATAATTTTTTTTATTCAATGACACAACTGTGGATTTCTTCTGGTGCGATCGCGTTCCAAATGTTATTATTCGAAGCTGGACCTAAAATCATCCGGTTTAAAATAGACCTAAATGTGTGAAGGGATCCAGTCATGTACTTTTAGAAGTCGCGGTACATTGCCTCACCTCTGGACAGTCACAGTGGTCAAAAGAAGCCTGCAGGAAACACTTGGCAGCCGGTTTGTATTTCCTGGAGGCCAACTCTGCCAGTCCTGAAACGCCAACAAACAAGGTAGAAATGTGGACTTATTTAAGCACGAATGGAAAGGACCGGATCAACTTTAAGAAATAAACACTGAACGAAACTTGGCGCGTCACTATCTTACCTGCAGCACATTTTAATTTAGTGAGGACTGCTTGATTCTGGCTATCCCGCTCTCCTCTTTGCTAAAGAAAAGAGAAACAGAGCGTCGAGCCAAGAAGCTTAGAAAAACAGACAAAAAAACGCATGCGTGACAGTTTTCATTCTCACTAGTAATCGATCATAGTGGAGACACTTGATTATGAGCCGAAAGAGACACAGTCAGTGTGACTGGACCGTTGCTCACCTCTGCAATTTCTGGTGTGGATTCTGCCTTGTTCACGTAGCTTAGCACATGCGACCAATTCTGTAGGTAAACACTAACCTGTGGACACAAAGGAGAAGATTACTTACAGAAACTAAGATTTTTCACTCGTCTTCACAAACAGCATGCAGCACTCAGTAACTGTTATGACATGTGGACTTGCAGAACCAGATTTCTCAATGCCTTTAATGTATTAAAAACTGGAATAACATTAACAGCAATACCACTCAGGGGTTGCGTCATACCTTGATGACATTCAGACACATGTTAATGACATGCTTAGCACTGGTGCAGTAGTCTCTGGCCCGGGAGTAGCACTTAAGAGCGTTACTGAGGTCACCGCAGTCCAGGTAATGGTCTCCCAAGTCATCATGGCCTCTCCTTTAGAGGAGGAAGAACGGAAGGAGAGTAGAAGATGAATTTGTGGTAAATATAAATCATGTGTGAGTCAAGCTCTGCCAGCATTTTGTTGATAGGGCTCCAGTTCTGAGTTTTCTTTGTATAAATTATATTTATGTCAGTTTATACAGCTGCTGTCCCCGTGTTTGAGTCTAGTCGCAATAAAACCCAGACCACTGTGGCTTCTGCCGTCATACCTGATGCTCTCTTTAATGGAGTTGCCTTTGTAGTTTTTGAGATCGGTGTCCAGTTTCTCCAGTTTGAGTAGAGCCTTTTTGCTGGTGGATTCAGCCCAGGCCGAGTCCAAGGGAGGAGGAACGACGCCGCCTTCTGGCGCTGCGTCCAGCACACCTTGCGCTTCCCTAAAAATAAATTAAAAAAAAAAAATAAGAATCTACACCTCTGCACCAAACACCTCTGTTTTTGGCTTTTATGTAGTCACTTCTTTTCATGCTTGAAATAATGTAATTTCTACAAAATATTAGGATTTATTACAACCTACCAAACAGTTTGAAAATTGGCACAGGAAAAGCTGCAGCTTTGATAATATGCTCATGTTAAGTTATGTTCTAAAAGGAGGAGGAGTACGCCTTAAAAGTGGCTTCTCATGGGACAGTTTAATACCGTGTGGCCTCTGTGAGTTTGCGGTGGATCGCTTCGTAGGTGTCCACATTGAAGGTCCTCTGGACAAAGGTGAGGGCCATCTTCAGGGCCTCGACTCGGAGCTGAGGGCAGTGCTCTGCGATGAACTGGAGCCTCTCGATGCGCATCAGTCCGCTGTAGCTGGCCGCATACTGCTCCAGGTCCTACACAACGGGAGGGAGAAGCGACAGCTCTCATCAACACAACGTCAAAGCTGCTCCGCTAAAATGCTCAGACGGCACGACGGGGTCAGTACCAGCGTTGGGTTCTCCACTATGTAGTTGGTGTCCGGCGCATTCTGCTGATCCTCCTGGGGGTCTGCGTCGATCTGCATTGGCTCCACAGAACCCTGAGAAACACACACAGGTGGTTCTTAAATGCAGCAGGATAAACTCAGAGTTGCTTTGCGTCACACGCCATTCAAATAAATCCTTGTTTATTTCATAGTGTCTCCTTCTGCAGCTGAATTCGTTCACGGTCTGCAATGAGCCGCTTTAGCTCCAGTCTCTTTACGGTCTCTTTCCCTAAAAGCTCACTTATTTCTAACGATCTTCTGATCACTTCTGGGCGATTGTCAACAATTAATCTAAATGTAGTAGATCAGTTATACCAGTTATAAAAAAAAAAAGTTATGAAAGCAAACTAGGAACCTACAATGTAACTTAACTGCTGATTCTTCACTGGAAATGGCAACGTTTCAAATTCATGCCTACACAGTCATTCCCAAAAGGCATCAAATGCCTCCAATTTTTTTAATTCTTGCAAGAGCGAGTACAAACAGTTTTCGGCCTGGAGCAGATGACGATGAGAGGAAATCTATGACGAGCTGTAGATAGACAGATAGATACTTTATTCATCCCAAACTGGGAAAGTTCACAGTTGCAGCAGCAATGTACAGACACCACACACAATTAAATACACAATATTGAGTGTCATCTGTCGCACACTGATGAGCTGAACAGGCGAACTTTTGCAGCATTTCCAATTAACATCTCGCACTTTTTACGTCATAATTATAAAGAGAAAACAAGGAAAATTACAGGTCCTATTTAATTTCATCTTATATTTCAATATGTGCACATTATGAGCTATTTGGGGGGGTTAATCACTGTCTCACTTTGGTTTTAAATGCCTACTGCAGATGGTTAAATAGCATGCATGATTGAGAATAACCACGGTGGCGTCTCCACTACAGTCACAACAAACGTTAGCATCTAGCATCGCAACGCAACGTGCTAACAGGTTCATAAAGCGAGAGGTAACACGTTAGGAAAATGATCCACTGATGCTGAATTACCACTTGGACATGTCTAAGATTACATGCGTATGCAAGTGTTGGCTTACAATTTATAAAACATGCTTTTAATGCTACATGTGTTTGGAGGTGGCCAATGCGACAACCCGCTAACAACAGGAAGTTCGTTAGCCTGTGGCTAACTACAAAAACAAACGCTTCCTTTAGCTTTTAGTATGCTTTACGTTGTCTGAATAATCCTCGTTGGCATAAATATCAGCTAAATATCATTGTAATGTGTTGTCGTTCTTCAGTAGAGCTACGTTACGACATTAAAAACACTAAAACAGTAAACAGTGGCCCTATTTGCAGAGTTCATGTTGTAAGCTAGCAGAGGCCTTACCTCATTATTTAGCATTGGGTTTAAAACTCCGCTAAAGCCTTATGTGAGTATGACACGGCGTATAATATAAACAAACAAAAATTAGCTTAAGACGTTTTATAACATTTTAAGAGTCACCAAATCTCCACAAAGCAATGCACTGAGCAGCAATTATATTACTGTATATAATAATTATTAGCGGTTACGTGGTCTTCTTACGTTGGTACTGATCTGAAGCGGAATTTGCATTCGTATTTTCCGATGGTGCTTACAAATTTGTGTTCCTAATGCAGAACACGTAACTAATGATGCCTTAAGTCTTGTCTGTTGACCGCGACTATCGTAGCTACATTCCCGTAGCTCAGCCTAAGGTTACTCCGTCAATCCTGTTTCAACAGAGGGGACACAGCCGCGGTGGACACTCACCTGAAAGTTGAACACCTGCACGGGTAAGGGCATCTTCTGTTTATGCGACTTCAGTGTTGGCGTCGTTTTGCTGGGGATTTGCAGCACTAAACAAAAAAAAAAATGTGTGGCGGGCGTACACTGCAGCAGGAGTCTCAGTGGGCTGGTCCAGCGACACACATAGGCAGGCCGGAGGATAGCGAGGTGCATATCGATTTAGGAATATCGATACGTCCGATCTAGACGTGTGTTTTTCAGAATCGATCTTCACGTAAAAATATCGATACCAACTGCACTTTCACCAGAAATATAGAAATATTAATAGCTTTAGACGCATAATCTGCAATGTGTCGTTTCTTAACAAAAACACATTAATTGGAAATGATGGACAGTGTAGAATGTGATCTTTGTCGTCAAAAATTTTCAGTTGACTTGTTGATTTGCACAGATTCTGTTTAATTGCTCTGATTAAAGAGAAGGCTGATATTTGCCGACTTGTTTAATTCTTCTTCTACATTTTTTTTCATTATTACATCCACAAATGTCCATTGTGAAAGTCATTACTTTCATATGCACAATTTGACGTCTAAAAGTATCGATATCGGTATCGCGAGATTTGCCTTGGTATTACTTGGTATCGGATCGAAAGGTAAGACAGTGGTATCGAACATCCCTACCGGAATAAACCAAGGCACCTCGCTACGGAAGGCGCAGTGGGACCATGAGCTAGTAATGCGTTTTAGATGTGCGTATAAATGTAGGTTAAACTAATGTGACCCACTAAAGAAAGACCACAGGTTATCAGATCTCTCTAAACTATCTGTTTCCTAGAGTGACAGGGCTACCAAGAAAGCACTAAACTATCCTGCCTGACACCACTCACCCCCTGGCCTACTAATATAGGCTTCTGCCATCTGGTGGCCGGTACATGGGACCTAGGTTTGGAACAAATAGACCATTAGATACAGTTCATTAGTGCCAATAACCATTGGCTTCGTCAATAACCCGATGTGATGGCCTGTCCCCCTGAAACATTGGTGCCTGAAGTTTATTGTTGGACTGTGTGATTGAATGTGTATTGTTTCTGTCTGTGTGTATTACTGTGTTGTTTTTCTGCCGGCGGTAAAACAAATTGCCCCCCAGGGGGATAATGAGAGAGGTCATTTAACAGTGGTGTTAACTGTAACTCTGTAGGGAAGTCACAGTTAATGTGTGTCTTGCCTTATGACTAAAGCAGTTAAAAAAGCAAGTGGACTTGTAGAGTATGAGAAGATGTTTCGCCACTCATTTGAGTAGCTTCTTCAGTTCTAAGGGACTGGTGGGAAGGTTGGGTCTTAAATAGGAAACTCTGTGGTATAAGAAATTTGTTTGACTTCTGAAGAAGCTACGCAGATGAGTGGTGAAACATCTTCTCAATCTCTACAAGTCCAGTTACCTTTTTTTTAAACACTTTTTGGTTATACCATGACCTGAATAACTGAGAACCTTCACAGACATAGGCATGACTGAACTGTGTAATTACAGGGGTTTTCATATTAGAATAAGAGTAATAATACATATGCAATACATAAAATAGATTTTAATGGCATACATGAATAAACTCATGTCTTTTTTCACTTCATAGTGGAGGGATAACACTCATAAGTAGAACTCAGTTGGTTCATGAGATCACAGGAGCCACTGAACCTGCACCTGCTAAACCTGAAATCACATTCTAATCTTTTGCTTTGCTTTTTTCCTCTATTTTTTGTTGTTTGCAACCATTTGTTTACAAAACTAATCCACACTCATCACACCCTCACCTCTGGTTTTCCCACTAATTTCCACACAGAAATAATCTCATTACAGTTAAAACCACTCTTTCAGTCCCTGCCATCAACAGTGTAATTTTTGCTCATTGTAAGATCCCTTTCCAAAAAGTCTTTTATGTAATACAGAGAAATGTGCCCCACTCAGTGAGTCCTCCAGCTTGAATGTTAAATATTCAACCTTCCAAAACTGAGAAGCCAAGGGAGCGGCCTTGCAGTCATTCACAGAAATTACTTTAATCATTTTCCAGTCTTGCCTGGCTGCTCCTCCACCTTTTAGAGTATTGGTTTTACTTTGCTCTAATGAAAAACTTGACTTGCCCATCTTGTGTATTTTGATCTACAGATTTCAAAAATGTACTCCTGGTTTTATCAGGCATTACATTACACCATGACTAAAATATTTCTAGTTCTTTCTTTTATAATAAAATATTAGTAATTTGTTTGCAAATAACTAATCGATGAAGTGTAATGGGATTCCCCAAGGATCTATTTGGGATCCTCTCTTATTTACTAATATACCTGCCACCCCTAAAGAAAATTAGTGGTCCCGGTTCTGAAAGCACTATTTATATGTTATTTTAGTACACCATGTATTCCCTAAGAAGTATTTTTGACTGTCCTTTGATTCTCTGGAGACTAAAACAGCACATCAGCTTTGCTGTAAGTGAAATGACTAAAGAAGATCAGGTCAATCCGTTCCTCTGTAGACTCAGAAAAAGGTCAACCAGGATTGCTGCAATGCACTTCATGCCAATGCCATCTGGTGAAACATGCACAGACTGTTGAAAAAAAGGAAATTACTTACAAAGAGAGACAACCACATTACATCCATCCCCACTGTCCTTGCTTAACTGTAAATGTTATTATTGAGGTTTAATTAATTGTTTTTAAAGCTTTTAGTGGTCTGGCTCCTGTCTTGCTCCTGCCATCTGCTCCCTATGAGTGTGATTGCTTTTTAAGATCATCTTGCATAGGCCCTAAATCTTAACCTATCACAAAAGGTCACACAGCCTTAACTCTCCAGGACCTTCAGCAGTGAAGGGTTTCAGACAGGCAAACTCAATAACCTTTCATCATAAGGCTTGTCATCTGTGTGTGTGTCAGCTCGATTCTAAACTCAAATGAAAATGTTTGGCTACAATCCATCACACCAGGGAAGATTGTGCACACTCACCACTTTAATCTCCCACTCTACTCCACTCCACTCTCTCTCTCTCTCTCAATCATATCCTGTAGATGCTGACCAGGCATTTCACTATCCTTTGTTGAACGTCACAGCACACAATCCTCATTATTAAAGCTATTATTAGCCGGTAAGCTATCTATTGCTCATTTAACTCACATAGTCGTCTACAGGCCTGCCAAAACAACTTCAGTATCAGTACTGGATGAAGTTTCATTCATACTTTTTAATGTATAATAAATCTGTATATAACAGTTACATGTTTGTTTGTTTTTGTTTTGTTTTTTACAGTCAAGGTCACAAAAGAAATTTGTTGGCGTTTGGAGATGTAGTTCTGCTCTATTTTGTGGGATCCCCCAAGGATCTATTATGGGTTCTCTTTTATTAATATACACATTCCCCCAGAGGCATATCAGGCCGACAGTCCCCTTTAGGGTCCCCAGCTCTATTAGTAAATATCTTAAGCTTTGATACTAGTCCATTTGCATCTACAGTGAATTCATATGCAAGGTTTGCATATGATATGCATCCACAGTAATAATCCTTTCATAGCCGACTCCAAGCTTTATATACTGTATTTGAAATATAGATATTTTATATTACCTCATATTTCCATATCCCTGTATATTATGTGTATATACAATATATGTATTGTGTAGCTTATATATACACACATCAATACTGTCACTACTTGATATTCTATTAGAAATGAGTTCATAGATATTACAGCTAATACATCTTGATTAAGTTTATCAGTGTTAAAAAAAACATGTATTGTAATTAGGTGTTCTTTAATTTGCTTTTCAAACATGAAAAGCAGAATTTATTTAATTAGCTATTCAACTAGCCTACTAGCTTAGGGACACTCAACATGTTGGCATTTCTTCGTTAGACTAAGGCCTGTTAAGGATTCTTTATCATCAGACACACGCCTCAATTTGCTGCGCCCTGTGTAAAATAAGAAAAACTGAATTGAAGTTATTCACAGTACAGAGTGAACTCAGTGTCCTGCCTCCCTCCCCTTTTCTTTCTGCTTTGATGGGCTGTGCCGTGTGAACTGCCGGAGATGCCGTGCGTAATGTGTGATGCTGCAGAACCTCTCGCCGGGTACGCGCGAATGTACGGATTTAAACGTATTTCACGCGCTTCCCCCTGGTCTTAATAGTGAGACACTGCGGTAAAAAAAAAAAAAAAAAAAAAAGGCTGCTCATATACGAGCTCCTCCTCTCACGGAAACTTTAATTCAACTGAATGAGTTTATGAATATGCGCGTGTGGCAGGGAAGGCCTGTGTAACAGTCACGGGGATTATTTCTTGCGAGAGCTCGTCTAAGCCGCATCCATCCATCCATCCGGGAGGGACGTTCCTCTCTACAGGACACAGAACAGCCACGCTCTTCTACCCTCCTCTATCACCTTTCTCTCTTTATGGTGTGATGTAGCGGTTTGATTCCTCTGGAAACAAGGACTAAAAAAAAAGCACTCGTCTCGGTTCTCACACTGTTATGCTCGGCTGTGACATCAACCGACGACCAGCACAGAAACCCGGCTTTCCCTCTCTCTCATGGGCGAAGACGAGGAGCGGTTCCGCGCCCCTTTACGCCGCGAAGGAAACGAGGAGAACGGTGACAGCGGAGCTTCTCGGGACCCGGACAGGGAGAGGAGGTACGCGGAGCTGTTCGAGCAGCTGGACTTGAATAAAGATGGCAGGGTGGACATCGACGAGCTGAGGACCGGACTAGCGGCGCGCGGCTTGCACCGAGGAGAGGCCGAGGAGGTGAGGGGGGGAGTTCACGCTGTTGCGAAGGCTGATGCTGTGGCAGGTGGACGCACTTGAGCGGCTTTATTGGCTTGCAGGAATGGGGACATTAGGTTAACCTATAGCAGCGAATGTTTCCACACAGGCAAGAGCCTGAAAGTAGACTCTAATAAGGAGGGTGATTAAAAGAAGAGATGGCGTTTATTACATTCTCAGATTTATCTTTTGTGGGACTGCACTAGGAGTCAGTAGGCTATAGCCAACGTGTCTTGTCTTTTAAAAGTCTGATCTTGCAGTGCGTTTGAAAAAAACAGGATAACTGTTTTGAACTTTCTGCCTCCGGAGTCCTGCAGCAACGTCTTTTTTAAAAGCATGTCAGGCAAATCATAAAGAGCAGCCCACCTTGTTTTCAGATGCCTAGCAACAACGCTCTTGTACTTAGTGCACCTCCACTTTCCCTGGTCTGTTGAAAGGCTGCTGAGGATCTGTATTATCTATCCATTCGCCTCAACAGCTCATTCTGTAACAGTCATTATGTAACAAGAGCTCTTTAGTCAGGTTTAGTTTTTAATTAGTTTATTAGTCCCAGTTTATAAGCTTTAGTAGTTTATTATGTATTTATTTATCACGTGTACTGATCAGCCACAACATTTAAAGCACTGATGTTACTTAGACCTGCACCACCCACTTAGACCAAACCGGGCTCCCCGACCCCACAGCAATGACACTCCTTGATGGTAGAGTGTTAAGAACGATTCAGAAACATGAAAAATGGCACAAGGTGTTGACCTGACCTCCGAATTCCCTAGATCCCAGACTGATCAGGTATCTGTGGGATGCACTGGAACAAGCCAGATCCACAGAGGCCCCTCACCTCAACCCACAGGCCCCCATTAACAACATTGCGTTGCCAGACAGCACAGGACGCCCTCAGAAGGCCCATGTCCACTCTGTGATGAGTCACAACTGTTGCGGAGGCACCAGGGCGACCGACGCAATATTAGCAAGGTGGTCATAATGTTATGCCTGATAGGAGTATGACACAGAAACTAGGTCTGTGTATGAGAATGAAGAGATGTGCAGCTGCTGTAGCATCACTACAGGAAGATGGACACAATAGAAGATGATTCCTTTGGTGTTATCCATAAAGGGTCCAATACTGCGCCCACGAATGCATCGTTCTGCTCGTGAAAAAATGGCGGACCACTCAGTAACAGTGACATATTCATACACATCATCTGAGCGCAGTTGAATAGATTTTCTGAACAATAAAATGAGTAACTTTGAGGAAGCGAAGTATTAATCTTATAAAAAGTCTTATGGGTTGTAGGATTGTCCAGTTGCATGTAGAGGTATTTCCTTCTCTATATTGATTGAAACACGTTGCGTAATGTAATCCAAATGGCGTACTGATACTTGTACATAGCTTGTCAAAGCGTAAAAAGAAGGTAGAGGCCAGTAAACTGGCGTTTACAAGGATCTTTTGGACCTTCAGGTGCAGCTCCACCAGCCATCTAAAGAGCTCCGACAAGATGTGGCGACTTGCTAGAACAGGACATACGGCACCACAGTGTCTCATTGAGAAGAAACTGACATAAAGTGATATCAAGTCATCCCTCATGCAAGCTGTTGTTATCACATCGGAGAGGCCCGAGTCTGTTGACACACATGGGAGCCTCTCTAATCACATTAAAAGACCAGTTCACCCGCTGAGTTGACGTTCAATAAAGTATGAGAGATCTGAGGGCAGTGTATGTGTCTGGGGTTACCGTCTGTACCGTTCTCTCAGTTACAACCACAGCAGCCGGAGCCACAGTAGCAATCGCACAACACAGAGGCAAAGTAAAACTACATAGTTTCAGTCTTTTCTCTTGTCTCCACAAACTTAAATAAGTTCCCAGGAGCTGACAAGAGAAGCAATATGGAAGACACTTCTTAAAGTGGCATATTTTAACAAGAAAATGATCATTGCAGGGTGCAGCTTTGTGCTTTTCAGCTTATTGTCGATGTTCAGCTGATAAGTTTTCTGCATTTTGATTGTTTGGGCTCTGTATTCTGATCAGACCAGACCAGTACCTTACAGCTGATGCATTTCCTTGCAGCCATCATATTATTGTGACATTTTCACATATAACTAGTGCACGCAGCCCCGTTTTGCATCATTAAATACGATCTTTGAAATATGGAGAGGAATTTAGAGCACAGGATACGTAAAATAACTGTGCTATAAAGCAAAGTTCCCTCTTTAAATAGTACGGTGCAGTCAAGTCCCATGTGCATGTCTTGTCATTTAATGTCATTTATCAAACCTCTTACAGGTCAACGACTAATTTGTGTGGCCTGGTTATGACACCACATAAAGACAACCTGTTCCACTTTGTGGAGGAATCCAACCCTTTGCGGATGAATATTTTAACAGTCTGTCCGTAACACAAACCTGCCACGCGACTGACCTTGACTAAGGTCTGATTTGTTGGTCTGGAGCTCATGTCAGTTTACTGTAACCTACTTGCTTTTGCTTTTTGGAGTCCAAAGAAGACCTTTATTTAGCACACACCTTCCAGTCCCTACACACCTTAGCGTATCGTAGATGATTCACAGGCCTTATCTGCAGCGGGAACTTCACAGCCTGCATTCTCTCATTGATCACTTGATTCGCAGTAAATTTTCCTCTTGTTTTGATATGCAGCTATACAGTGTAGATTATGCCGTACTGTATTGTTAATTCCGTCTTGATAAAATATAAATGAAGAAATAGTTTGTTATCCTCATCTTTAAAACAAACACAACACCCAAGTAAAATGTATTTGTTTTAAAGAATGAACCATTTCCTTGTCTTTGACTTCCTGTTCTACACAAACAGGGCTGAAGACGTTAAACTACACCTACTAGAGGGGAAAACTAGTGGCGCCTCAACCTGCAACTAAATGCTACAAAGATTAAGCATTTGTTGAGTTAGCCTTTGTTGAGTTCAAACAATGGCACCAGGAACTAAGTAGCTTGAATGTTGGATCTGATAAATCTTGACCAACAGTTCTACTGTGTGAGTAGATTGTACTTAATGTAAGAGGCAGATTGGGGGTGACTTTACAATGTGGACCCATCACAGTTGTTGCGGTCTGAATGGCTGAAACATGTAGTTACATTAATGAGGAGGTGCACTCCTCTCCGTATTGTACAAGTACAATACAGATATTTTCATACTTTACTTAGTGGATTGGTCCAAATATTCATAAACAGGATCAGACTAGAAGTACAACAATCATTAGCATCATATTTGAATTACCTCAAAGTACTAGTTTGACTGTAGAGGACTCCTGTTCCAGACAACCAGTCAGACTACTCAGGGTACTTTTGAATAGGACATTGTTTTGCCCAGCAGGATTAGGATACAGAAATGTGAGGCACTTGTTGACAGCGTGCTGCCCATGATAAATTACCATGCAGTCATATCAGGGGACAAATGTTCAGGCCCAACTGTGCAGAAAAATTATTTGGAAAAAAAAATAGGATCGGCACCAAAACCTACTGCGTTGTTCCTTCCACTAGATTTCCCTGTAGTTGAATGTTTTCTAGTATCCTGGTTACAAATGGACAAACAGATGTGACTGACAATGACACTGTTTGTCGTCGCCCTCTCGCCGAAAGCTGAACGCAACTGAAAAGTTAGTTGGTTTTTGGAATATTTCTGAATCACAAAGCTTCCAGGATTCACTCTTTTTGTCGAAGTAGAAGCTGACTTGAAGTTGTTTGATTGGTTTTATGTCTTCTACATTTTCTCTGCAGTTTTGATCTTGTACAAGCTGAAATCAACCATCAACCAAGTCTTTTTAATTTCATTATCATTAATTATGAGTTTGTTTGTGTATGCGTGAAAAAAATATCAGTTTTGGTTAAATTCAGTGAAAGTGATGAAATCCAAAGTAGACTTTATAGATTTTGGCATCCAAAAGTTGGATTAAATGACTACTACTAATAAACTACTAAAACAAAAGAAAGTAGAAACAGCAATGGGCCTAACACTCTGCCTTGTGGAACCCCACAACTGTACTTTTCAATACACTACAAAATAAAATAGTTAATATTACATTGATGTTCTTACAGGTGCCATGTTGCATGTTTTGTTAGTAACGCTGTCGGGTAATGTTTCCAAAGACAGTACAAGATAAGAACTAGCCTTGTATTCTGTCTCTCTTTGTCTCTCTGTCTTTCTCAAGAAAGGAGAGAGGATAATGTTAGCAAACAGGTAAGAAATAGTTTACTTCCTGACCTTCACTGGCACGGTGCCTTACACTTTTTGTTTTTGTTTCCTTTACTCTTTTTCTGCACCCCCATCCCCACTGTCACCTCCATGTCATCTACACTACCAGAAGATCTCAGTCTTCTTTATCCCATCTATACCCCCATTTATACTTCCTTCTGAATCACTAAACCTCTCTCTTAATGCATTCACAGATTGTCCTCGAGAGTGACATCAACCATGATGGCTTGCTGGATTTCCAGGAGTTCTCCCAGTACCTGCGGGCTCATGAGAAAAGACTGCGGCTCATGTTCCACAACTTGGACCGCAACAATGACGGTGTGGGCATGCTGAACACCTGCACACACACACACACATACCAGTTCTCTGTAAATTCCTGCTACTATTTTTCCAGTGATACACATAAAATCCGGTCTTTAATACAGCTGAACAAATAGGAACACTGTTTACAAGCCATTTAACACGTTTTGTTTTATTTGTAGGGCGAATTGATGTTGGGGAGATCCAGCACTCATTACGCAAGCTTGGAGTGGAGGTCACAGTGGAGCAGGCCTCCAGAATACTGCAGAGGTATATAATGGGAAACTAAAAACATTTTGAAAAGGAATACTTGGGCATCCATTTAAAGGAAAATAAACTTGTAATAATTACAAATCTAGTGTGGGGGCCCAAAATAAGAGACCTACCTTTATTGCATACGTATTTATTCAATGGAAACTAGACAAATGAATAGATCTTGAACATGAATGAGGCAAGAGTTACAGATGCTGTGCCCTGGTGCAGGTTTCAACGAATTAAGGCGTTTTTATTTACCCCTATTTTTTACATCCACTGTCCATTGATTTTTATCTTTCAACAAAACATGTTGGCACAAGTCCACGCACTCTGGATGGAGAAAAGCAATGGGCGCACCCTGTGAAGTTGGTGGAGTATATCAAGTCTAGAGTGCCATGACAAGAGTGCTGGTTTTTGCTGATACTGGGGACCAGGTCATATATGTTCATTTCAGAAGATTGTTATTAGCACGGTTGTGCTGTGACTAAAATGGACCTAGCATTTCTTGTGTTTTATTTCTTTCTCTTTATTTCTAACTTTATTTCCCAAAGTTGCTGACTTTGGCTTTACATTTGTGAAGCAGTTACTGTGTGAATTTGAAGGTGTTTTTAAGTGGTACTTTTTAAAGGTATGCCAGGATTTAAGAGATTACAAACAATGGAACTGTTCAAGCGGTCCAAGGTTCTGTTATCATGATGAAATACAGCCATAGCAACCATCGCAATGTCTTCATTAATTTGGTATTGGCACCAAAAAACAACCCCAACCTGTTAAGGCCTGGCTTCTTCAAGACATTGGAAGGTGTTCAGCTATATCTGGCACCAAGATGTTCGCAACAGATCCTTAAAGTTCTGTAAGTTGTACCTTGAAGTCAGCATGGGGAAGCTATTAGCCAGAAAGTACACCCCACAGTCCTGGGTGTTTCCAAGATGCAACCTATTCAAATGGCCATAACAATGTTCCACTTGTCAAACTAACTCAGGTCTTTCCATCTGCCTATTTCTGGAAAACAGAATATGAGAATTAACTGTCTACTTGTTGTGTAATCCCAAACCATGACATGCATCTTTGCTGTAAATGTTGACTGTTCAAACTGAGAGATTCAGGCTTTCTGATTAACTTCCCACTTCCTCTCCCAGTATGGACAGGGATGGCACTATGACCATTGATTGGAATGAATGGCGTGATCACTTCCTGTTCAACCCGTTCCATAACATGGAGGAGATTGTCCACCACTGGAAACACTCTCATGTGAGTCACCTGTTTCCCAGTAATAGTAATGTTCCGCTTAATCATTCAAAGACATCCTTACCTTATTTATATTTTTACACTTCCCAGAACAGAAGCAGGGCATAGCTCTTGTCAGGAAAGGTTTAGACAAGAGTCGTTAAACAACACTTTGCGATAACAACTGACATTCACATTGCTAACCCACTGTAAAAAGTAGACAAGCTTAGCCGATGGAGTGAAGTGAAGAAGGAGCAAAGCTCTTTACGTTCTAATCCCGTTGTAGATGTTTGACATTGGGGAACATCTGACGGTGCCAGATGAGTTCTCAGAGCGGGAGCGGCGGGCAGGTCTTGTGTGGAGGCAGCTGGTTGCTGGAGCCATGGCGGGGGCTGTATCGCGGACAGGAACCGCTCCTCTGGACCGCCTCAAAGTCTTCCTGCAGGTGGGTGATTGTCACTCCACTGTTACACAGTATAAAAAGCAGTGGTGTAAGGGGGTGATTAATAATATACTGACCCCCACAAAATGTGTAAATGCACTTCTTATTGTTCTATTCCCTGACCTTAGTCTTTAAGGCAACCCCTTCCAAGATTTATGAATACTCTAATAAAACTAGTCTCCAGTGTAGAGAGATGTGTTGGAACAACAATTCCTTCTCCTATTCACACAATTAGAAGGTGTATTGAGGCTGCCTGAAGCAGAGAGCACGCTATGTGATTAAAGCCATCCTTTCTGAAGGCATCAATCAGTTGTGGAGCATGAATTGTGTTACTTGACACATCTTCTTCAGATTGCATGTCAGAATATCTGAATGCACCACCTGCTCTCTGTTAATTTTTATCATAAGAGATCCATATTAGCTCAGTTAATATGCAGCATTTTAATCAGTGCTCCATCCCTTTCATGCTCCACTGACATTCACTTGTGGGTAGTATGAGTGGGTAGTTGGAGCGTTCTCAGCAAAAACATACAGGCTAGTTTGCTCGACATGATTTAAAAGTCTGAAATACCAAAAACCATTTAGCAACAGAAGAATCAGTTTTTATTATTCTCATTAAATAAAGTTTATTATTATAATAATGTTAAACTACAGATGAAACATTAATGCTGGATAAATACCCACTGTGTCTTATGGCAACTTTATTTCACGCTAAGTCGATTCAGTGGCAATGGACTACACTCTGCAGAGCTTTATAGTATCTCTTAGCTCACTCTTGTGGTTCCTGGCCCACACCTTTATTGTTTTGTTTCACTCACATAGCATCATTTTCAGCCACAGCCTGTCGTCGTTAGAGTAAAAGCCTCTGATGGAACCACTACTTGACATAGACAGCATATAGACAAAGAGACAACTGGTGAATATAGTAGAGAAAGAGGCAAACATGTTCACAAGAGTTGGGTGGAGACCAAAAACCGAGGTCAAGGAGAGTCTGTGTCACTTACATTCATTAGGTCGACATAAACATAACTCAAGGTGGATGATGAAGTCAGTTTAATTTTGCCATCCATACCGTTATGACCATTATAATGGTGGCCATTAAAACAGTAGCTCTGGTCAAGGTGGTCGCTAGCATAGGCAAACAAACTACACCTAATGCTTGATCAGGGTCCAATTCACCAAGTGAATCTGTAATTATTTAATCATCACAGGCAAAAAAGACCAGAAAAGTCTTCATAAGGACAATTTTTTAAAAAAATGTTGGATGTTGGAATGTGGAGTCCTTAAAATAACTGATCAGCCTTATTTTCTGTGTCCAGGTACACGGCTCAACGTCTCGGGGGATTAATCTGTGGTCCGGCCTGAGGGGTATGGTCCAGGAGGGAGGCGTCTTTTCACTCTGGAGAGGAAATGGCATCAACGTCCTCAAGATTGCCCCTGAGTCCGCCATTAAGTTTATGGCCTATGAACAAGTCAGTACACTCCCATCAATCAATGTGTCTGCTGGCCCACTAAGGATTTGCTTAAGTCCCAGTAGAATGTAAAAATGCAATGCATTATTCATCCCACTCCTCCTGTTTTCATACTCCAGATCAAGTGGCTGATCCGAGGCAGTAAAGAGGGCGGTAGTTTAAGGGTGCAGGAGAGGTTCATTGCTGGCTCTCTGGCAGGTGCTACTGCCCAGACCATCATCTACCCCATGGAGGTTGGTTTGAAGTTAGTCACTAAGAATTTAATCATGTGGACACTTCAGAAGATTAATGCCAAGCCTCATATTAAATTTGAGTACATTTATGTGTGACACAAATGCGTTTGTCAGTTCAGTGGGAACCACTTAAATGCTAATTTGACAACGATACAATGACCAAGACTGGAACCACTTCTCATTGTATTAGGAATGCCTTAAACTGCTCTCTAGTGTTGGCATTGGGGCCAGTTACCTCTCAAATACTTGCAAAGGGTTGGTAATTATTATAATGGTGTTTTCCTTGCAAAGTTCTCACTTTACAAGTTGGTCTACTCCAAAGCTTGGCCATGCTCGGTGCTTGAGGATAAACCACATCTAGATCAGTAAAAGAAAATGGTTTAGAATAATCTCTTAATCCTATTCCGGTTAACATTAAAGCGAGAACAATGACCTGCCAATGGTTCTCCTCACTCCTTTAGTCAGATTTTTCTATTTTCTTCCCCCCTCTGTTGTGGATAGGTGCTGAAAACTCGTCTTACATTAAGGAAGACGGGACAATACTCAGGTATGGCTGATTGTGCCAGGCAGATCCTGAAGACAGAGGGCGTCCGAGCTTTCTACCGGGGCTACTTACCAAATACCCTGGGCATCATCCCCTATGCTGGAATCGACTTGGCCGTGTATGAGGTATGTGAAACGGGCCTCTAAATGTTTTTTGGAAGATCTAATGTAAAAGTAAAATGAGTTTCTGCTTTTTGGATGATGACATTAAATAATACATGCTTTTATATTTAATGTGGATCAAATAAAATAATGTGAAAAGCCTTGCAGCTCTTTTTGTTACACATGTGTGGTCAATCTGTTCAATACCAACGGCACCAATCATTCCAAACCAATCACAATCCAGTATTTTTCAGGGTATAATAAAGCAATAAGTCCAGAGGCTGGTTTACACCCATTATGCTCACTTTCTCCTAGCTGGGGTCTCATCCCAGCAAAAACCCAGCTGCATAGTCATGGAAATAAAATTCATGGGGATTGGACAGAGCAGCAACAAGGGGTATTTCTTCAATAAGTGACCTAAGGTTCATCTTTCCCATTACTCACACTGGCATAAAACTGATGGAGGGCCTGGTTTTTGTCCATTTTAGTGATTGCTTTAAAATCAATAGTCAAACCAGACCTGATCCTCTTAAAGATACCGTCCTTGTTTCTTGTCTTATTCAGTGCATCAGTTTCTCTCTCTTTAAATTCGGGTATTTAAATGTCTTTAAATCCATCTTATACCATTTGTTTTATCTTTTAAAACTCTCCTTTCAACCTCTATTCTCCTGCCACTGGTTGTGCTTTAAGACTCTAAAGAACGCCTGGCTCCAGCGGTACTGTGTAAATTCAGCAGACCCAGGAGTTTTGGTCCTGCTGGGCTGCGGTACCGTCTCCAGCACCTGTGGTCAACTGGCATCCTATCCCCTCGCTCTCATCCGGACACGCATGCAGGCACAAGGTGGGATACGGTATTGTGATATCGAGATCCATTCATTATAAATGTCTCTTGATCTGTTGGAAAGGGCCAAGATTAGAGCTCTCTCCTACTGTAACCTCCATGTTTCATCTTCTTTCAGCCATCACTGAGGGTAAACCCAAGCTGACCATGGTGGGCCAATTCAAATACATCATATCTCATGAAGGTGTACCGGGCCTGTACCGGGGCATCACCCCCAATTTCCTGAAAGTCGTTCCTGCAGTCAGCATCTCCTACGTGGTGTACGAGCACATGAAGAAGGTCCTCGGAGTGGGTTACTAGGCTTCTTTGACTGCTACTAGACTATGAAGGACAAACGTACTAAAGCAACACAGAAGTGAAAGGCTTGTGAGAAGAACCACGGGAGAGGTGAGGATTCTGCTCCTCAAACCTCCGAAGAAAGCAAACCAAGTCTAGGAGTATGAGCGAAAAGGTCATTTCACAGATACTGCACTTTCTGCTGACATGCTCAGGTTCAAGCTTGTGTAGTTTGTCGGTAGATTCCTTCTCATAGCTGAGGAATATGGATAAGAGAAGGAGGCTAATGTTGGCTTGTCTGTCTGTTGGTTATATAGCCAACCATGTCTTTTATCTGGGTCAAGACCAAACAGTCTAGCAATGACATTGACATGAATGATTTAGAGGGGTTCAGATTCACTTATCAGTTTTAGTGCTCATCAGACTGCACGACGTTGCACAGCACTCTTGTTCATTTGCGCAATTGTGAGGTAAACAGTCAAGTTACTTTATTCACACTACAAAATCGTGTACAAGCCATATGGTCTGTGGCAGAAACAGTGTCGCTGAAGCCTCAATCTCAGTAGTCAAAAGGTTTAGGCAGGTCGTAATGCAACAGGGTTGTTTTATTCTGGGTGTGTATTGATCTCTTCAGGCCTGAACTCCACAGTGGAGTTGCGCAACTCTTTCTGTGTCCACAATGTGACGTTAGAGAGCTAACTATATCATGTTGCTGTAAATCATACAGTATGGAGAAAAACAGCATGTACATTTTGTGTAGATCATGTTGCCAGGTTAGGGTTTGTTCATGTTGCGAGTAGGTGGCACTGCGACGATCAGTTGTTCATGCATGGACCTTTACCAACTGGAAGCCATTTGAGTGATCTAGCAGAGCACTGCTATTCGCCATGCCATCTTTGTAACAGCATTCAGTCAAGAGTCACAGTTGTGATATCTGTATCTTTGTGCGCAGGACAAGCCAACAGCATATTGCTCCATCTAGACTAGTGCAAATTACCCCACGCTCGCTTCAACTGTGGGAAAACAGTAGAAATGTATTGTTTAGAGATGGACAGAAAAAGACTTAAAGCACTTTCATTAATCTCTTCCTCTGTTACCTAGTAAGCAGTAAGTTGCTGCTTCTTTCCAGTAAACATTGTACTACTCTACTCCTCTATGCCAGCAGCAAACACATCGTGAATCCATTAAAGACAACCGGGTTCACATTTTCCCCACATCAAAGGTCTTGTTGGCTTACTTCGGGACTATACTTTACCCCTCACATCTCATTTATTTCGTCTATTTTCACCTACGGAATACTTGTAGAAATCCCAATAAGCGTCTCCACTTCTTCAGGATACTATTACACCCATTCAGATTCAGTTCCACTTGCCTCGACTTCGTCACCACCGACCTCTTCCATCCTTAAACCTCTTCCCATGTTTTACAGCCTTCTTCTCTGCTGTCCGTCCCTACTTTTAGACCATTTCTCTGAAAGCTGTTACCACTACGCATCCATTAGCTGCAATCTGCAGTTGTCGTAATGTACCGCATTTCTTCAAATTTCTTCAGTATATTACTTCAAGGAGATACAATAATAAGAAACTGCTGTGAATGAGCTGCCAGTTGTAAAGGCCTACTCACGACATATTTCCTAAAGAGTGCAATACCCTTTCAAACCATTACTGATCAGAACTGGGTCCCTTATTAAATAGTTAAAGGGCTCTTAAGGGTAAAGAATGCAAATTATGATATGAGATGTGATAAGTGGCCTTTAGTGTCAAAGAGGCTAAAAGAAAATGTGAATTCCAACTAAGGCGCATGGTTTTTCTTTTTCTAACCGTCATATCATGAAGCTAGTCGCAAATTTACTGACGTTCATCCTCCAGACAAAGTAGTATTTACCTCAAGTTGCTGACAGAAAATAACTATTTAATATGTAAGCTGTGAAAAAGCTAATCAGGGACTGTGCACAAATTACTAGGAGGTCTTGGGGGTTGGTAATTTAATAAAAAATATTCTATTTTAAAGTGCTGGGATGTTCGTTTTATAAAATAAAATATAAAGTCAGCCCCCTGCCTATATTAGTAATTTTTGTATTGTCCCTATCTTGTGTCGGGATTGTTTTAATAACAATTTTTAGCTTTTTTAACAAGCTTTCTTGCTAACCTTGACTAACTTCAGTTCATGTTATGATGTAGAGAACAGTGAGTTTAGGATCTGTCCAGAATCTATCCACTTAAGCGAGTGAACGCGCAGCTGTAATATTAGCCTCGGCTCAATGTTGACCAACATGAAACTGGAACCCTGTGTGTTTTGTGAGCCGCACTTATTGCATGGAAAGTTGTACGATTAGCCATCCTCAATAACCTGAAAAAGAAAAAAAACTTCTATTCTTATATTTTGTAAACGTGAGGCATATTAAACTATTTTCTATACCTTTCTTCCTTGCAATGAAGCTTCGGCCAAAAGACTTTTGCAAGCAAAAGAATATAAGAGTGGAATCTACAATTTCATGAGAGTTGGATGGATTGTGCATGATTCCTATCATATTTAAATATAACTTGAATTTGAACTGTACAAAAAATCCTTTCTATTGTAGTTTATGGGTGCAGTTCTGAAGCAGCTGCATGTGAAGTGTAAAAGGAGGGGTGTGACACTCCTACATACATCTACACGCTGAATGTCATTATTTGCATAGTGGAAAAAGACATATATCTATATTATTATGCTTATGAATGCCTGTTCCATTATTGAGGGTTTTTTTTTTCTTCCTTTGCAAGCGTACTTGAAATAATGAGAGCTTGTTGCCACTGGGGCCTTGCGAGCATGACGTACAATATTTTTCAGCATGGGTGCATGTTCCTGGGCCGTTTGTGAAAGTGTAAGCAGGCTAGATTCAGTGTGTGGGAACTGCGATGCCTTTCCTCTATATGAGCTATTTTCAAAAAAAAAGTTTAAAAAATATACAGTATATACAGAGCTGTTGTAGTGCGAGTTTGACAACGAGCAAAAAAAAAAGAGCTTTCTAGTTTTGATAAATCATCCGTTTGATTTGAATGTGTATGTGCACTTTACATGCCTCAACGATGGAATTAAATCTGTGACACTGTACGAAGGAGCGCTGTCCCATCCAAAATGGACGTGCTATGTCTTCATCCAAGATTTATTTGGCCATAAAGCTGCTCTAATTAATTTGTGGCCACTTGGGGCGAGTGCAACAAACTGACATACTATTGCTTTCTAGTGATTATAGTGAGCATGTCAGCAAACAGTTAAGTAATATATGAACTAGTCCAGTGTTTTTTGTTTTTTTTTAATTATTATTATTATTACTGTTGCTCTGGTTCTGGTCTCCTCCGCCTATTGAGAAAAATATGTCTCTTAATGTACTGCTAAGGACATTATAGACATATTCTATGATATTTTAAACCAATCTTTTATTGTAATTTACTGTAAACATACTACTGTTCAATTAAGCTGTAATTCCCAACATATTTTGTAGAACAAACTCCCAGAGGCCTGTCAGCTGAGCTCCAGAAACCTTCCATCAAGACCATTTGCCATGTTCCAAACGTGTTTATTTGATTTGATTTTAAACTGAATGCTACTAAACACTATTAAAAATATTTAAAAGTCAGACTTTTTGCAGTAGTTTTTTCTCTCATGATATCAAATATAATTTGACATTTAGACATATATCCATCGCTTTTAGCTAATTTAAGCTTAGCTTGTTGCTACATCATAATTAATCTGTCAGTTAAGTTTTTAAATTAATATATATTCAATATAATATATATCATCTGAACTAAGCTTTTCATGTTCACATTTTGAAAAAAGTACAACAAAGTCTCACAAATGTTGACCTATGATTACAAGCTAGTGTCGGATGGCTAGCTTGTTATCATGGGTAGCTAGCTAGCTAGTTTTGAGAGTAGCCAACTAGTGTCGACTAGCTAGCTTGTTATCATTGAAGAGAGTAGCATATTAGGCCACACCCCCATCTGGGTGAAAACAAACCACAAGCGGTAAATACAAATGCCTCCGAAATCAGTGTTTATTTTGTGTTGCTAGCATTTGTTGGCCCGGAAAGCAAGTGAAATGGCCAACGTTAGTCAGACAGACACACATATAATGTTGTTGCCGAGCAATGATCGGCGACGTTACATGGAAAAACTTGAAAAAAGGGGCCGCTGGTCATAGCCTACCCAGAAATGGGTGAATGACTCCACTCAGTGGCCGGAGTTGTTATATCCAGATATTTACTCTATTACCTCACTGAATTGCGTAATAATGTGTGACAACTGTCATCAATTCATAATCATTCCATAATGTAAAATGAATGAATCGTGACATAAATACAGCATGAAGCTTAGCCAACGTTAACCCTTTCATTACATTAAAAAAAAGCAGAGAAAATATCAGTTTTATCTTTTAACTTGTTCGAAGAACAATACACAATGCAGCAATGTCTCCTTTGTTTTCACCCATAAGGGTGCGTGGCCTTACCAGTGATGTAAGATTACTCTCCTCCAAGGGTCAGCATTAATTAAACTGTCTCTTTTTTGAGAGTGTTGGTATTAGCAGCTATTATTTTAACTACAAAAGAGTTCAATACCTTGGAAATGTTAAAAGTTCTATATATTTTTGTAACTATTTCTCAGTACAGTCTTGGGACTTTCCAAAGCTATCTTATGTAGCACTCTTCTTATTGAACAGTTCTTTTTTAGCATACAAAAAGTTTTTTTTACCTCTTTGAAGTTATTACATTACCTGTGTCGGCCTCTGACATTATACAAACACTACAACCAATAAACTAACTAGGGTGTACATTCTGTGCTGTTATGAGAGTAATGACCCCATCCAGGGTCTTTTTAGTGCAATGCAGTCGTTGACATCTTAAATATAATAAAATGTAAAAACTTAAATTAGATCTGTTATACCACTAAATTCCAGAAAATGTCTTTCAAATTCACAGTTTCATTCTTCAAAGTGTGACCACAAGACATGTAAAATGTTTAAAACCTGCAGCAGGAACTGCCACTTGTTACTACCGGGTAAGCTAATTATGGTGATTACTCAACCATCTCTCTCTCTCTTTTTCTTTCTTTCTTTCTTTCTTTCTTTCTTTCTTTCTTTCTTTCTTTCTTTCTTTCTTTCTTTCTTTCTTTCTTTCACTCATTAATAGGATGCGTCCAACTGTGCTGTCTAGAACTCGGTGTGGTTTCTTTAATCTGACTCTGTTTTTGAAGTCATTTTTGAAGGTTGATAAACTTGTCAAGGTGCAACATTACACAACCTGTAACACACAATACTGTAACCCCAATGAATGTTTGCTCACATCATAACCTGCAGTGGATCATTGACTTGTCTGTTTATTCAGACTCACCTTCTGGGCTGGGATATTTGGCGTGTGCAACAATGAACACTTCATGAGTTTGTGTTTGGGTTAGAATCCACTCCCAGACAGCAAATTAATGTTTGTGTGGTGCTGTTTCTGTGGAATTTGAATTTGGTTGCTCTGGTGAGCTCAGTCAAGTTTCTCCTGGAAACTAATTTCAAAAGAACAATTCATCCATAACTAAGACATCATACTTTTAATGGGACACTGCAGAAAGATGCATAAGCTAATAAAGCCTTTCATGAATAAGTTAATGCTGTCTTCGGGGAAGGCCTGGTAGTCAGAATCCTTTGGTCTGCCCCAGGATTTATGAGATTATATCTTCCACTTGGTCTGAGACTGGACGACAATCCCCCAGGGAGCACTGAGCGTCTTTAGTCCCCCTGTTGCTAGCTGAGCAGAGTGGATTAAGTGGTTCAGCGAATTCATGAAAACAAATGAATGCCTTAATGTGCTCTCTGTAGCTCTTACATGTTTTTTTTTAGAAGTTTGCTATAACTACAAGTCCAGCTGATTTTGCTGTTACAAAAAACATTTTTGTTTTTGAAATCAAGTTGCAAAGATCTGACAATCCCCTGCACGATACAGAGCTGACATTTCTGCATAAAAATGAAAACATCAGTGGTTACATGGAATAGTAATATTATGCTTTTCTGTTTGGTTGTTCAAGAAAATTAATCATATGTATATATGTTAGGGGCAAATGTAAGTGAACTATTGTTTTCAGTATGTGGTGTGACCGCCTTTGTGCCTCACTTTTACAGCTCTCATGGTCCTACGGCATGACAGCTGGTAGCTGCCTTTATGTCACATCCTGTTTCTATAGCGTCAAATAACTAATTAAAACGAAACTTATCCAACAAATTGACAATTGAACATGGATCAACTTTTTTATTAACTATCCAAAATGTCGGAAGCCATCCTTGAAAGAAAAAAATATACATATGTGTATTTTAGTGATTCAGTTTGGCCCCAGCCCCATGTCTTAACGTGGAGGTGCTTATGACCTATACTGGAATCAGTCACCAGAGGGAGTTCTACTTTTTTATACTTTTTTATTCAGGACTGGCCTGACTGGAAACCTTGATAATAACTTCTCATCCTGGAGGTTTACTTAGTTTTGCACCTCAGTATAGTATTGAATAGTAGTATAGTCTGAATAAAAACTACAGTCATTCATGAGTGAAACATGCAAAAGAAAAGCTTCAGTCAGCTGGTGGATTCAAACCTAGAAACTTCTTTCTGTGAGGCATCACTAATGCTAATTTTCACTTGTGTTGACTGGGCAGCCATCATCTTCTAGCATAATTTGCCATGAAAACCATAAACCCCAGTAAACTGTTGAAGAGACGATACTGTGCATCGGTCAGTAGGCTTTAACCTCCTCCAGGCGCCTCAGACTTTGCTAGTTTGTGCTGTTTATGTTCAGTAAATTTGGTTTGGAGGCTAGCTTGCCTCAGAGAACAGATAGGACGCCACTGTTGGTTAGATAAAATTTGATTATCATAATTAATTTATGTGATGTTTATTTATCTTAACTTGACTTCGTGGTTCAATAGCGTAATAAATGTTTATAGAAAATAGTATTTCACATGTTGTATTTCAATAAAAATGAATCACTAATTAAAAACATCCGCTGTCGTCATCAGTGGACGCGACGTCGGCGTTGCCAGCGTGGAACGCCGACGTCGCGCGGCGGCTCCGGACCAGGAAGTAAACTGTGCCGTTCAGTCTGCGGGACACAGACAGAGAGAGATAGAGGAGTCGGCTCAGTCAAGACGTGTGTAAATTCAAACATTTAAACACGCTTTCTCGAAACCGTTTGAAGGGACGCCGCGGCGGAGTTTTCTGCGCTTCCCCTCCGCAGATAGCAGACTGCGTCCGGGCTGTCAGCCGTGCGCGGTGACGGTGAGTAAAAGATTAAGAGCTGATAGGAGTCTGCGGCTACAGTAGCTAGCTCTGCGTGTGTTCCTCCCTGACGCGCCGCCGCCTGCGCGTTCCGACAGACCTCTGCGTCCGTCAGTTCATTCTTTGGACAATTTGCATGGAAAGATTGCGAGGGTGCTCGCTGGAGGGAAGACATCAGCTGACATTGTGAGGCGAGGAGGGCTGCTGGACAGCTGCCTCAGTCCTCCCCCTTTCACATGACAGCAGCGGCGCACCTGCCAGAGCCACGTACGTGGACGCAGACATATCAGATGACATGTTAAAGCCACGACAAATAACAACCAATAATAATAATGATATAACAGCATAATAGAGCATAGGATGACACGAGGAGGTGGCGCAATACTTACTTCTACTACTATTACTACTCCTACTGTTAATGATAATAATAACACTTGTATTACCGATAAGAATAGAGATGGAAAAGATTAACCAAAATAGAAAGATGAACCACAGCTACGAATTGCATTATCTTTTAAGAGCACGGTTCTCTAAATTTCTGCAAGAAAAAAAATGTTTTGCACAACCTATGTGCAGGATTCACGTGCAAACATCTTATGTCTGCAACTTAACACATTTGCAGTTCATTAGGAACCCTAGCTTGAACAAATGCATACCAGTACTACAGTGAATCCCAAATCGAAAGCACTGAGGGCTGTGTCTTATTTTTGGATTATGTGTTTGTTTTTTTTGTTTTGTTTAGCATTGGCGAGATGAGCTGCATGAAGGCTTGTTTCTACTACTGTATTTTGAGGAACACCATTGCAGTCAGTACAGTTGACACCTTCAGATGTCTAAATTTATCTGCCTAAAACTCAGTAGTGTCCAATTTACTGAGATGTTTCACTTTTCATTAAAACAAATGCTGAAATGAACTCAGTATGTAGCATTTATTATTGAATAATTAAACATCAAATAGATCAGATTAGTAATAAAAATATATTTAGATTTAAATGTTTGCAGATTATGACAACTAACATTTAGTCCGTCATTCCTTTTATGGGAAAGATTAAAATTACACAGAATAATTTGAGAGACAGCACTGGTAGCATTAATATTGCAGTTTTTTAGTGTTAGTCAATGGCTGATGAAGCTGCGTCTATGGCCTCTGTCTAGCAGCTGTCTAGAGCAAACACTCTGTTGCAAATGTGCAAATGAAGTATCCACACCCATGTAAATGCTCCACTCTATTTCACAGAGATTAATATATAGCCTGTTAGGCAAGAGGCTCTTTTATATGTTACTGTAACGGAGGAGGAAATGAATTTTTATATGAGGAAAAGGATGTATTAATCACCAACTATAAAAAAAAAATAAAATGAGCAAACCAGGTTAAATTAGAGTGTCGCCAAAAGTGTTGTGAATGCGGATGGATACGGTCGATTTAGCGGGTGTTTTCTCCACCGGGTCATTTCTTCTGAGCTAATGTGAAAACTGCCATCGCAGTCTATACGAGGGCGAATCGATTGCAAACAGTCGCTGGAGCGATTCATTTGGGGGTAAGAACACGCATTACAAACATACCAGCATGCTCCGTTGTCAGTTAGGCTACTTCCTGATACTGAAATCCAGTTTTCCTACAAGCATGTAGAGGTTGTGCCAAAACCTTTTCTGATTTCTCTATGACCCGAATAGAGATTAAATCCAACATTGCAACAATATTATATTAACTATCTGTGAATCCGGATAAAATATGTGTTTACACAGCTAACAGCCACTTTAGAAATATGAATATTAATTAGCTAGGTCTAAACAGTCGGTCAGAGTCTTCTTGCATTCCCATGACCTAATCTGAGGTTAACACACAGAAGATTACCATAATACTGTGTTTGTAACCAGTGTTGTGCTGCATTTCTGAACTCTTCTGTTTGTCTTTTGAGCCTCCAAGGGACGACTGACATGTAGGAGTGCGCTGCTGTTTGTCTGCTCTCTTGCTGCTCCCACTAATTGTCCAATTTAATCCAATTTAATGGGTTTATTTCAGGTCTGAAGGGAAAACCTTTAATGGGTCTGTGTTTTTTTTCTGCTTGTTCTGAAAAGACCCTTGGGTTGTTGCTCCTCCATGGAGATAACCTCAGCTACACTTTGGTCTGTTTATGATGTAGGTTGTTTCTCGTTGCGCGCTGCTTTTTGACCTGTATGCAAAGTTTAACGCAATGATCAGAACAAGTACCACTGTTTACACTTGGATACTTGTCAATTGTGACCTAAATAATCCCAGTGATGCTACGCGCTACTAGTAGGTCTGCATGTCTTGCAGGTTGAGTTGAACGTCTACCAGGCGGGAGTGGGCCAAGGCCGAATGTTTAACACGTCTGAGTTTAATTTGTCCAACTGCCACGCCATTAGCAAAACTTCACCGACCCTTAAAAAAGAATCAACAAACCTATACCTGCTGCCTTTGTCTTCTTCTGTTTGGTTTAGCAGTTGGCAAATTAGCTTAGATATGCATTGCTGGCAGTGCAGCCACCGCCTACCTGCACATTGAACCAGAGGCTCATGTTATGTTGCTAGAATATGGTTCACTTTGGAAATTCTACGCAATTTGCACTACGAGCAAAAAGTGACGCAGCTCTTGTACTTACTGATTTTAAAATGATTGCTGTTACTCTCTTTCTAGATGATGGTGGACTCCACGCTGGCTCAAGTGGGAAAAAACCTGAGTGAGGCCATGAGGATACTTGGAGATGGACAGAGGTAAGATCAGATTTGGTTGTGTGTTTTCTTGTAATTAAAAACAATGCCAAAAGGTACAATTGTGCCTTTTTTAATGATCTTATGATATCAGTTAAGAACCTTTCTAAAGGCTGTTGTAGAGTACTGTGGGACATAGACACTGTAACTTATGCTTGTAACCTAAGGTGGCGAGAGCTCGTCAGTCTGGCTGGCTCAGTAACAACGCCCGTGTCTTTGTTGCCAGTTGGGTTTTCTACTTTCTACTTCACTTTCAACAATGGCGACTGAAAAGACGAGTCGTACATCTTGATTCCATCTTAATTGATCCAAACCAACTAGTTTGAAAATTGCAGAGATGGAGAAGCACTTGGAAACACCAACCAATCAATCGCAGCTCTCGCAGTCCGCGTCACCACGGTTACATTTCTGGGGACGTGCATGTCGCTTACGGTGCTAGGGTCTGCGTAGGGTCAAATTAACCCAGAAGCCCAAACCACCTATGACTCTGCATTCTTCAGTATTAGATTGGCATCACAAGAAAATTTCACAAGGAAATAGCACTGAGCTAACTGGCAAAGCCTGTTAAGCAACCGAGAAGCTGTTGGATAAATGAAAGGATTATCTTATCTTATATTTTAAACTCTGTGTTTGTGGTGGGCATCTCTATAGGGAGCTGCAGGCAGGAACAGAAAGGCCGTGTTTCAGCAAAAGCAGCATTCCTGGACCCCTGCAGGGAGAGTAAGACACACACACATGCACACACACACACTCTCACTGTCAGTCCAGGTTGGAGTTTAAAGTTACTCGTTATCCAGTCGGTTGGTCGTGGCAGCATTTCTGTGGAGCGATTCCAGTTGTAATATGAGAAAACTCCAAATCCAGTTAAGACTACTTTGTTCTGCAAAAACATATAATTTTAAGCTAATTTAATCCTGATTTACACAGTTAAGACAAATATACACATGTGACTTTAGCTAAAGTGTTCCACCAAAGCCTAGCAACCGAAGGCGCTCACTGTTCTTTGTGTTTCTCCTGCAGCGGCCAGGATGTCGCTTCTATACTGCACTTAGTTCACAACCTCATTCATGAAGAGGAGGAGGAAGAGGACAAGCCCAGTCAACAGTAAGTCTTTATAACAGAGGTCTTCAATGTTTTTCAGGCCAAAGACCCCAAACTTAAACCCCAAAGTTTAGGGTGGGGACCCCCTACCTACTATATGTGTTCTATATTAAATTGGCCCAGTGCTATTTGTAAATATACATTATTATTATAATTTTTGCATTCAGCATAAAGCTTCCCCTTATCCCTTTACTAAAATATATTGGATTCAAATTAATTTGTATTTAAAGAATTTCAATTTCTGGGTGGTGGGGATTAAAAAAATACATAAAAATGTCTAATCAACCAAAGACTTTGTGATCTCCCTGCAGTACCTCCACACACCCCTAGGGGTCTCGGACCCCCGTTGAAGACTTATGCTTTATAACAGTGGTTCCCAACCTTTTTCGTACTTGTATCTAAGAAAAATGTAAAAAAATGTTACATCCTAACATTTAAGTATAGTATAGTATTATTTTTACTATTTGTTTGTAGTTAGGACACAATCTCCTAGCTTCATAAATTTACTCTCCATCTTTCTGACAACAGTGACTTCGATGAAAAAAACTCGTCCTTTATGATGCCTTAATGAACACTAAAATTCTGTATTCCAACTTGGAAATTTCAGACCTCCGATACCATAGCATTACCATTCATACCATTCATGTTATAGGTTAAAAAATCAGTTTGGTGTATTGTCAACATTAAAATATGTACAGCAGCTATTGTTTCATTTTGGAAGCAGTAATTTCCAAGTTTGACAACTTGAGCTCATTTTTTCCCCAAGTTGTCTTGAATGCAGCATCAGCTTGCAGGTTGTAGGTTGCAGGTTGGGAACCAGTGCTTTATAACATAACTATTTATCAAGAACTTTGACTTCTAAGGACTGAGTAATGTGAAGCATGGCCAAAAAAATCGCCCAAAAGTTCTTGCCTTGTGCAGAAATGCTCACTGCATGAAACGGAAAAAAAACAAAACGGCGTGAGGAAAGCAAAGAACCACCACTGAAACCACTCGTGTAGTTTCATATTTGCATAGTTTGCCCAACAGAGACAAAGGAGTGGATGAAATGGACGTGCCACAGTGTGAAGTGTGTGATAAAGCTTCTGTCTTGGTGTCTCCAGTAGGATGCAGAATGTGGGTGAGCAGGGTCACATGGCGTTGCTGGGTCACAGCCTGGCGGCCTACATCTCCGTGCTGGACAGAGAGCGACTACGGAAGCTGACCACCCGCATCTTGTCCGACACCACTCTGTGGCTCTGCAGGCTCTTCAGGTATGTGGCCCTGCGACTCATCTGTGGACACCGCACACAAGGGAAGTTTATCAAATGTATACACGTCTGATATTTTACAGTAGAGCTCAAACTGTGACACTTGTAAGTTTGGAAACACTTCCTCGAAATTAACTCATCTTCAAACATAATGACCTTAGTGGTTTTCTGACTTCCTCAAGCTTTAAATGCCTGTGTGTCGACATCTGCATCATTTCAGCCCCTGGAGCCAAACACTAAGACAATATAACATGTTGTACCATAGTAATTACAAGCTGAATTACTTTATAATGAACTTGCTAATGTAGTAATCTCATTGCTTACAGCACATCAAATATTCATGTTTGCAAAGAGAGAGGCAATGTAAAATGTACTACTACCTTTATAATAATGAAAGTTTCCATTCATAAATTGTCTGTATCTGATGTTTCAGTAGTGTTTTTGTATCTAGGTTAGATTTATTGATTTCAAATTCACATACGCTGATTCTGTCGCGTGACTATTTTTTAACTTTCTGGCCGTCAGGTTTGAGAACGGTTCCGCCTGCTTCCATGAGGATGACAGGGACGGCCTCGTAAAAGTCTGTCGACTGGTCATCAACTCCCGCTACGAGGAATACGCCTCCGAGGGCTACTCCGTCCTCAGCTCCAAACAGCCCATCATCTACCAGAGCGCCTCATGCAGACCTGGTCTGGGACAGCACCTGTGCAGCCAGGTGCGAAAGACGGATATATCACAGGAATACTCCTTCTTTGTCGAAAATAAATTAGGGAATTATAGATCCACTGCTGGAATACCATTAGACACGAATTGATTTATTTGTCTTTTGTCCAGTTGCATATATAATAGAAAGTGATTTTCTTGTGGATGTCTGTGTCCTCAGCTTGGCCTCCCTCTCTCCAGTTTGTGCACAGTGCCATGCAACACCATCTTTGGATCCCAACACCAAATGGTAGGAGATCACAATTAAATGAAAAAACATAAAAAAAAACACACACACAACTATCGGATAATTTAAACGATTTTCATTTCCAGGACGTTGCCATGTTGGACAAACTAATCAAAGAAGACATTGAAGCTGGAAAGCTTCCTCTGCTGCTGATTGCCAACGCTGGTGAGAACCGTCAAAGTTCAGACTGTGCACTCTGCACCGTGCATGCATGTGGTGTTACAGGAGTTCAAGATAATACATTTATCAGAACCTGACTTTTGTTGGGGGGGGTTTGTTCACCAGGAACTCCTGGAGCCGGCCATACGGACAAGCTGGGTCGTCTGAAGGACTTGTGTGATCAGTACAGCTTGTGGCTTCATGTGGAAGGGTGGGTGAGCTCTGTTGCCCTCTAACAAGATAAGATAATCCTTTTTTATTTATCCCACAGTGGGATAAGATGGTGACATGGACCACATGTACGTGTGTTAAGAACAGAAGAAGAATAAGGATAAGGGTTAGCTTAGCAACAGATAAGTGTGTTATGAGGACTTTAGATGATACCACTGGTTTAAGGCAATGTTTAAGTACTGTACTACCAAATAATAATGCACTAGGACTCCAGCCAGGATTACGTAAGTGTCACTGATATATATATATATATATATATGTGCATTGGTTTTATTGTAATGTTGTGGTTTGTTCTACAGGGTCAACTTGGCAACACTAGCACTGGGTCAGGTCACCTCTGCTGTCATGGTAATCTCTTTTTAAAATAATATGATTGATTATCTGCTAAATGATGAAACCAGTACAAAAATAAATGGTGGCGTTTGGTCTTTAATGACAACATAAAATCTATTATTGTTGCAGAGTGTGAGAGAACTGAGAATGTTCTTCTTCCTTTAGACCACATGTAGATGAGTTTCCTATTGCTGGTATGTCTATAAAAAACTTTTAAAAAACAGTGTCGTATTTTAGATTAGATGGCTTTAGTCATACGCCCACAGTTTAAAAACCTATAAAAAACAGAAACAGGAAGCATTGGATGATGAGAAAAAACAGGCAGCGACTACCCGACTCTCCACCATCCACACGTGCCAACTTCTGAACCGTCCCTGCCTCACTTTGTTTACAGTAGCCAGACACACAGGAAGCCTCCTTGTGTAACTTTTTTCTGTTTGCATCGTTCTTCACCTTCCAGGCAGCCACCAGAAGTGATAGCATGACACTGACCCCGGGACAGTGGCTGGGGCTGCCTGCTGTAACCGCTGTCACTCTCTACAGACACGAAGACCCAGCGCTGGTTAGCTTGCATCATTTTTGATTTCACATTCTCACAGCTTTTTGTGGAAGTATTTTTTCTGTTTTATTTATTTTTTGTGGCCTTCTCAGTCAGCTTGGCTTTAGGCTGCGTCTCTGTTTTGTCTCCTAGTCTCTCGCTGCAGGTTTGACCTCCAGCCAGCCCGTGGAGAAGCTGCGAGCGCTGCCTCTCTGGCTCTCTGTGCAGTATCTTGGGCACAATGGGATCGTGCAGAAGATCAGACACGCCACCACTCTGGTGAGCTGCTGCTCTTAAAGCTAAGCTAGGCCGCCATACATAACATACTTTGCTACATAAGTGCTGATCTGTCTCTTTCTCTCTCTCTCTTAGAGCCAGCAACTCCTACAGAAGCTGAAGTCTTTGACCTCTATCAAAACGTCGGTACGTGTTCTCTTACTGCTCTGCCGCTGATAATGACATGTCTTGCATTGTGAAAGGTAACTGGTCAGACATGTTCGGACCTTGGACTGTGTAAACATGGATAGCGGAACAGTATATTACAGAGAGTCTGGCAAACTCAAATCATGTCCGCCATGTTTGATACCTTTCACCATTAACGGGCCTGTAAGGGCTATTCCCAAATGAGCACTGTGGCAAAGTTTAATTTTTAATACAATTGTATTCTCTGTTATTGCCACTTCTCTATTGGTGAATATTTGTTAGAAGTATCTAACATGACGCCCATGAAACATGTGACCAGCTCAGAACCAATCAGCACAGCAGAATAGCTCAGACAGTCCATTCCCTAGTTGGCCAGACTCTCTGTAATATACGGCTTTGAAGCCAAAGCAAGTAGAGCTCCCCCTTGTGGTGACGATATCTCGGCTCATCATCGATATCTCGGCTCCACTTGGCTCCACTTTCGGGCCGCGCTGATCAGACTCTGTCTCCAAAGTCACAAGACTGCGCCGCCCATTCCTCTGGGTAAATAGCAAGGAAGTGGAGACACGTTGTCCATATTTATACAGTCTATGGTTCAGACATGTTAGCACAGCACAGAGCGAGGCATGGTCCAAAACGAGTCAAGCCACTGAAGATCTGTAAACACTTGGTATTTTATAACTAAACAGAGAATGCACTACTGGCTTTGTGTTGCAGATCATCAAAACCACAACTGTGGTGGCTTTGCTGTGACTCTCTCAGGCAACTCTCCTGCAGAGAGTCACCTGATTTGACTTGCAAGCAATGGAAAAAAAAAACTTAAATTGATGTAATTGTTTTATCTCTTAGCGACTTTCATCTCTTCCTGACTTGTGTATTCTGCATGAGGCACTAAACATTAAGCCCACTGGCTCCTACTTCCAATCTGTCTTATAAACATACTTAAATAACCGTGTGATTATTGCATGACATAAAACTTAAGTGTTTGTTGAGAACGTTTACATAGCAGAAGACATCAGTCTATTCATGTTTTGCTAAGTAATTAATGCGGATGATTCGCAGATGTTCAAGAATAACCCATTTGTGTTTGTAGGATGCGCTTGAGACAGAGATCTCTCTCGTGGAGGCTTTGACAATGGTAACATAAGAGTTGTGTTCACACTAAAACCCTCTCAGGAAAAGCAGACTTGGCTAAAAGGCTTGTTCACTGGCATCCGCTGAAGGCAAACACTGTGTCCAGGCAGTGGCTGAAATTGATTGCCTGTCTCAGAGCGCTTTACATCCGAGCTACTTTAATCCAGATGCAGTGAACAACCAAGAGTGTCGGCGACCCCGCATCGTGACACAGTGGTACTCAGAGAGACGCCTCTGGTAGCACTGTGTCAGTAGGGTGTGTGCGGGCCTCAAGGTGTGTGTGTGTGTGAATACCTTTCTGTGTGTGTGTAGCTGTAGTTATAGTCAGTGTGGGTTACCTTGGTTCCAGGGCGTGGTGTCGCCGATCCCGCCCATCTCCGGGGCTTCACTGCGGGACGTTCTGGGCTCTCTCATGCTCTCTATTGTAGGTGGGACCAAGCCTTTGCCCCCTTCACGACCCTCTTTCCCCCCACTCCCTTTTTTCCTTCCTGACACTCCTGACCATTTTCCTTCACGTACATCAGCTCAGCGGTGGTAGGGTCTCTCCATTGGCTGATGGACTGTTCACTTCTTCCTAATTCCTAATTGTTTAGGATGTGGACCACTCAGGCATGTCCTTTGAGGTACTTCAGGGAATGCCTCTCCACAGTCATTGTGTTTTGTTGCCTTTGGGAGAAATACAAGGGTCATGAATAATTAATGATGTGTCATGTTGCACCCCATTACATTCCTTAGTTGAACAATTACGTACCTGTAAATGTCATTAGACCACTGATGTTACTTAAAGATTCAATAGTAAAAAAAAAAAATCAATATATGACCGTTCAGCTGTCTCCTGTCTGTACTGGACAACTTTTAAACCATTTAAATGTAATATATCTATCATATTGTTTGGTTCTCCTTGTCTGAAAATGACATTAGCTTCACTCTGTGTTAGAATAGATTAGGAGAACCAGTGAAGATAAAACCACGTTGCCTTCGCTGTGAGCCGTTCCAAGCTTTCGTCAAACCTTTTCTTATCCACACTCTGTTATTATTTTTAATCTGGTATAGGTTGATTTTAGTTTAGTAAAACACAGAAACAAAAAAAGGAAGACCAGTTCAGCCTTTTCAGAGGTTTGTAGGGAAACCTTTGTGAAATCTTCATGGTAGACGTTGACAATGACATCCCTGAGTCTAGGGTTAGGCTTAGGGTTGGAGTTAGGGTTAGTGTTAGGGTTGAGGTTGGAGTGTTCTTCCCATGAATAGATGTTAGGAAAGGAGTTTGTCTTTGCGGTCTTTTCATGGTCTGCTTTAGAGTTCCTTTCACAGTATGTTGTTGGTTCACACCAAATCGTTTCCCAAATTCAAATGCCACACTTCTCCAGATGTTTCACCAGCCTACCTGTCCACCAAAAACCAGCTGTTGAGGTCAACTGTCCAAAGACATTTGATCTGTTTTGGTACAAATTAAAGAGCTGCAGTTCCTAAGTCTCGATGTAAAAGCTCATATACAAGAGTCTGCGGTTGAAGCCCAACCTGAATATTTTTCTGTAGACAGCTCAAATAGCAAAATTCTGTTGGTGTAATTACAAGGTACCAACCCTTTCATTACAGTTTCATTATAGTTTTTATCTTTTTTTGTAATGTTTGTCGTGCCACAAGTAGAGACATCCTACATGGTTATTTAGAAATGGAAATGGTTATTCTAGAAATGTCTTACTAGTTGCATGTATAGGCTTCTGGTGTGTGGACCAGTGTGTTTCTGAGACTGTGGTTAGAGTCCGTGTAGTCTGTTAGGTCAAATTCATGGTCATCTGAGCTGCTTCTCAAGCTGACGCCAACTAACAGCCTAACTACATTAGTCAACTTGACCAGAAGTGACCAGAAGTTGGTTTTATGCCATAGAACTTGTTTTCTTAGGTCTGTTTTGAAAAATTACACTTCCACTGTAGGGAAGGTGTTGATTCTGATCTGGCATAATGATGCCTTGTGACCTGACCTGGGTCATTTGACCATTTGACTTGCGTAGTATTGTAAATGTATAATTCAGCATGTATAGAACACACGGAAGTTTTTTAGGTTTGTGTAACACTACACATGAATTATTCATGACTCCCAACATTAACACCCCAGAAAAACGGCAACCTTCATTACTTCCCCACATATCGCTTGCCCTAACCCCTCACTTGAATGTCACTTTTGATGATGAGCTTCACTGTGGGTTTTCTTTCCTGTCTTAGTGGTTTAGAAAAATAGAATAAATAGAAATGCACCATGTGTGATTGACCTGAGGTCGGATGTTTCCTGGATTCACTTCTGGTTATGGCTCAGAATAGCTCAATTTGACCCTGATAACAGAGTGACTTTAAACAGAGAACATCACCTGTAGGTGAAAAAACTGACATTTAACCGGGTTCTCAGACTTGGTTTTGACGTATTTTACAGTGTAAATGCAATAATGAAATTGCTAAATGCCCGAGAAAGCTGATATTAATCAAGTGTCAGCTTGAACACTGCATGGCTACCAGTTTATCTTCCAGACTGGACCTGTAGCTTTGGTTTGCTCCATACCACTAAGAGGCAAGGGGTTCAGTCACCACCGCCATGAGTTTGACAACTCAAACAAAAACTGTATGCGACATACAGTTAACAGTAACCATGGGCACATAGTAGCTTCAGCAGGCATGGACACAAAGCAAACTCCTCTTTGTTACACGTTTACATTGCACCATTTCAACTGTAATTATTTTGCATGGTCGAAAAGCAGACGTGATGCTAAGTAATAAATAAGTATAAATGCCTCAGATGTTTGATCTGTGTCTTTGTGTGTCCAACAGGTTGAGGATGATCTAAACTCTCCTGTGGTGCTGTTCAAGTTTTCCCAAGAAATGAGTGCTGGTAAGGACTCCAGACGCAACACTGTGAAAGTAGTTGAAAATAAAGACGGTATTTTATGGCAGCTCTTTGCGACTAGATCCTGATGCCCTTGTCGGCGATTAACCCCAAGGTTAAGAACCGTGTTCGTTAAGATACACTTTCATCCCTTACTGAAGAGATACTGTGCTCTGTGTGTTAAGGTCTTTACATGTTGTTAGTTAGAGTGAAAATTAAAAGAGGTCGTACTGTATAAATAGAAATAAATAGATTACATTATAATTTTAAACATATTATTTAATTGATCTGTGTTTTAAAGAATCAGCTGAAAAATGAAGAGTAATAACTAAGACAATATGAGGGCAATAATGTCACTACACACTCACCAACCCAACTATGTAATTGTTGTATTCCTTTATTTTCTCTTCTTCTCTGTCGTTAGCATCCAGTGGAGGTTCAGTAGAAGGCTTGTGTTCTGGAGAGAAAGAGGTTCTTGATGCCTTCAACAGATGGGTGGGTGTTTTACATTTGTTTTTGTCAAGTTCTGCACCTTGTATGTTTGTGACTTTGCTAGTTCAAGTTGAGACTGGTGTATACACTGATCAGCCACAATATTAAAACCACTGAGAGGAGAAGGAAATGACATTGACCATCTTGTGACAATACAATGTTCTTTTGGACCTGGCATTCATGTGGAGGCTATTTAGATATGTAGGACCCTCCTGGACCTGGACGAGGCACCTTGACCACCTTGACCCGCAGGATGAATCATGACACAGACGCACACACACACAAAACCTGTTTAGGAACAACTCAAAAGACACGAAAAACCGTACAAGGTGTTGACCTGGCCCCCAAATTCCTTAGATCCCAAACTGATCAAGTATCTGTGGGACACAATGGAACAAGCCTGGTCCACGGAGGCCCCTCCCCTTAACCCACAGGACCCAAAGACACTGCCCAATGAAGGCCCATTTCTTTTCTCTGATGAGTTTTGGAGGCACAAGGGAGGCCTGCACAGTACTAGAAAGGTGGTCATAATGTTATGTCTGATCGGTGTAGATACTGTATAATATTTTATATATTCACACTAAATCAAATGTTTGACGTAATAACATAAAAAGTTTTGATAATTATTGATAATTATTTTGGTAGTTTGAGCTTTGTATTCATGCCGGTTACATCTTCCAAAATTAATTTATGGATGTTGGGATAATAATCTGCCACAATTGGCCTTTTTATGGGCCTTTCTGAGCAGAACCTTTTTGGCAGAACAATTGTTTTCAGTGTCTCCAGCTAGCTGACTGCCACAATGGCGCATTTCTTTTCAATTGTCATGTGTGTAGCTGGGTGAACAGCTGGCCCAGCTGGTTCCCACCAGTGGAGTCGACGTGGTGGAGCTGGACGACGAGGGCACCTGTGTTCGCTTCAGTCCCCTCCTGACCGCTGCAGGTCACTTGGCGCACACATTCTGCTTAGCTGACAAAGGGGGAAATCATCAGCAAGCAAATAACACGACTTCTCCCTCTTGTCCAGTTCTGGGGACCCAGCAGGAGGATGTGGACGTCCTGGTGGAGAAGCTGACGGAACTGGTGGTGGTGATGAGCTCCACGTTGTGCCTCAGACAGGACTTCAGAGAGGAGACCCACCGACATTCACCTTCACTTAGATACATAGAGGAGCTCAGCTGGCCTGGCCTGGGAATCATCCGGTAAGACTGGGAAGGCTGTGACGTGTTCAGACACCTTGTCATGGCAGCAAACCCTGAACCCTGGTCATACTTCAGCCATTTGATCCTGGACAGAAATAGACACATCGTACCAAGCCAGGAAGTCAAAGAAGTCAAAGGAATAGTAGGAATAATAGGAACAGGGATTTTGTAAAGCGTCTTGAGATGGTTTATATTGCTAGTATTGACACTATAAAATAAAATAAAATTGAATTGTACTGAACGGGAGCCATAAATGTGATAAGCTCGCTCTTATCTTATCACCACATTGAGTGTTCCCAGGAGCTGAGTGGCCTCCGTAACCGTGGAAGAATTTTGAAACCACCTGAACAGAAAGGCTTTGGTCAAAAAGGTGACCAAAGAGAGGTCCTCCAAAAAGTAGAAATCTTCAATGTTTCCGTTTATGCTGCCTAGAGGAAAGTTGGACCTGGTAGTTGGTGTAGTAGCGTCACTTATCTCTGTGTGACATACAGCAACATTATTTAAACACTGGACTTCCCTGTCAGGTCATCTTGACCAATCACTGTGTACTTACGTAGGTTGTTCCAGGTCCCTCTTGTGTTAGGAAGGTAGCTACGCTGATGTAGGAGCTAAAAACATCACTTAAACCTGGTTTCAAGAACTACGATTCTCAGTTCCTGCCATGCAGACCCACAAAGTAAGGGTGAACTTTCAATAGTAAGAGGAGAAATGTTCCTGCAGTCTGAACAACTCAACAGTCCCTATTAGCGACTTTTAGAAGTTGCCTGGAGTAAAAGTTCCCGGGTCAGAATTATAGCACTATATCTGGCAGTTCTCATCACCGAGCTTCCCCTGTAGTGAAGAGTTTAGGAAACCTTCTAAATCCACTGAAGCGGGATAACGTCAGTTTAAATTATTAGATTATTGAGAGAACAGAGAACGCTGAGATTATTCCCGGTAAATCCATCCTATTACATTGTTCATGTCATTGCTTTTCACGCATCTCTGACTCAAAGATTAGAGAAAAGCCTTCCTGTTAACCACGTTGTAAAAACATCACGACCAGATCTGTTGCTGCGCTCACAAACGTCAGTCTGTAAATGAATGTGTCCATGTTCAGGTACGAGCCTCAGGCGGAAGAACTGGACGAAAGCAGAAGGAAGCAGCAGCTGCAGAAAATTAACACCGAGCTGCTGAAGAAACTCCAAGAACTTGACACGGACATCATCTTCTCCACTGGTTCGTACCGCAGAGACACAACGAGACACAACAAAATTCAACGTGTTTATCTTTCCTGTTGGTTTTCTCATGTTCGTTTCATGCCAGGCCCGGAGTTCGGGACAAAGGAGGACTGTATTTTCATGGGCATGGTGACTGAGGACATTGATGTTTCAGAGCTAGTGGATACAATAGCTGCCCTGGGGAGAGAGATAGAGGAGAGTGGAAGGGTAAGGGCTATGTTCATTTTAAAGGATGCGTGACAGTGCACACAGAGAGCATTGTCCAAAATTAAATAGAAAGTTGTCATTGGTTCTTTATCCAGTGTATAGATGTATTCATAAAGCACCTTTACCGCAATATAAATAGACTCAGGACTGGCTACGAAGAACATCTAGATTTTTATCATAAATCTACAAAAAAAAGAAGCATATACGCTGTGAATGAATGGGAAACTCTTGTGAAAATAAAAGTCCTTCATGTAGAACTTGTATCTAAAAATTCATTAAATAAATTACATTTTTAAGAATTTTTTTTCTCTGTGCAGCTTCTGGAGAACATGACGGAGGTGGTGAGGAAAGGCATCCTGGAGGCAGAGCTGCAGCTGCAAAAGGCTAATGAGGAGAAACTCATGGAAGAGGTGTGTAGGCACCAGATGCAGAATGCTTTATCATCTATGAGTTAGATGTGTGTGTGTGTGTGATTATCTTAACGGTGTGAATATTAACTTCCATGGTGTCTGTGTTCTAGGGGATGCTGAGGCAGCTTCCTCTGGTCGGCTCCGTGTTAAACTGGTTTTCCCCAGTTCAAAGCTCCATAAAAGGAAGGACTTTCAACCTGGCTGCAGGTACTTTATGTTTCTGTCATTGTAATGCTGCCACATGTCATTGCACACACTAGAAAGCCATTCTCAGGAGAATTATTGTGTACATTTTGATATTGTGGGTCAGAACACTTTTGGTTTTAGCCGTTGACAGTGTATTCGCGCATATCTTTGTCAGTTTATGTGGTGCAAACAGGTGTAGGCTAATGCCTCGTGTCCTCAGGTTCGCTGGATTCCACAGAGGCGACCTACTCCACCAAGGCCCAAGCCGGCAGACCGCAAATGCAAGACACTCCCACTTCCTCGTCAAAGAGGCTACCAGGTACGACAGCCCATTCATATCGCAGACCACTGTATATTATTAAATAAAAGACAATATGAACAACGCTTGGTGGAATTAGCTTGATATGGTAAATCCAGCTGCTAACTTCTAATATGGGAGGAAAAGTCGTGACTCCTGGACACCTTCATCAAAAAAACACCTCACATCAGATATGTAGTATGCAAAAACATATGTTAATAGGTCTGACGTTCCTTTTATGGAATAATAATTATCTGGCAGAGGGAGTCACAAAATGGATAGCTGCCACTTCCTTCTATTTATCTGGGCTTTTCAAGCTGCAGAATAGCATTGCTTTCTATTTGGGAACCACAGATCCACTCGAAGCAGCCTCAGTTCCACATGCCGATCAAGTGCGTGGCTAAACCCGGGCTTCGTCAGCTCTTCACCAACTTCTGCTTTTCTGAGTGGACTGTTGGTCATTTTCCTTGTTTGTATTGTGCTGTTTGATCTACTTCAGTTTCTTTAGTTTCTCTTCTCGTGCACTGCTTCTCTGAGAACAAACAGAGAACTAGGGCCGCTCGACGCGGGCTTGACGCCGTCCGCTCGGTGTGTCGCAACACTTTTTTTTGTTGCGGACCGACAACCCGCTTTCTGGTCCAGATGTCTGGAACTGCGATCACGAATGAGAACAAAGTGGTTCTCTGTTGGTCGGGAGCCCCGTTGGACTGGTCAGCCCCTCCATTCCTGAGCTCAGTTCTATTGAGACGGTTCACCTCCGTGAGCAGGAATGCACTGAATGCAGATCTGGAGTTACAAACCTGTCCGCTGCTTCGTGTTACATTCAGGTGAAAGCAGCTGATGCATCACACTCTCCTTGTGTCACAGGTCAGAGGTTATTCCGGCGCTCCGGGGCGAGCTCCGACTCCATGAGCGAGACCAGCTCCGTCGGACAACCTGAAGAGACTCCCAAGGAGAATTCCTCTTTGAATAGTAGCGTCCTCACTCCCCCTCCCCCTTCCCCGCCTGCACCAGAGACACCGCAGGACACCTCAAGTGACGTAACGCCGGAGGAAATCCAGGAGTCTCCCGAGCAGGCGCACACACAGGTAGAAGCCGCTGAGGCCGTAGAAGCCGCTGAGGCTGTAGAAGCTGTAGAGGCCATAGAGGCCCTAGAGGCCAGGCAACCTGACGGCCAGGAGGTTGAGCAAAGCGGGAGATAAGGACGAGTCTTTCTGCAGGTGCTCTCGACCCGTCCTCCACATGGAACCAGCCTAATAGACGTAGAAAACAAAGGTGTATTACATTGGGAATGTAACCCTTCAAGGTCTGGAAGGAAAAGTCGATGGAGCCACGTCGGGCTGTTTGTCTCTGCCTTATCGTTCCAAGACGAAAAAAAAGAAAAAAAAATGTTCCCAAGTTCCGGTTTAATTTTAACATGATAGTTTTCCTATCAGGGTGCACTGCATTATGGTCTACCGAGGCTACTGTTGTCGTATGTCGATGAGTAACGTTCTGCTCTCAAACCAAAAAAAAAACAAAAAAGGTTCAGAGTGACATCCAGCGCTGCTTAGCGTTTCTCTTTACACTGATGTCTCCGTTAGCTGATGATGATATTGCACACCGATTTCATTTTATTTTTTTTCTCAGCTTCGAAAAGAAAACATTAATGCGCCATTCATCCGAACACTCAACTGCAAATCCCGCAGCTCAGTATATTACAGTAATTGCCTGTGCAATTATAACGTTTAGATTCCTCACTGTATGTAGTCCGCACATGATATATACACTGTACGTAACTCGCCAAATTACTCTATATGTGATAATAATTTATGATGAAATAAGTCTGTATAGAAGGATTCGAATATAATTGTGTGTTATTTAAAAAAAAGCTAAAAAAAGAAATGCCTACTGACGCTAGCAGTCACCCACTTAAAACTTCCAACACTCCCTCCATTTGTGCACTACCCACGAGTTTACGATGGCGTATCGGAGTCAAAATGATAAGACGTCCAATCCATCGCACACACTGCAGCTTTGTGTTGCAAAATTCTCATTGCAGTTGCACAACATTAAGTTAATGTCCAAGTTTCTTTTTTGTTATGTAAATGAGTTTTTTTACACTTTCTTCCACAGAGGCTTCACCTCAAACCTATGAGGGATATTACTATTTTTTTGCCAAAAAAAAAAATACCCTTTAAATATTTGCAGGTGCCAGATTCGGGTTTGGGTGTTGGATTTTAGTTTTGACAGACTAATCCCGCTAGACTTTCCCCTATCTGACTCCGACACATTCTCTATTTCTTTTTAAATATTTTGCCGGTCTATGTTTTAGACGCCATACGGAAGTGAATGACACTCGCGAGGTTGTGGGTTTGAAATTTCCTTACAAATGTTAGAAACCGTCCTAGAATGAAGCCGAATGTGGCCAGACTGTTCTTTAAGTGCTTTGATCCCGGTGCAGGTTGAAGACTCACTGTAAAGAGTTGTGAAATGTGATTAATAGGGAATGAAGAAAAAAAAGAAAAAAAAATGAATTGCACTTGTTCTGTATTTAATAATTACAGTGTAAATGAGCCTTCATAACGGTTATCTCTGTCGTGTGATTCTAATGCAAAGATAAATCAATGACTTTCTAACCCTGAGATGTTTGATGAAGAACTTTTGATTTGTTGCAATGACGTGTGTTTATGTTTGATCAGGAGAATCTTTCATTTTACAAGTTAAAATTGCACTTTTATTGTTTAGAAGTTTCAGTTTAAGTCGATGGGGTTCAGGTGATTTCTCTATGTTTTATTTTTTTTTATTTTATTTTTTATTACAAGGCTTGCAACCTTGCAACTGAACTCACTAACCTAATTAATTATCTGACAAAAGCAGAGCAACACATGAAGGTCAAAGGGGAAATGGTAATAAAAAGAACGTATGCCAAAAAAAAATAAAAATAAAAAAAATCGCATCTTGAAATAGATTGAACAATTTGAACTAAATGGATGTTGTTGAAGTTTTGGGTGTAATCTGACAGAAAGTAAATGTTTGTGTGATCCGAGGCCTTGGCGTCTACGGTGAACAAATACTGTATAACGTCACTCAGACCTTGGACGATGGCATTGGAGTAGTTTTCAGAGATTTAAAAGGAGAAGAAGGAAGGAAAGATTTTCTTTTCCTTTCCGCGTTAAAATGATAAAAGATTGTTTACAGCAATAACAGATCGGTTTGCTTTAATACTTTATTTTAGTACACTGGGATTATTTCAACACGTGCAATCTAACGCAGCTATGTGTGTTTTGTATTTAACTCCATTTCTTCCTTTAGACTGGACATTGCTCTTATCTAGATAACCATAAAATATGTATAACAGTACATACCAGTATAACAGCAGCCTTCCTTTGAAAAGAGTTCAAGCCTTCCGGTGCTTCCGTGTGTGAATAGGTCACATTCATTGGTAATTTAAGGGTCAGACCACGCTGACGCCAGAGGGCATATTCAAAACCACATCAAGATCATTTACAGCCCGTACACCTGGATAAGCGTTCCTCTTCGTTTCACCACAAAGGCTCATCAGAGAGGAGCTTTATGAGTCATTCGTCTGTTGATTTGTTTGTATTTAGTGGCTTGTGGGAATCGATACAAAGCTGTGATACACCGCCCGTGCCCGAAGGTGATAGAACTTCATTAGTGGATAAAAAGAAAAAGGAAAACGGGAATGACTTCAGATAGTTAACAGCGATTGAAATTGGTGTGTTCACGAAGCAAACGTATTTTTATTAAACCTTAAACCCTAATTTTTCTGCTGTATTGTCATCATTTGCTTTATTAAGCTGAAAAAGTTAGTGGTGGCCTTCTGATTGGTCAGCTGATCACCAATTAAAGAGCTCCTAGACTTACTGTTGCTAGGTCAGACAAACAATAGCAAAGCATGGGTATAGAAAAACACTGTAACCCTTTAATAATAGAGTCTAGAGGCAAAAATGTACCAATTTTCAGTGTTTTTCTGTGGAAAAAACAACCTCTCTGGGTAAACTCGTTGGATATTTTTTCAAATGCTCATGAAGAATTCCTCCCAAACGTAGCTAATACAAACCCTACAGCAATCCTTTTTGGGTTCTTGACACAAAAACTGCCAAAAATTTGGGCCTCCTAAAAGTCTGCAGTTCCTCCTTTGGGAGACGTGGTGACTTAAACACTTCTGTGTCAAACTCTTCCATTTTTCAACCACTCTTCCCGCAGTTTTGTTCAACTTCTGAAATATTTTGGTCTCTTCACTGATAAGGGTGTAACTTGGGAGGATGTGGCCGAAGATCTCAGTCATCTCACCGCAGCAGAGTTTGCCAAAACCACTCAGGCTCATTACATGGTCCCAAAAACATGGCCGCCCGTCAACTGAGACGTCTCTGCAAAAGTAGGGCTTAGCATGAAATTAGCCACAACTCACTGACTGTGTATCCAATCGTTATAAATCTTGGTAGATGTCTTTGGGTCATGTCTAAGAATGGGTGTACCAAAGAACTTCGACCCCCAACTCATGGAGACTTGACAAAAGCCACAAACATATTCTTTAAAACTTGGTGGATAAGATATTGGTGTACGTGATCTGAGGGCAAGTATTAATTCACATCTGAATTGCTGTATTTATTGGTTAATTTAGGCTGTTTGTTAGTATCTGCCTTTTTCATGTATATACTTAATTTTCTGTGAGTTGGAACTACCACCTACACACATTTAACTTGAAACCATAACTAAAAATGATCTGCAAATGCTCCACATAAAACATTAAAAACATTATCCCCATCTGTCAAATGGTGGCGCTATAATTAAAAGGCAAGAAACTGTAACGTGAGTGATTTTTTTGTAACCTAACATCCGGATTTCAGATTTACAGCATTTCGGGATCTATGTAAATGAACAACAAATGCACAAGATCCATCTGAAAACATGGCCACCATCTGAAAAAAGCATGGGGCTTTGTTTAGTGTTGTTTCTCTGTTGCTCTCTTCTTACATCTGGTAAGTTTAAGACTGTTATTCAACTCACTTGTTGCTTCCTGCTTCTTGACTTTTGGGGAGTTTAAAATGTTTTTTTTAATGACCCTGCCTTGGCAATATTTATTGTAACCGATGAATGTTTCTTTGCAGACAATAGACACGTTTTATGAGATGTCTGGTAATGTTTCCCTCAGGTTACTCTTTAATGTCCGACCATTTTTTTTTTCATCCGCCCTGCACAGTGGAACAACACACTTGTGTCAGCTACACCTTCCTGCAGCTTCACTCCAGTCATAAGAGAGTTTTGATTTGAGTTTTGACTTGATGTGCAGTTTTATCCAACTGTTTCACTAAATTTAACATTCTAAACCTGCTTTCCTCTGAGCCTCAGTCAATTGCAGACGAGACTATTGATTGCTATGTTAACCATCGACCATCAATTAAAGAAAACTTGTCATGAGCCCAGTGGTGATTCTTGGCCAGCTTTATATTATAGTAACCTAACTTGGTCAATTAAGGCCTCAGTGAAGTTATGAAACTACACGTTGAACAGTTAGTTTATTTTCTCTTCGTTTAATGAAGTCAGAGTGCATCATAATATGAAAAATACATGTTTGCTTTATGAGTTGTATTTATTTTTCTCTTTAAAAAAAAGTCAACTGATTATGTAATTTTTCCAGGGGAGGCTCAAACTTTTGCACATAACTATGGGCGTTTCAATCTGTTGGCCGCTAAAGCACATTGAGCATTTAATAAAATCAAAAAATATTAATTATACAAGAAAATAAACTCGGTTGTATTAATAAACGTATAAAATTCACGATGAAATGTGAATTCACTGCAACAAAACTTGAGTCGAATCTGCGGTTTCTGAAAAAGACAGAAACTACCGACATAAACGGTCAGTTGTTGACTTTTGGGGGATGTAGTTTTCGCACACTGAAACGTTACAAAAATGAACGGCTTCCGCCTTTGAATAGGACTTCATATCCCAGAGATCAACGCGCGGCAGTACGTCGAGCGAATGGACGCATTAGCTCAGGCGGACTGTCTCTGGGAGTGCTGAGTCGAAGATCCTCTCTGGCGTCTGGACCGACAGAAACCGGCTGCCCTATTTCACCTGAGTCGGAGATAACACATTTCACCTCGAGTTGGGACGCCCTCGACCGCTCCAAGGGGTGACCTTAACGTCGGGGTTTTGGCGGACACTCAACGTGGACCAAGAACTGCGCAGCTCAAATCTAACGGTAGTCAAAATCCAAGACCCACGATGGACCCGAGAGACACTGCCCCTGATTCCTGGGAACAAGAGGACGATGTGGAGGCCACGATCGACGGACAACTTGAGCCGGCGTTCACGAACCTAAACGTGAACGCTAAGCCGTTTGTGCCCAATGTAAACGCCGCCGAATTTGTTCCCACTTTTGCCGTGAAAGCGCAGTCGAGAAATGTCGATTCAGATGGTGAGTTCACAGTCACGTTGGGGCGCTACGCTAGCAGTTAGCCCGGAGCTAACGGTAGCCTGGGCTGGTTAGCTTTTAGCTTTTAGCTACTAGCTCTGTACAAACACGCGTTTCTCGGAGCGCGACAACATAGCTCTGCTGTTTTATGCTTTTTTAATGTTACGCGTACCCCCAACCAGCACTTATATATTCTTCTCGTTCTGTTCAGATTCTGTTAAGACGTCGGGCATTTGTTTGTTCTTGTGGACGTTGAACACTGTCATAACTGTCTAAAAAGTCTTCAACCGGCATTAGCTGCGGTGGCTAGCTAGCATGTCTGTTAGCTGGTGTGGCGCCTGTGTGCCTCGATGGTTAGCTGACGCCTTTTGACCGAGAAGTTGCTTATTCGTAACCGTAAAGCGAACACAAGTGCTGGAGCGCACTTGTGTGTAAGGAAAAAAAAAATTGGTTGCGTAACGCCTCAGTTTCGCCTGACAATTAAAGCTAAACTCGTCACTGGGAAGAAATTAGTAGGGGGGGACGCGAGGGCTCAGTGTGACGTGGATGTTCTGACGCACTCTTCTGGTCAAGAAAAGGAGCAAAATGTGTCACCGATGTGCGCATGAAGTCAGGCTAGACACCTGGATGATGCTGAATTCAGGCGTGACAGTCATCATATACTTATATTTTAACTTGTCCTTTATCCACTGAACTTCAGTTGTTTGTACAGACGCTGTGCTGCTCGCGTGTAGCACGGAAGCCGTATCGAGATCGTCCACGATTATTTCTGTACGTGCAAGTGGAGGCATGTGAACCGAAGTATGAATGTGGTTGTCGTAAAAAGCTTAGTAAGCTCTCATGTGGTCTGCTGGCCTTGACATATGGTGGACTGTGAAGATGTCAAGTCAACTAGTAAACAGAACTTTTAGTCGTGGCATCTAAAAAGTTCCTTCAGACTTCTCAGACCACAAACACACAAGGATTAACTCAGTCATTTTTGTTGTTATATATTAAAAAGCCATATGAAATCTTGCTCCAGTCCAGTAGGTGGCGGTAACGCTGGAGGCTGCACACTGCCAGATAACTACACTAAAGCCAGATTTGTGATTGTGCTCCTAAAATTTAGCTCTGGAAACTGCACCGTAGCCTGATGTGTAGCTCCCTCCTCATACTACTACGCGCGGTAGTTACACAATCCACAACAGGCACGGTTGGTCTGAAACATGTTTCCTCTTTCATGCATGGATGCAGGGGGGGGGGCACGAACCTGTGACGCTTCGGTCCAAAGCTGCATCTCTAACCGCTAGTTCGCACCTCCTCGTACACACAGTCTGCTCTAACGTCTTCTGTATTTCTCTCAACATTTCACTGGTCTAATAACTTTAGCACGAGCTGCTCAGTTACAGTTTTTATCTGCAGCACACAGAGAAGCACCAAACTATGCAGATGGCACCGCACAGGTATAAACACAAACAGTAGTAGTGTAGTGCGCTTGTGGGAGTGTAAACCAGGACATTGAAGACAGTCGGCTCTAGTAGAAGTGAGACCAGCAGTAGTAGCAAGTGGTGAACTTTTTTTTGTTATTTGTTGTTGTGGAAATTGCAGCAAAATAAAAAAAAACTGACCAAGAAGTGTTAAACAATGCGAATACTAAAGTTCTTGCACCTTAAGGGGTAATAACCCTTCAATCACAGACCTTTTTGTAGGTTAATTCATTTGCCACGAACTTAATTTGGTGCCTGGTGCCTGAGGAAGAGAAGAAAACTTTATAGTTGTTCTGCTTTTACAGCACTTTGGTTCCACCGAGGTCGCTTTTCAATGTGCTTTAGAAATAAACTTTGACTTGACATTGTCCCTTCATGCTCTAAAGCTGCTTATGGGACGCAAAAAAGAAACACATCTCTCGTAGTCACCGTCGGTTTGGGTGGAGTCGACCTGTTTACTAACTACTGATCTAATGCAGGTAAAGAAACGGCGCTGAAGAATTCCCAAACATTAACATAACGTTGTTTCTCTTGCAGTTGCTGTTGAAAAAATATCCACCATGGATGTGTCAGAAAACACTGGTACGTATGAAGCGTGTGTTTGAGCAGGGGTCGCCTCTGTGCCATGTGTCACACATGTGCTGCTGCTGCTCGTCTCATTGTCCCGGCCTGTGCAGACTCACGCTGAACCCACACCATCAACAAAAGCCTCTTCTGACATCATGAATCACTAAGACCCAGTTGCAGAAGTTGAGTTTGGCTCAGAGCCCCGTTCCCCCCTCACTGTGGCCTTCTCGCCGTGGTGGCTCTGTACATCTGTCTACATCTGCTACAGAGCTTTTTTTTGCAAGTTTAAAAGTGTTCAGACCACAGACTAACTGAATACAGAGTTTCAGTGTAGATAAACATCTGGGTTTTGTGTCAGCCCGTCTCAGCTCCGTCACATTCACTGCTGGGACGCTGTCATTTCATTATCACCTTAGACGCACACGGTTCACTTCAGCGGGAGATAACAACACACAATGTACAGGAACATCGTAAGACGGTGAACTCACCATTTAACATCAGCGAAGCAGTAATCTATGAAAAAATTTACACATTTTGAACTATGACTACTACTGTAGCCGCGAGCACCGGCAAGTTAAACTTGTTTGCCAGTTCATTAGGTACATAAGTGAAAACGAATGCATTCTAATGTAACAGCCACCAACTCTTTAATGAAAATCTGGTCTTGAACTTTTGTTTAAAATAACAGAACTGTCAGTCTGTGTTGTTGTAGTGCTGTTAGTATAGTATTGTGTTATACTGACATGTTTCTTCTATTTTGACAAGCCAGTTTTAGTCATTGGGTTAGACCATGTGACATAAAGAACATCGGTGTTAAACAGCACCACAGACTCCATCATATAGTTGGACCAGCTTTGTTTTCTGCAGTTTACCTAATTAACAGACACGTTTACATGCAGTATATGAATGTGGTTTCTATATGTAATAGTTAGAACAGAAATAACACTTGCACGCTACAAAATTGGTAACACATCAAAACTCTCCATCAAAACCAACGACGCATGTAGCTGCTCTGTTATTATGGCGTTGGATTCCAGCAGCACTTTAAACTACACTTTTTGTAGCATTTCTTTTACATGTGTTTTTTGTTTAAACAACGTCAAATTGTCGGAATAAATGGAAACACAGAAATGCACTTTGTACAACTCTTAAAACTTGTTGACTGCACACATCAGGCAAATTGTCGTGGACAATTATAATTCCTAGCAAATGTACGGTTTCTCTAAATCATGTGTGTCTTGTGAAGCCTAGTTTGGTGTCAGGGCAACGCAAATCAAGAACATGTTCATTGTGTTGCTTCTGGGGAAGTAAATTTATGCTCATTCGGAATTTGATAAGAACAACACGTTTTTAAGAAATTGACTCAGGCTGGAGCAAAAGACTGAACAGTCAGCAGAAAATATAAAAAGATGGTCGTAAAGTGGCAGAATGTGTCTAGATTAAAGATGAGGATGGCTTCAGTAAACTGTGTAACCACTGAGTGTAAGTCTTTCAGCAATATAGGGAATTCATCATAAGTGTCTGTGCACAAGGAGCCACGAAAAGTCAAAACAGCAAGTTATAAATCTATAGCAAAGAATAAAATAAATCCGGGATGCCCCACAGTCCAGGCACGGGTCCGTCAGTGTTTTCGGGGGAGGGGAGTGGAGGGGGGCGGGGCTTATTTCAACAAGAATTAATAATGGCAGACCACATTCTGCACATGGTCCAATACTATGGACTCTAAACTGGACCAGAGCCAAGTGACAGCATTTGGTTCCTTCTTAACCGAAAAATACAACTTGTTGATCAGAACGTTACTGGCAGCGATTAATTAGTTGCCTTTGTATTATTTACAGTTAAATTTAGGATTTAAATCTGTATATATAAAAATGAATATCATGCCACTTTATTAGGTACAGGTGCGAGAAGTTAAAATAAATGCTTATAAGAGTCCTGCACTAAATTCGTCTTCATGACGGTTATAATGTTAAGTTTACACTGAAATGGCATCAGAAAGGTGTCGGGTCGACTGTTTGATGTAGTTTGTGTCGCTGCTAAACTGTATTGAATCACACAGTGCAGCGTGTGCTGGGTTTACTGGTGTTGTGTCTGCATAGGTACATACTTTACATAACTGACGGTTGCAGCAGTGCACTGTGGCGTCCGTTCTCTCGATGTTTACATTTCCGTGCCAATGTTAAAGTCAGTGGTGGCTGCGTGACGGTTTACATTGTATCAGCCTCCTGAGCCAAACATAAATCATAAACGGGTCTTTGATTGGAGGAAGACTGAGGCTCAGAAAATCCAGCAGGAGGAGGAGGAGAAGCCGTCAGATGTTCTGTCGATACTCAAACCGCGTTGTGTTCTGTTCTGTTCTGTGCAGCCCCCGTGGAGAACGGCGACACAGAGATGACCACAGAGGAGCCGTGGGACCAGAAAGATGCAGAACCAAGCGAGGAGGAGCCAGGAGGCGGCGACCGAGGGCCGGCGGCGGCGGCCACGCCCGAGGAGAGCGCTCCGGAGACCATGGAGGAGGAGGAGGAAATCCCCGCGCCCAAGGTCGTACCCACACAGCCAGACGCCCCCAAGAAGGAGCACATCAACGTCGTGTTCATCGGGCACGTAGGTCAGTGCAAACACCTCAGTGCAAACACCTGTACAGGCCGTGAAGGATGCTCGGTAAAACAACGTGTAGGTTCAAAGCCCGGGGTGAGGGATCCTTCAACAACGGTTTCTACAGAAGACGTTTGTTTTTCTCATTTTAAAAGGCTCAGACATTTTCTGAAAAATTAAATCTTACTGAAATAGAAGTTTATAAGGTTTAAAAGAATTCGAGGAGGAGCTTTTTTTCTTGCTCACACGTTAAAATCTTAGCCAGTGGAGGTGAAACATCGAACTGATTCAAGTCAGACTTTGTTTATGTTCCGTTTCTCTTGTTGTTTGTTTACTCAGCTGTTGAGTGTACTCACACAGCATCTGTCACCAACTCCAGATCAAAAATGCTCTGTATTAGTCCCTCGGAGAAATCTTTCCTGGGGTGAGCGTCGCTGCTCCAGATAATCTCACATGAACATTTGTTGGTCTTCAGATCAAACAGAGGCCTCATGCGTTTGTCAAATCCTCACGTTTTCTTACCGTTGCCAGTTTTTAAGTTGCTGACAATCCAATGTTATCGGCTTGACTGCATGTACAAGTGTTAAATACAATATAATTAATAAAAATCTAGATGTCAGCTTTCAAGCTAGTGATTAAAATGATCTTTAGTGCAGGTTGAGCTGAGGTGACAGACTACATTTAACCTTCACGCTGTGTCAGTGCCCTCGGTAACGCTGCGTTCTGTTATTACTCAACATAGACTTTAAGGTGTTAACGTGGCCTCTGCTCTCACAACAAAGCAGCCTGGACTGTAGTTAGTCTGCTCATGTTGTTCTTTCTGAATTAGGGAGAAATGACAGTTTTACGTGCAGCGTATTTCCTGCTTCCCTCCTCCAGAAAGAATCTCGACATTGTTTCTGTTAAATCTAAACACGTTCCTGTTTCTGCTTTTCCAGATGCTGGAAAGTCCACCATTGGCGGACAAATCATGTGAGTTCCTGTCCCTTCTTTCTGTAGTTTTTCTTGCTTCTTTTTTTTTTTTTTTTTTTTCCCCGCTTTGACTACGGTAACATTTGACACGTGCCGTCGCTCTGTCGTCTCCTCCCGCTCCAACAGGTACCTGACAGGCATGGTTGACAAGAGGACCTTGGAGAAGTACGAGAGAGAAGCCAAGGAAAAGAACCGAGAAACCTGGTGAGCGGACGCACGGCTGCAACCGAGCCGCATGGTTTTAATCCGCGAACACGAGCAGGAACTTAGATCAGTAACAGCTCGGGGTCACAGTGTAGATATCAACAGACGCGTCGGTGCCCGAGTGAATAACCTGTCGTGTTGTCGTCCTCAGGTATCTGTCCTGGGCTTTGGACACCAACCAAGAGGAGAGGGACAAAGGCAAGACTGTGGAGGTGGGACGGGCATATTTTGAGACAGACAAAAAGCACTTTACCATCTTAGATGCTCCAGGCCACAAAAGCTTCGTGCCCAACATGATCGGAGGAGCGTCGCAAGCGGACCTGGCTGTTCTGGTGAGTCCACGAAACAATGACTTGTTAGATTGTTGAGTGAAACCTCAAAAAAAAAGTTTACTTGCGAAAGTGTAGAATCCTTCCCGAGGAAAAACGGACCGTTGTTACGCTTTCTTATTTATCCCAGAGCCGTGTCTCCTGTCTGTTCTTACTGATGGAAGTTTAACGCTGTCGCACTTAATCCCAATAACAGCCCGGAGCCTTTCATATAAATCAAACCGACACATCCAGAAAATTCAGCTTCCACCACATTCTTGCCACATTTTGGAGGGAGAACCCGACCGCGCTCGACTAAACGACTCCAATTAAAAACCCACAAGAATTAGGAATTATAAATCAAAACCAGTTTAAACTGATTTATTACGATCACTTTTCGATGACACAGCCACTTGTTGGCAGCGTTTAACTTTTTTTTTTTTTTTTTTTTAAACTTGCAAGTGTCGACACTCTTGCCCAGAAAAAGAGGCAGTGGGAGGAAGCCCACTCTACGTGACATATTCCTGGTCTCATACGCGCGTTTCACGTTCTATCGACACAAGCTGCCAGGTTCCTAAACGACGAAATGACAGAATCTTTCAGGGCAGGAACGATGAGCCAAATTTGAAACTAAAGGGAGATTGTTTGTAATATCATTACTTCTAAACGCTCACTGTTAGTAGTGGTTGTGGGCGACCTCATGAATGAGTGTGTTCTCCTGCTTCAGGTGATCTCTGCCAGGAAAGGAGAGTTTGAAACCGGCTTCGAGAAGGGCGGGCAGACGCGGGAGCACGCCATGTTGGCCAAAACGGCCGGCGTCAAGCACCTCATTGTTCTGGTGAATAAAATGGACGATCCCACCGTCAACTGGAGCCTGGAGAGGTGGGTTAACACAAAATGAGTCAGGAAATGGATCAGAAGAGAGTTTAGTTTATCCCTCATATTCTTCTAAAACTCTAGCGTAGACTGTTGTAATTTTATGAACATGGGGTTTAGAGGGTCCTCTCTTCGGCTTGTCTTTTAACCGGGAAAAGAAAAGTGCGATTAGAAACAGCTGATGGTTTCCCATCCCTGTCGGGAATCCGCTGCGTGTGTTTTAGGTTCTAGATTAACAGGTTCCCACCTCATCTAGCAAAACCTGAGCTCTGAGGTCGACCAATCAAATACCCTCCGCAAGGAACCACAACCCAGTCGCTTCCTTTTCCACCTGCTTCTACCACGCGCCAACACACACACACACACACACACACACACACACACACACACACACACACACACACACACACACACACACCAGATAAAGACGAGAAGAAGCCGCACACAATACGTACGACAGCAACTGTAGAAGTCTTGTTCACCATCTCGGCTTTCGTGATCGACTGCAGCCTTTGTGCTTCCTGTACAATAACTCCCACACAGACAAGAGCACAGCTTGTTCCACTATGTACACATGAATTGTGGGGGGACTACACACACACACACACGCACACACACACACACGCACACGCACACACACACAGGTCTCCAGTCTAACTTGTATCCACAAGTCTGTCTGTGTTCATTGAACAGACATCATCTCTCGGACTACGAGGCCTCTACATACAGTTAGGTTTGAGTTATTTACACGTCTGGATAAACATGGAAAAAGACCAGGGCGCTAACGCTTGGCCTGATTCTTGTTTTGGCTTATATAATTGGCAGCCCAAATGTTTATCGCAACATCAGTGAGCACAGGCCCGAACAAGCCGAGTATTGTCAAAATCAAGGGAGGAAGAAGTTTGAGAAAGATAAAAATATGGGGCCGAACTGTAACTTGCTATTTATTATGTTAAAGGGAAACAACACTGGTTCATCGATTTACATTTTACGTATATAACTAAATACTATGACCAATGATAGTCACCTAAATCTCAATACATTTCAGTCCTGCCTCTAAACTGCTGTGTCTAATTACTGTGGTTTAATATTATATCTGCTGCTGCTAAATTTAACAAACCGAATGTGACACACACCCTTCCTCCAGATATCATGCTAACATCCTTCCTGTCGTGTGAACCCTCAGGTATGAAGAGTGTAAAGAGAAACTAGTGCCATTTTTGAAGAAGGTGGGCTTCAACCCGAAGAAAGACATTCACTTCATGCCGTGCTCCGGGCTGACGGGGGCCAACCTGAAGGAGCCCACTGACATGTGCTCCTGGTACACGTAAGTTAACTCTTCTTCTTCTTCTTCTTCTTCTTCTTCTTCTCAGCAGCTCAGTCACCGCTGGAAAATAAAGACAATTAAGATGATGGTACATTCAACTTTAAATGATGGTGCAAATTAAAATGAAGGCGTGACGTCGCTGTTATAACTTTACATCAATACACATGACCTATATGTGCTAATGCTAATGAAACGCCATCGTTAGCCATAAGCTAATGTTAACATTTAGAACTATAAGTAAGCAGCTCACTAGCATTAATGTTAGCGGCTAACTAGCCAAGTATCTCACTGAGACGACCGTCCCTCTTCATCAGAAATTGAATCAGAGACAACGTGCTTCCTTTTCATGTGCTCATGCATCAGTGTCGAGCTGCCATGAAAGACGAGTGCAGATTTTGCATTGCCCATCTGTATATTTTTGGTGAAATGCTTCAAACGTTTGAGCTCCGTTCCCAGTTAACAATGATAGTGTTTAGCCAAAGCTTTTCCAGTGATATCATGTCCTACATCAATAACTTCTACTGCACATGCATGTCAAAATCACAGAAAGGCAGCGGAAGGTACAGAGGCAATTAGAGATAAAAAGAAAGCTTCAAAAACTAAATGATAACACCTTTTTTTTTTAATTAAATTAGTCGTTGACGATCAGCAACGTTGTGGCGACTAGTCGACTAATCTTACTCTCCGCTGCCGTCATAGTGTTGCCTTGTTTATCACTCTCCTTTTATAATTTGTTCCCGTGTTTTGCTCTTGTTGCAGAGGTCTACCATTCATTCCACACCTGGACAATTTGCCACATTTCAACAGATCAAGCGACGGCCCCGTCAGATTGCCAATCGTAGACAAATACAAGGTAGGAATGTGTTGGGTTTCTCTTGGCCCTGTTTAACTCCCACAGGCACAGAAACATACAGTATATTTCTGTTTTCAATTAACAGGCCTAACGATTAAATTTGCATATTTATCACCATCTGTGTTAAATATTGTCCTGAGTCCAACGCTTCCTGGTTTGACACAGGACTGTGTACAGGGTTGAAGGAATATAACATTTACACGTCGTATCAGTTTGAGCCGTACTTTGCATTCTTGCAAAGTTTATTTTGGTTTTAATTTGTCAAATTCAGGCTTGACTGTAAATCTTTTAAATCTGTTGAGGTTCCTTTTGTGACTTTAGGTGAATATAAACACATTTCCTCTGTTCCCTCCGTTTCCTCAGGACATGGGCACCGTGATTCTGGGCAAGCTGGAGTCAGGATCCATCAGTAAAGCACAGCAGCTCGTCATGATGCCAAACAGGGTGAGATATCCCGTAAACCCCTCCTCCTCCTCCTCCTCCTCCTCCTCCTCTCAGCTGGAATCAAGAAAATGCCCCCAAAAATGTAATTTATAGATAAAATCATAACAAAGTACTTCACAGTGGATCCGCGTGGTGCATGTATGGATGCATTAGGCTGCACTCAACCAGACAGAGAAAGAAATAAAGCCACAGAAATTGAATAACAACTTTTGTATATTGAACTAGCTTCCTGTCATTTCACTAAAAACAACCCAAACCACACAGACATCAATGAGAATCAACTCCTCAATCTGAGAAACCGATTCAGTCTTTCCAGGATAAAACAAACACAAAACAACAGGTTATTATTCCCTTTGACTTTCATGTTGTCTCATCCGATGTGTCCGTACCCGCCGTCTCCTGTCACGCAGCACACGGTGGAGGTGTTGAGTCTCCTGTCAGACGACGTGGAGACGGACGACGCCTCACCGGGGGAAAACCTCAAGCTGCGGCTGAAGGGCATCGAAGAGGAGGAGATTCTTCCCGGCTTCATCCTCTGCAACGCCGAGAACCTCTGTCACTCGGGCCGCACCTTCGACGCCCAGGTCAGTCCACACAGAGCGCAAAAAAAGACAAATATAGTGATGTTACATCTACTGACATGGATGAGGTGGAGCATATGACCTATACTGCAGGCAGCCACCAGGGGGAGCTCTGCTCTATATAGTCTGAGTCCAACCACCAGTGTCAGTAAAACCACTGTTACTCTTGTCTCAACAGATTGTCATCATCGAACACAAATCCATCATCTGTCCAGGTTACAACGCAGTCCTTCACATTCACACCTGCATTGAAGAAGTGCAAATTACGGTGAGAATGAGCGCGAATTTAGCAGATTTTACACAAAAAGACACACTTGGTCTATGAGCGATCGATTTTGAACGATGCATTGTTGCTCCCGTGCGTGCTCATGCTCATGTTGTTGCTCCTCCACAGGCCTTAATCTGTCTGGTAGACAAGAAGTCAGGAGAGAAGAGTAAGACACGACCACGATTCGTCAAACAGGACCAGGTGTGCATCGCCCGTCTGCGCACAGCAGGAACCATTTGCCTCGAGACCTTTAAAGATTTTCCTCAGATGGGACGGTTTACCTTACGGGACGAAGGTAGGAAACCCGCAGACACTGCAGGGGATCGGGGACGGGAAGGGAAGGGAGGGGGCTTTGGTGGCAGTGTTTAGTTAATCTGATGATTTTTGTGTTTGTACCTCAGGTAAGACCATCGCCATCGGTAAGGTGCTGAAGCTGGTTGCTGAGCGGGACTGAAGAGGACTTGGAGAGTCCTGGTGAGAAGGACCGAGCGGAGCTTGATCACAATCCGCTCGCACTGTTATCAGAGGCGACGGCACCTCCCTGTCACGCCCCCCGTTTCGCGTGCTGAAGATCGGCTCCAAGAAAAAAAAAAAACTCATGAAAAAGAAACCTGTTTTTAAGCAAATGACAAACCGAGATGATGTCCACACGAGTCAGCTTTCTCATATTGAGAGCTCAGCTATGCCATTCTGGGTTAGCCCTCCCTCCATCTACCCCCCCACCTCCCCACTCTGGTCTACTCATCATTAAATGATTTATATTTTTTCTTTTTTTCTTTTTTTTTTTTCATTTTTGCTTTCATCAATGACAAATGGCAGAAGTTATATCTGTAAACAGATGTGGACCAGGAATTTTTTGCTTGGAGTATAAAAAAAAAAAAAAATGATTTACAGAAGTTACTCGCAAAAGAAATTATTTGAAAGAACTTAACCAGTTGAAACCAAATGTTTATCTTGGGTGTACATGTTTCCCTTTGCTTTTACCCAGTTTTTTTGGTTTCTCATGTGGCGTTCTGGCAGCGTGCTTGAGCGTGTTCAAATGTTATTAAAGCAAACAACTATGACAATAAAATAATAAATTGGGGAAAACAAAGTGTGTTCATTGTCGGAGCACATGTCGCCGCTGGCCTCGGATTTAAGCTCATGTTGATTTACTCGCTGCTGGTTGTCGCCTTTTTGAATCCAAGTTTTAAACATCGGTCCAGGCTCATTATTGAAATGCTGTTTTAAAACGAAAATAAATGAATAAAATGAAATGTATTATTCAAGTTTTTATAAGTACAGTTACTCATCTCGCTTTTTACAGAATCGCTCAGTACATCAGCCTGATCTCTGTTAGAAGCAGACTCGCTATAGAAATGCACTGGAACCCTTAAATAGAAAAAGGCTCCAAAATAAATTGAAATGGACAAAGGTAGTTGGTGTCCCTTTTCTATTCCATGTTTAACAAATAATTATAATAAAAAAAATACTGTATTTAACAATTAAAGAGCTCATTTTCGTCGCTCTTCTCGGTCAAACTCCTCCAGGTCTCGGCTTTGATGGGTGAATTTTCCACAGCTGAGAGTTTCTGCTCCTTTTCAACAGATGTTGAGTTGGATGGAGATCAGGATTCAGGGCAGCCAGTGTCCCCGTAGAACAAAAATCACTTTACAGCCGTATCCTCCTATTGAACTTCATCAAATCAAAAGCTCAAATAAGTGAAAAAACACGGGATGCTTATTGGTAAATGTGATGTTAGTTTAGCAGCAGTACGTCCTGCCTGACCAGTTTCCATGATGTGGACTCTAATTGAAGCAGGGGCATGAAAAACGGTTTGTAGTGGGTTTTGTAAACTTGTTATTTTTTGGTGACCCTCAGTGGTTGTCGTAGCTCACTGCACCTCCCAGTGCAGATTATCTAAAAGCCTCTCGTCTTTGTCTCAGCACCTTAAAATCCTGCTTGCACACTGACAAATTTAATACTATTATTATTATTGTCACGCATTCAGTGAAGAGGCTCCTGGGTACCACTATGATTAAAATGAATGTAGCAGCAGCATCTTAAATCTCCTCCATTTGTTCATAGTCTGTCTGACTATGGACTCTCTTGAGAGATGGTTTCCATAACGTTTTCCAGTCTGATGAGCAACACCAGCTAATTTTCTGAGCTCCTCGTGAAGCTCCTTTGTCCGTGCCGAAGTGTGCACTTCCACAAACGACCTTCTGATTTATTTTAAACAAAAAACGGAGCCCCTAGCAACACCACGAGTCTCGTCACGACGGCTGGAAACACTTCTGAACAGATGGACGCTAATTTGGCCTTGAAATGAATTCATAATCCAAGCAGTGCACTTACTTTTGCACCTCACAGATGTGTAATACTGACTCATTTTCCGGAATAAACTTATACACAAATATAATATTTCTGTTTCATTTAATTAATTGGGTTCTCTTTGACGACTTGTGTGGAAAATATGTTGATATTTTGTGCCATTTTAAAGCAGAAATTTCAAAAAGACAATGTAGATACATTCAATTTATGTATGTGTTTGGACAAAGGAGTGAAAGCTTAAAATCTATGCTTCATCTCTTCTTTTTTTCTGTGTTTTGTTGTTGTTATGCTTCCTCCGGTTTATGTGTTGTGAAGGGATTTTGTTTGGTGGCAATCACTGTTTTTCGTATTCGGAATAAATTATAAAAAAAAAGAAAAAGAAATCAACAAAAAAAGCACGTGAACTCACCTGCCAGGTAGCTCCTCAGGCCCCGCCCCCGTGAGCACCACGCCCCTCCTCTTTGAGGTGAGTCTCCGCAGGTCGACCTGAGCGGGACCTGGCTCACACCGCTCTGAAACTCAATGCCGCCGCTCCGGGGCACCGGGAAATAAGAGGCTATTGTTCGAGACCTCCGCGTCTCCTCCGAAAGGACATGGAACCCGAGTACGGCGCCCTGGGTCGCTGCGTGTGCTGCTTCTGGCTCGCCGTGGCCTTTGACATCGTGGGACTGGCCGTGCTCCTCATCGGGGTGTTCGTCAACGTGTTTTTCTACGACCTGCTCATCTACGCGGGCGCCATCGTCATTTTCCTCAGCCTCATCTGGTGGGTGTTCTGGTACTCCGGGAACATCGAGGTGCCCCCGGCGGAGCTGGAGGATGATGTCGGGCTGCTGAAGAAGAAGAAGGGCGACTTGGGCGGCCTCGGCGGCGCGGTGAGGCGCATCTCCAGCCGCTTGTCCAGCAGCATCAGGGGCTCCTTCCGCGGGAACGGACCACCGACCGGCGGCGTCGCGACACGCTCGCGGCGGTCGGCCGCGGGGCCGCAGGTGTCCCCGCACGCGGAGCAGGTGTCCGTTGCCATGGGCACCGTGACCCCGCAGGATAACTTCCCGCACACCGCAGCCTCCTCGGTGGCGGGCTGTCACGTAGAGATGCCGCACACGGCCACGGAGAGTTCGCCGACATAGTCAACAGGTGAGGCCTCTCTCACAACTTTTAAATGTTAAAATAATTTAAGAAATATTAAACTCACAGCGGTGCAAATAAAATCTTTTCTTCCTTGTTCTGTCGCTTAATAGCAGAAGAAAAAAGGGTCGATACATCCTGGATTTAACACAGGCCTTGCACATGTTGAAAGGACAAATTCTCCAATGCAGCCCCATAATAAGAATTATATATGTATTATAATAATATAATGAGTGTTGATATTTTAAACGATGATCAAATATGTGTGACATTCACATATATTTGAAGAATTAATGTTTCTCTTTTACATTAAGGCCTCAAAGGCCTCTTCACTCCACCTGGGCGTAGTCCTATAATTTAAGTGGAAATATCTACCTTTAATTAGTTGATTATTTGTTTTGTGAAACCTGAAAAATGTCAACTGATTATTAAGTCATACATCAATGTCAGTTTATTTGTAAAGCACATTTAAAAACCAAAGTTTGCTGTACACAGTAGTCAGAGCCTGGAAAACATATATAAAACATACAAACGCACAAAGCCAAGACCGTGAAGAGGAAGTTAATTAATTCAATATTACTGTTATATTATCATTATTATTATTATTCAATAACGATACACATTTTCTCAAGAGTCCTTTTTAACCGGAAGAAACTACGAGCTGAATCCATGAGCTCATGTGTGGGGACAAATGTCCTTCAGCTGTGACAGTAAAACAGAGAACTATTAATAGCCAAAGATTAAAACAATAAAAAGTCACAGCTCTCAAACATAACTCAGCGGCAAATAATAAATAAATGAGTTTTAAGGAGGGATTTATAAAAAAACAGGTCTCGCCCGGCATGATATACAGAGGCAAGCTATTTATTTTATTAAAACATTGGTTATTATAATCATTATTATTATTTTTTAGAATGTGAATTTACTGTAAATACACTGTAAATAAAGGAAAATCTATACAACAGATTAAAGTTTAACGAGGACGTCCTCCATGCTGAGTACAACCTTGTTGTCTTTTCTAGTTTGATTTGGTTTAAATGCGGAACTAAAAAAAGAAAAGCTGCCTGTGGCTGCGGCAGTAAAAAGTCTCTTATCAGGGGCCAATCATTAACCACGGTTCACTTCTTACTAAAACACAAGGCCCTCAGTTCCAACAATAGCGGGCTTACCTGTAACTTCCGTAGAAATCACAGACGGATGGAGAAGTTTCTGATAAAACGCTCTGAAATTACTTTATGATATGTTATTGTAAATTTATCTCTTTTCTCTACAGAGACTTATCTGGATCCTTGCAACACTATACGAAGAACATGACCTAGAGACTCCTAAGCTGTCTTCACTTGACTTCAGTTGATGCTTCATTTTTTTTTTTTTTTTTTTTACTGTTTGTGTTTTTGAGATTATGAGAAATCATTGAATCAAATCATTCATTGTGATATCTGCACACGCGTTACCGGTTGTCGAGTTTAAGAAGACCTAAGGATGGATATTTTCTCAACAAATCTTCGAGAGACTTGCAGCGGTTCATGGTGTGATTTCCCAGGAAATCCACAGTGAACTATGAGTGAGCATCAATGGACTTAACCAGAGAACTTGTTTACATGTAGGTAAAAGAAACTGAGCTCAGCCCAGATTTAACCAGAACGTCCACACCTCAAATCTGAGCCGCCACCAAACTAAACCTGTGTTGGTTTTTACGGGTTTTTCTGTGACCGCCAACCGGGGGGGGCTCCCACGCTTTCGTTAAGTCCTGGCAATGTAATGCAATAGCAATGTTGGGGGGCCATTCACAAAAAAAAGGTAGAGTTAGAGGTAACGTGGAGGCGAGACAGCAAACCTCAGTAACCGTGCTTAACGTTAGCAGACATTGGAAATGCCACATGTCTTTCACCAGTTTTCATTTTTTATGTATTTTCTCCTCTGTACCCACACATGTCTGAGGAATCAAAATTGTGGCTTGTGAGGCTTAATTAAGTCTGCAGGTTTGTCAACAATTTTCTATGCTAATGGACCCCCAGATGGCAATTGTTTGTCTAACCTAGCAACAGTAACACAGGAAGTTTGACAAAGGGTAACAAAGGGTTTATGCTAATGGTTATTTGTGTTTGGTCTACTGTAAGAAAGAAAGAAAATGGTTTAATTTTCAGGCTGTGTGAACTGAAAAGGTAAAACTGATCTGTCTGCTATGTGTGACTTTGGTTTATATGTATGTTATGTCTGTTTTGTGTGACTGAATTGCCTTGCTGTGATATTGTGTACACAGTAAATGTGTCTAGTTTGTTCTTTCTCAGGTCTTTCTCACTGAAGAACTCTTGAATTTTGATGACACTTCCTGATTAAATATTTTTTAACCAAAGAGGAATGCATCATTGTCTCAGCTATCGATTAGTAAGTGCCAGATCACATATTAACAAATCAGTGATGTAATTAAGTGAAAATTGTTAAGTTATTTCTGGGCTTCAAGCTGCAGTGAATAATGATCTCGTGAGGTCATTTATGGGTGATAACAGTCACCTCTAAGAGTGACTTTTATTCTCACACTTTGCTCATAGCAGGGCTTGGTGACCAACATGCTAACCACATATTGAAAGTGTCTGTCCAAGCTCCTCAAACTGCCTCTTAGCTGTCTTCCTGTACACATACCTAGAATAGAGAAGAAAGGACATCCAGTGTCCAATGTCCCCCAGTCTACAGCCATAAATTTTGCTTTACAACCCACAGGAGTTACGCCACATGTGTTAGCTGCTTGTTGGACAACAAGTAGCTAACACATCTATGAAACCTCTGCCAAGTTTAGGAAATTATCCTAATTTGGGGTAGAGTTTAGTTTTACTGAGACAAAACCAGTTGGATTTGTTGGGTTTTCTGAATATTTTTTGACGCTAATTCAAGTTGTTTTATTTAGTTCTAAATGTCTGGTGACGAGTTTAGGTTTCTGTTAGGAACCCAAGAGGAAGGTGCCCATCTGAAAACAACATAACTAAATACTCGGCTGTAATTGGAGAACCTTTGATCAATACCAGCCCCGGGACGACTGAAATCCTTCACGTATGTTATAGCTTGGTTCCCGTTTAAGTGAAACTAATCTGACTATTGGTTTGAAGAGTGAAAAACAAGCAGCTGTTTCCCTGTTAGAGCCTAGTGTTTCGTGAACCCATCCATCCACCCCAACCTCTATAACAAGAGACCTCAATGGTATGTGTGGAATAAGGCCAGATGTACTGTACCTTCCTCTTCATCCAGCACCAATCAAATACCATTAAATGTAACATTATTTATTAATACCAGAAATGAAAATCCAATAATTGAAACGTACACAGCACAATAAAATCAGCAACCAGACACACCTTTTGGGTAACGGAGCAGAAGCGACTCCTGCCGAGATAACAGCAGTAAATGTTTTGGGATGAGGCTACCAGGCCGGCCCACTGATTCAGTTTCATGCTGTGACCCTTACCTTACTACAGGGAACGGTCATGATTTCTGTTAAGATATTACTCATTAGGTTGGACTTACTGATACTTCTGTGCACAGTTATTCAGCAGCAGACATGTTACACGGGGAGAAACAACATAAACATGTAATGTTTATGCTGGGTGCTGTTGGTTTTGAACTGAATACTGCGGTGGAAAAACAGGTGGAGCTGGCAGCATGTGTCCTTATCCCCACCAATAAAGATAAGGAGCCTCAGCGTCTAACCTTTGGAACGAGCTGACTTTTATGATACTGCCGTTCCTTCTCATTTTTATCTTCAACTCCCATTTTCATAAAGCATGTTGCAAAGCAACATATCCAGCTGTAGATGACCAAATTTATGACGTATTTGATGAGTAAACGCAAGTCCATGACTACATCAACTGGAATAATACAGTAATACATGTCCCAAAAGTTTTTTTTTTTTTTTGTATTACTACATAGACAATGGACATAAATAGTCCACTGTAGCTATATAAAAACACTGAAGGTATGAGTCATCCTGTACTTGATAGGAAGCTAAACAGCTTCTTGTCCCTTAGTCTCTCATGAATGGTACGTTAAATATACATGGATGATTTGTGTCACTCCAGAAATTAATAAATTATTTTATTATTATGCTATTTAAATTAAATTGTTTTAAAACTGTCAAGCAGAATATCACAATGAAAAAAGTAAAGAGGCTGAAAAATGCAGGTGACACAAAACACTGGAGGCAGGAAGTAAAACAGAAAATACACACAAAGGAGGCATGCTAAACTCCCCAAAGTGACAAAATAAGTAGTCACTGTTAGATAATATAATGAAGGCATCTGTTTTATTTTTAATCCACTTGTGTTAAATAGTGCTTATACATCTGATGGGTTTGTTTTTGTGTTCTTTTCTGTCTCCAAGGAAACTAAATGTTCATGTTTGGTCATTAGATTTATTTTCTGCTATCTGTATGCAAGGTTTGAAAATGTCTCATTGGCATCTTAATAATGATAATTTCAGAAAATCGATACAAACTGGCACATAACAAAAAGTCTTAAGGTTTTAACCAGCACAATATTTGTCTTATTAAGTTTCATCAAGAAGGAACCACGGTTTTGTAGAAATAAAATAACATACAACTTAAAATAAAAGAATGTCTACTTTACAGAATGCATGGGACAGTGTGTACTAGATGATTTTACGGTCATAAATAATGAAGTACTGACCGCACACAGTCAAGTTCATTAACATGTGCACAAACGGAACCAGTGACACCATAATTCGACTATTCCGGACGTCTTTGAATGCGACACCGAGATTCACTTCCGTAAACACAGGGTTCTCTTCCGGTTACGAAAACCTAGCTCGCACATGCGCTAGACAAGGCAGTCGCGGAGTTTATTCTCCAAACATGTGCAATAAATAAATGTTACTATTTAAATGTCAGACCGTGACTGAATATTAGCCGAGGCTAATGATGAAACTAGCTCGAAATATCCCCCACGACTCGACGTTTTTTTTTTCTTTAGCTTGAAGAAAGCTAACTTAGCCGAGTAAAAGCAGTCGTTAGCCGGTGGTTGTTGATATTTTCAGGAGGCTGTGTGAATATGGAGATAGAGAGTCGGGAGTTTTTGAACACTCCACCTGCGAAGATTGTCAGGTTTGGGGGCAGCGTTGAGGAGACACTTGAGAAATATAGGCAGGTGAGTGATGTCGTTGAGTTAAACTGTGCTGAAAATTAAAAGTTTACTATTGACATGAGCATTTTAAAGGAGTCAACGTCACAGAAGACAACACAGACACAAAGGAACGTGTCACTGGCTGTAAAATGTCAAAAATGCCGTAATCCATTTGTTATATAATAATTAAATGTGTTTTAACAATAAACAGCCAAATGATTGTTTTAAAGTCTTTGTTTTAAAGGCACGCTCACTTATTTTGATTGCATTGCACCAAAATACTGAAAGGATGCCTCTCCCTGGACCCTACATACTTTACACACCTTCTTAAACTTAACAGCAAAAACAGTAAACAGCCCTAGTAAGGGCTCGTCAGTGTCAATAGGTAAACTGTACAAACCTACATGATGTGAATGATCCTGTTCCACCACATCCAAAGACATGATTTTAGCTTTGAGACACGGTGCGTTTTCCTGACGAATAGGCGATGTAATTCATCTCATTTGGCTAATTATGCTGCGTCTGTTCCTTCTTTAAAGGGAGACTCGAGTGGTTACGAGCTGCTGCAACATCAGCTGGCTGATCCTGAGATAAAGGTACAGTAAAGCATCCACCTGTGATCCGTGTGAAAACCTGAAGCCTTTGTTATGCAGCTTTGATTTCCTCCTCTCTACAGGATGCTCAGATCATCAGCTGGCTGCAGGAGTTTCGGGCTTGTGTGAGCCAGCTCACCAAGGACCACGAACGACTTATTTATACCATCTTGGTGAGTATGGAGGCGGCGCAGAGGCTTGTTTTGTAGTTTTTCAACATTTAGGTGCAGCAGTGGAGACTGAGATTGTGCCTCCATGGTGAATCTGTGTGTGTGTGTGTGATTTTTTTGTTTCCAGCGGCTTCCGTGGGTGGGTCGGAGCCAGGCCGTGGTGGAGGAGTACATGGCCTTCCTCAGTAACCTGGTGTCGGCTCAGACGGTCTACCTGTGCGCCTGCCTCAAGATGGTGGTGTCCCACTTTACTCCCAGTACGCTCCCTCCGACTGACGCCTGAATAATCGTAAATTAAATCAGGTGGCGTCAGAGCCTTAAAATATGTGGCTGTGTTTTGTTTTTCAGAGAGAGTGACCATCTGTGAAGGAGGAGTGGACATCTCTGATTCAGATGATGAAGATGAGAGTGAGCAGCTTTTTATTTTTGTATTCTGGAGGGATGTTAGTGTGAATGGCTTCCAATCATCACATTTTATTCTGACATTAAATGCAGATGAATTGACACCATACAGCTCCTTTGATTTCATTTATTTTCTTTTTTATTCATTTATTGTTTTAGATCTTCCCAGAAACTTCAATCAGTGTCACCAGGCGCTACAGCTCATCACCAGATATGTCCCATCGTAAGTCATCTGCCGTGTGATATTTTTATTTTTATGTTTTACTCTCTTAGTCATGTAATGAGCCTTAGTTCAAAGTGTTAGAGTTTGTTTTATTAATCACTTGCACTGACGACCTGCTTCATTGCCCTTCGTTGCCTCCTCTCTGGAAGGAAATCTACGTTGTTGAAAAGTGTTCCTCTCATTCTCTCTTTAACTATTGACCATATCTGCAAACTGTGTCTAATCCATCAATACATGACTTAATGTGTCATAACTACTTATAAATGACTAAAACAACTTAAAATACATATTAAATTTACTTGAACTTTATGTTTTCTTGTGATTTTGTGTCTATACACCGAGTTGTAACACCAACCTAATATTGTAGTTAACATGTGACTATAAATATTTGTTCTCTTGTTTTAGCACGAGTCGCTTCCTGATGCCGATTCTGCAGGACAACTTCCCGTTCGTACAGAAATCCTCCAGAACACTGGTAAGAGGAAACCGAGGCAAACATGAACAAGCGATCAGGAAAATGACATCTCTCCATGTGTGTAACCTTAAGATTTATTAAAATGTGCTACTTTGGTGCAGTAGTGAACTTAAACCTGCTGAGATCTCATCACAGTGTGTCCGACTTTACTCACATGCTTTTTCACTTTGCATTATCTGATCCAGATAGATTTACTGGATACAAACTAGATTTTAGTATCAGGTACAAATTGTTTATTAAGGATCTCATTCAGGCTGACTGTCATCACATGCAAAGGATACCTTTCAACCATCATTAAATGGTGAATAAATTAATGTCGATGACTTCACAGGAGTCAGAAAACAGATTTTCGTTGACGGATTAGACATTGACTGAATTCATATTAATTTGTTTGATTTTTGCAATAATTACGCAGCAGTTTTATTGCAACATCTTCCGTGCCGTGAGTATTGTTGTGTATTCGCAGTATTAACCGCACTTATGTTGATGCTTGTTTACAGGAGTGTTACGTCCACAACCTCCTGAGGGTGACGGTGTACATACCATCAATTAGACGAGACGTGCTGGAGGTGATCATCGGGAAGGTGCTCAAACTGGACGTGAGTGCTACAGCTCCATATTATTCTACTGCCCCGCATCACAACTTTAAATGGCCAATAAAGTCTAAGGTTTATGTTTAACTTTAGCTGCATTTACTCCCAAACAACCAGGAACTTTTAAAGCTTTAGTCAGAAAAGCTTTAAAGTTCTGGTTCCTTTAGATCATTGGTTGTCTTTGATTCCACTGAGTTACTTTGCTGTAGTATAAGAATTTATTTTACACGTGACTACGTCATCATCCTCCTCACTCCAGTCCAGTAGGTGGCAGCAATGCACAAGACTACAGACATCACTGCAATTTATTGAGTCAATGCTGGGAATAAAATAATTTTAAAGCATCCAAATGGCTAAATCTAGTAGGTAGTAAGTAAGTTAATGTAGTTGACTAAAGTACTACTACACAGTGACTGACTGTGAGGAAAAACTGCAGTGAGTACTCCACCAGTCAAACACTGCGAGCCCCACCCTCAAAGTCCCTTCACTTTTTAAATGCAGCACCCAACAAGTGGAACTTTATGAAGGTAGTATAATTTCCACGAGGTTCATTATAGTTCCCGGCTGGGGGAACTCATTGATGTACGTTTAGGTTCCTGGTTCCCAGGGAAAATGGAAATGTGGCTTTTGAAAGTAACAGGGACTCGGAAGGTGGATACAGTCTCTTTTCTTGTATCTTTTAACACGTCAGTCCACATGTTTTCTAGGTGAGTGCGTCCCGAGCGGACATCGAGGAGGCAGAAGAAAATGCAGTCGAGAACCAGAGGACAGAGGAACACACTGAAGAGGGACTCTTTGACATGGTAACAGCCAGAACCTCCTAGGATGAGATTTTTCAGATTTCTATAATTGTAGAAGAAATGGAAGTTTGGAGGACTGACTCTCCTCTTGTCCTCCGTCAGGACGAGGACATGTCAGCAGATAAGCCTGCCGGGAAGACGTCGATGGCTCATCCGGTGGCCGAGAGGCTGGACAGCCTCATGGCCGTGCTGCTGGCGTACATCAAGGACGTCTGTCACGACAACGGTACATGAAGAGCTTAGCTTTTACTACAGCCTCTTTAAACATGATACTAACTAATGTAAGATTTGACTGAGGAAAACAAGATCTAAAAGAATCTCAAAGCCACAATATGACTGGAGGTATTTCTCAAGGATTGATTTTATTATTACCTGTCTGTGATTTAGAATTAGAAATGTGAATGTTACGGCCATAGAGCCATACAATGATGATTGTAGATCAGATCAGCTATTTTTTTTTTAGTTATGAATCATCCTCTCGAGTGGTTTTCTCTCTGTTTTCTCTCTCAGGCTCTCTTCACGTGGAAAGGACCAAGGAGCTGTACAAAGATTTGCTGAGTGTGTTTGACAAGCTCATTCTGCCCACTTACGCATCCTGTCACGTCCAGTACACGCTCTTCTACATCTGCAGCTTCAGACTGGTCAGTGCAACTTGCGCCGTTGTGGCTGGAAATAAAGCAGATTCAGGTTAAAGCGTGCAGCAGTAACATAAATGAAATGTTTCCGGTAACTGCTGATCTGCCGTCTTGCTTCAGATCCTTCCAAACAAACATTTTTTTTTTTTATGATTAAGCCATTAAATACAAGTTAAAAGGTTTATCAAGAGGATAATTGAGTTCATCGTCTGCGTAAGGGTTTATATCATGTCCTCGAGAAATGTATTCAAATTTGAAAACCAATATGATACATTACTAATGACTATGCTAAAAGGTGTTTTATGACAATAAATCTTTTTAGTCTAATGTTTTTAATAGCTCATAAATCTTTAAAAATGTAAAGTAGTGCTGAAATAACCCTTATATTGTGTTGTTTGCTAGAATATGTCAATAAATATGTGAATTCTAATTTAAAATCCAATTCTAATGTCATGTTTCTGGTGTGCTTTACGTTCTGTGTTTTCTTTATTCTGTACCACAGGCCCTAGCCGAGGCCTTCCTTGATCACCTGTGGAAGATCCTGCAGAACCCCTCTCAGCCTCCCGTCATCCGCCAGGCTGCCGCTGTGTACCTGGGAAGCTTCCTGGCCCGGGCCAAGTTCGTCCCCGTGGTGTGAGTTGAAAACAGATGAAAGTCGACGGCGCAGCGTGTTTTCCTTTATTTCAAGCTCTTGTTCTGATCCGGCGTCCGCCTCTTCTCAGGACCGTGCGGGCCTGTTTGGATTTGCTGATCTCCTGGATCCACGGCTACATCGACAGCCAGGACAGCAGCGGCAAACAGGTGTGCTGCGACACCAGCCTGCACGGGCCCTTCTACACGGCCTGCCAGTCCGTCTTCTACACGCTCATCTTCAGACACAGGGCCATGCTGGAGGCCAACATGAAGAAAGGTAGAAAGAGTGCACATCCGAACAAGTGGCAAGTGACACACAGCAACACGTCTGAGCATCGAAAAGTAACATCAGTGTGTTTGTTTGGTGTCAGGACTCGAGTACCTGCAGAGTTTGAACCTGGAGCGGGTGGTGATGTGTCAGCTGAACCCTCTGAAAGTCTGCCTGCCCTCAGTCACCAGCATGTTTGCTGCCATCACCAGGTACCATATCAAATACTGCTTGTTGTATTTATCTGAAGGTTTCTGTTAGAGATCGAACGATATGGATTTTTTAGGGCCGATACCGTTATTTAAAAAAAATTTTTTTTTTTACATCAGCCTTCGCCGATACCTGCTGCTAATTTTTCTGAGCCAATATTTGGAGTTTGCCTTTTCTCCCTTCATTTACATGATGAAAATAACAAATGTTAGATGTCTGAATTTAACCGATACCAGTAAAAACCACAAATATCAGCCCCTTATATTAGTCAATCTCTAGTTTTTATGTATCTGCTGGTACAAGAAGAACTGTAAGATCAAGATGTTCTGGGAACTTCCCAATTTTCTTTGCATTCACGCCACCAACAGGAAGTCAGGTAATAAACAGCCAGTCTGTATTATAACGACACTCACAAACAGGCTCAAGTAAACCTTTCTAAATCTTTCTACTCCTAACATCAAGAACTATACGTGCATGGCAAACAGCTAGTTTTACCGATCTTTCTTTTTAAATAATGGATGGTGGCCGCTCTCAGTTCCTCTTGTGCTCGAAAAATCCGGGAAAAAAAAGGATCGTAAAAATCTAAGATCTACACAAGTTCTCGGCTCCTGTTTTGCCAAAAGTTGCAGGAACTATTAAAAAAAGTTCCTGCTGTCTGAAAGAACTTAAGATGCAAAACTGTCATTTAAAAGTAAAAGTTCTGCAACCTCCCAAGTAAACGCACCAAAGCTCCATACATATTTTTTGTTTCAATGCCAAACTGCTGTGCGTCTGTTGTGCGTGTAAGTTGTTTCCTCGTCCTCCTGGTCGTCTACAGCTGTATTTTTCTGTTGCAGGAAGTATCAAGTGGTGTTCTGCTACACCATCATCGAGAGGAACAACCGCCTGGCGCTGCCGGTGGTGCGCAGCTCCGGAGGTGGAGACTGCATCAGCACCAACACAAACCCACTGGACAGCTTCTTCCCCTTCGACCCCTACGTCCTCAAGAGGTACGGCCGCACCGTTATTCTCACATTTAAACACGAACATGGCACAAACCGGAGAGACTTGCCTCCACCTGAGGGTTGACCCAACTAGTCTGGACAAGGAAGCTTAAACTACACAATAAAAACAACCATAAACATGTTTACAGGTCAGGTCAGCTGATTGAGCCTCTGTACCAGGTCTGGGAGGAACTTGCAGACACAGAGTTGCCTCCCACAAAAACAGCCCAACAGGTGAGTTGATGGGAAATTACTCGTGGCCAAACACACCAAAAAAATATCTAAATGTTCTATTTGATGCCCTGACTGTGTTTGTTCCCGTGTGTCAGAGCTCGAGGGAGGACGAGGACGACTTCCTGAGGGGGGAGACGCCGCAGAACGACGGCATCGTGGGAATGACGCCCAGCTCTTACGAGTCGAACCTCCTCAACCCGAGCAGCGTGGGTTCGCCCCCCTGCATCCTCCAGAGGCCGTTCTAGTCCCTCAGACCGGTGGACTGTCCTCGTTGAACCCTCGTATTTAGAGTGGGACCTTTTTTCTTTACTCCGCAGTAAGCTGAACGGACATGCACCTGCACAGTTTAGGATTCAACACACACAAATCAGCCCTGAGATATGTGCTCAAACACGAACACTCACCTGTTTTTTTTTTTTTTTTAATGTATCTGTGTACATATATATATATATAAAGACAACAGTGAAATGTGGAGCCCTGAATGATCGATGGTCTAAAGAGGTTCGTCTAGTTTTAACAGCTTTACGTGAACTGCTGTAGACAGGTCTTTGCTTTCGTTTCTTTTTCTGTATGGAAGAACATTTAACTAATTAAACTAAAGGATTAGATGATATATTTGCCGAGAGGAAAACATTTCTTTTTTGTTTTTTACATAAATACTACCCCACTCCCCAGAGGTTTTACAAAGATCAGAGACAAAAAAAAGAAACTCAAGTCTGAGTTGAATCCATTCTTAGCTCATCATAACTCCTCTACTTTAAGCAGTTTATCCAAGAGTCACGCTGATCAGGCATAACATTATGACCACCTGCCTGTAGGTCTCCCTTGTGCCTCCAAAGCTATTCTGCATTGGAGGCCGGGTCAACACCTTGTGTTTTTTTTTTTTTTTTAGTTTTTGTGGTTGCTGCCATCAAGGAGAGTCATTGCTATGGGGTGGGGGTGTTAGATGTGGTTTAGGTGGGTGCTACATGTCTAAGTAACATTCAGTACGTTCACATGCACGTGAAAAAAACTAATTATTGCCTTAATCCGACTTTAACTGGACAATTTAAGTGGATGTAAACACATTACCCCGACTAATCTCTGCTCTGCTCTGGAAGTCGATTTTCTCGGCCATGTATACGCCTTAATCGGACTTTAACTGGATAACGCGTGTGCGCATGCTCCACAATTGCTGCGCTGGCGTATGACCCTGGAACAGAAACATCCAAGAAAGACGGTCACGGAAGACGACGGTAAACAGAGCAAAACACATTACGTACGACGTTGAAAAAAGCTGAACTATTATCCATTTGGTTGTAGTTTGAAATGTTGGTCTGAAACATGAAGACTCTTGTTTATTATATGATGTAATAGGTCCACTGGGAAGGGGGCCGTATCAACGTGGTATTAATTAGACACATATCGCCACCTAGTGTAGAGGAGGAGGACATGTTCCCGTCAGTTATTCGATTTTCTCCGCTGCACGTAAACTGGGACAAGGACGGCATTCAGAAAGTTTAATATCGAGCATAGCTCCATTAAGCTGCGCATGTAAACGCACTGATTGTCACAAGATGGTAACTGTTATTTACCTCTCCGGCTGGTGGTTATAATGTCATGGCTGATTGGTGTACATACAAACAAAAAACAATATAAATAAAAGACACACGACTCCAGCTCCAGTTATAAGTTATTCCTTTAATATAAAACAGTAACAGAAAGAATTCGAGGCCACACCAAAGATGCAATCTGGCTGAATTACAGGACATGTTTTAAATTTTCTCTCTTTTTTTTTTTTTAGGCTTTTTTTTTTTTTTTTAACTTGCTGCCGTCTGTACAAATAAAATCAATGCTCCACATGTAGCCTACTGCCTACTGCTCTGCGACTACCAAAATACGAGCTCATGTAGCCGGAGCCGCCCCCACACCCCTCCCTCCCGGACACGGGAGTCGCAAACATGAACCATGCAGTGATGGGAAGCTGCAGATGAAGCTGCAGATGAAGCTTTAGCGCCGCTCGTGTCCGACACCTTTAAAACCTTTCGCTTCGTGCCTTTTTATGAATGGGTAAAGACACGGGGGAGAGTTAGCAATGATGGGAAAGGGACACTGCTGATGTTTTGCTTTTTTCCTCTTTCTTCTACTCTTCTGCTCAACGTTTGAGAGAGAGGAGACTCTTTAAACGCCTTTCCAAGCAAACGCGTCCTCCGTTACATGCAGTCCGTGGAGTGACTCTGAGAGCGGGGGTACAAAAGAGGTCAGGGAGGAGATTTAACAAGGTTTACAGCAGCTGTGTGTGTTGTGGACTCAGTCATGCAGCTCCCCCAACAACACCTGCTGTTAAGAGTTAACACAGGAGGGAAAAAAAAAAAAGAGGAGCAGACTTTTATTTATTTGGCAGAGCATTTCTCATAGAGACTTCTGTGACTTATCATCCAAAGAGTCCTCGGGTCGCGGCTGAGTCGACGCCTCCCGCCGCTGAACCCTGCAGAGAAGAGACGGTGGGACACTGTTTTTTTCTTTGGGGGGGCTTTGGCATTAAAACGTGATCAATCAGTCGCCCGGGAGCTGTGGTGATGTGGATTTGTTGAAGCCGCGTTGTTGGGTTCTGAAGTCGTGCTGGAGTGTCTTGCCGTCGGTGGGGGTTCAGCCGCTGGTTTTGGCCTCTTCAGCCCGGCCCGCGGCGGTTCTCCCTCCCTCCCTCCGTCTTCTCTGGCTCCTCACACTTCATGCGGACTCAGAGCTGGGACTGACGCCCCCTCGGACGCACTCGTAGATGCTGAAACAAATTAATATTTCATGAGTAATTTCTCAGAAACCCTCACAGTCTACTAAGAATTCGCTTGTATTTAGCAGCAAAACAAGAATATCAAGAACCTAAATTGCTCCCATTATTACGTACCGACTCCTTACATTTAATTAATTGAGACAAAAGTTGGACATTGTGTATCATCAGATAAACTAACTTTGCACTGGGTCACGTTATTTATTTGGTCCTTCATGAAGCGATGATGAATGACGTATGGAAGCCTAAAGGGGACCTAACTTTTTTGTTTTATCCTGTAATTTAGGGCCACGTTATATATAAAAAAAAAAATACAAGGAAAAAACTAGAGGAAACAATAGCAAGATTTGTAAAATTTATCCTCAAAAATGATTAAATGAACTTGACTGAAATTTTTAAATATCTGGTAAAAATCTGGTAATGGAAACGCCCACATTTTGAAAAACCTCTCAAATATCTAAAACTAAAACACTTTTACGCTCTCATGAGGTGTTTTTTAAGACGTACTGATATAAAAGTTTATTGCAAACTTGCAATGGAAACACTTTTTTCATATTTCCCTGTCACTGGTGTCACCAGAGATGACGCAGGGAGTCATGTGACCAGTTCATTTAAAGTCCATCTTGCTCAAAGTGAAGTCTCGTGTGATGAGAATTTAAGAGAATTGTGGGAAATCGTGAGATGAGAGTTTACGAGAGTCAAATCTCATTCACCAAAATACCTTTCAATGGAAACGCGTTCAAAGTGGCGCAATTCTACAAATTTCAGAAATATCGCTTTTATTTTGCAAAAATGCATGTTTTGGTCACTGGATTTTCCGTTTCCAGAAATGGAAACATGGAGCAAAAACTGAGCGGTTATTTGATTTTCAGTTTAAAATAAAAAATTATTAAAATCGCGGCTCGTGACTTTTCATTTTGTGAAGGGGATGCGGGGGTCGTGAAAACCGTCGTCCTCTCTACCTTTGTCGTCAGCAGCGACGGTGCACACGCCCTCCACCAGCTCTTTGGCCTCCACAGCCAGCTGGAAGGCAGGATCAGGAAGTGGTGATGGGGTGTCGGGGCTGTCTGTGATCGGAGGCGACATGTTGCTCCTGGTAAACACCAAATACACACACACACACACACACACACACACACACACACACACACACAGGAAGAGTGGATTACAGAAGGATCCTTAATGCTCCTGCCACCAGTGAACCTGATAATGTTGCGTTGTGGATTTCTTACCCGCCTTCTCCTCCAAACAGACTGGGCGTCGTCAACACTTTGTGGACGCTCTGTAGAGACAGAGAAGCATTACCTTCCTGGTTTTAACATGTTTATTTCTGCTGTGAAGTTGCACTTTTTAACATTTTAACATCTCATTTGGAGCCAGCCTCAAGTGGCCATTTGAGGAACTGCAGACGTAACACGTGTGCATTAGATTTATCTTTTATCCCCAGAGGAAGGTGTTTTGAAAAATCAGACTAAGACAGAAACATAGTGACTCGCTTTGCCTACATTAACATGAGAAAATGCTGGTTTTATCCTCTGACAGGACGGGTATAATTGTGAGGCAGCATGTGGGCTCCATAGGACACCACTGAAAGACAGAGTGGGAAGTCGCTTAAAATCTACCTGTAAAATTGGAAAAGTGAGTTTTTTGTTTGAAAACAAAATTAATCTCTGTGCAGGCTTTTATTATTATTATTATTTATTATTATTATTATTATTTTGTTTTGGAGGAATTTGTAGGAGACTTTTGGACCGTTGGAGCTTGTGCTCACTACTGGCCCTTATATGAGCAAATTCCTCAGCTGTCACTATGTTTGCATGGATCTGACCTTTTCTTGCAGCCTTTTTTGATTGAGGACAATCAAACCTTGCAGGTGCTCAAGGTCTGACCCAGTCTAACCTTGATCCTGTCAAGAACTGGTTAAACGTGTAAGTCCACATGTTTCTAAACCGGTCTGTGCAGTTCACAGCAGAGAGCGTCAGTGTGTAACTCAGCCACTAGGGGGCAAACTGACTCCATCTGGGAAACGTTTGGTGTCGTGAACCTTTCCTTTGGCCTGAGACCGTGAAATCTGGGACGGATCACGAGGTGCGAGGCTGAACACACGCAGACCATCGCGGGTCTAATCTACCGACGACCTCCTCGGGGTCCTGAAGTCGAGGAGACGTCAGACTTTGTCGCGAGGGCGCTCAGGTGAGAGCCGTACCTGAGCGAAGCCCAGCAGCTTCTTGTTGGAGATCTCCAGGTGTTTCCTGCTCAGCTCCGACTTCCTCAGCTGGCAGTCGATGTTCGTCAGCCTCCTGCTCAGCTCCACCACCTCCTCCTGACGGACAAACACATTTCAGACGAGTAAAGACGTGTTCGTTCAGAAAGAACGTTTTTTTAAATCAGCAAGTTTTTAATGATGTAAAAGAATTAAATAAAGATACAGTGCATCTGAACCTCCGAAGTTATTATACATATTTCAATCAGTGCTTTCAAACTGAAAAACCGATGTGACACCAACATTACACACCTGAAACCGCCTCCAAATAAACCTCAGCTGTTCCTGATTTGTCTGACATCCCCTTTGGCTGCGTGTTACTACGGGGGCCACGTCTCACTAAGAGCTTTAAGGGCATTAACGAGATCTCATTAGAAAGGTATCGCTCAAGTGAGGGCTGTGGAAATTTTCCACGCCGCTGGACAGACCACGGTAACGCGGTGCGTGTTGCGCGGGCGGAGACAGCCACCGAAAAGTGGAGAATATACACGGACGTCATACGAAACTGAAGAGAAGACGAAGAGAAGACTGGTGGGGAGGCCGTCAGTAAAACTAAATGAGCTGCAGCTCCTTCCTTTAAAGCTCCGGTTGCTCTCTGTTCTCCTCTTTTTCTTTGACGTGTCAGGCTGAGAGACTTTCATGCAAACGCGGTGCTGTAGTAAAATCAAAGGGAGCTTCAGCTCAGGAAAAAAAAAAACAGGAAAATCAATCAATATTTGCTGTGAGAGCAGATTGAATCTGCACATAAAGATTAGACTCTCCTCCATAATCAGCTGTTCTGAACTACAACTAAAGTTTCAAGACACACGCAGCACAGATTTGAACCAGTTTGTTATACTAGTACACTGAGTTAACTCATATAAGCACGTGACCCCGCGCTGGAATATCTGTCCCTTTCTTCTTCATGTCTTTTATTCCCTCATCTTTGTCCCTGGACGCTGCTGCAGCCAGAGGACTGAACCGAGCCACAGGTAGAGACGGCGCTGAGATGAATAGAAAGGCTTCTTTTCATCAAAGCGTGAGTGAAAACAGAGGCAGAGCTCAGAGGCCACCGAGGAAGGAGAAACGCAGCTTGATGCGATTCACATCGGAGTGGATGGAAGGGGAATAAAAAAGAAAAAAGAAAAAGTAAATTCAGGGACTGATGTCGCTGCAGGGCCTGCAGTGTGTGACGGGGGATGGAGAGATGAGGGAGGAGAGGAAAAGCCTGGCTTTAAATTCCACGTGATATGAGACACGGTCCCGGTTGTTGGCTACGGTCCGAGGCAGCAATGTAAGGTTCTTAAACGCAGACGCTTTTCAGTTCACCTCCTGTGAGCAGGTGATAACAGGTGATTCCCCCGGTGCCGTAAAATGAGATTTCTCTCTCGTGGAGCGACGTACCTGCTTGGCCTCGGCCCCCCGTGCTTGCCTCTTGCTGGCCAGCTGGTTCTTCAGGTCCCTGATCTCGGCCTCCAGCAGCTGGATGACCTCCTCGTAGTCCTGCTCGGCGGTGCTGTTCCGCCGCTGCACCACCTCGGCCTCGGCCGCCTGCAGGCGGCTCTTCAGGCGGGTGTTCTCCTCCACGGTCAGACAGGCTTTCTGAAAGGGAGGGGCATTCAAAAAACGCACATCGTCAACATCGGCGCGAGTCTGCGACTCGGGCTCGACGTCTAAATCCCTGCCGGCGTCTCACCTCTGACGTCTTCTGCAGCTCCTCCTCCAGCGTTTTCTTGCTGTGCTCCATGTCCTTCAGCATCACCTGCCGAGAGAGGCGGGAGATGAGGCGTCATCAGGTGAACACGAGAACCTCCGCAGCTTGGACGACTTCCAAGGAGGGAAAGTGGCCAAATGCCACGGTGCAACTCCACTTTCACGTTCACAGCAAATTCCGTGACAAGCTCTTTAATTTGACGCCCATCTACATCTACGATAACCGCTTATATCTTCTGCGGCTACGATGCAGTGCAACCACTGTGCAACAATTTCATGCGACAACAAATGAACCATTTGGTCTAAAAATGATGAAAAGTTAAGAAGCGACGTCTCGTGCTCGCTGTGACATTTCCTGTCTGTTTATTAGGGCTTAAAAAACAAAACCTGATACAGACACTAAGACGTAATTTATCTGTGTATCATGCTGTGTTGATCATGCGTGTAAATTAGTCCGTAGACAAATTAGCCAGAGACTCTAAACGTCACATTTTGGATCCTACGTCTTCAGTCACTTTTCAATTTGCCCCTCGGGTTGTTTCAGCGTAGCTGTGGAGCTTTAATTAGAGCCGCCACCCAGGATACCTGAACAATAGGCTTTACTTGGCGAGAAATTGCAAACAATTTAACTAGATCCGTGACTCACAGCGGCACGAGGCACGAGTACGACAGAGTTTCTAAGCAAATCAAACGCAAACATGCGCAGCTTTACGGAGATTTGGCAGCCTCCGATAAAGGCCCTCGTCCGAGAGCTAAGCGACTCCGTCCGGCGGAGGAAGATGAACGTTGGATTGAGGGTAATTAATTCTGCGACAAAGCTGCGACTACGGTGGCTCAAGGCCGGAGCTAATAAGTTGGCTTCGACCGTAAGCTGCAAATCTGGCCTTTCGGACTGGCTCCGGGCCCAAACGGCGGCAGATTAAACGCGTAAACAATAGTAAGCGAGGATTAAAGCGCGAACGCGTGCAAAGAGGAACCTTTGAAAAATGGATGTTTGCAGGTTAAACGCCCACTTTGTGTGTGTGTGTGTGTGTTTGTGTGTGTGTTCACCTTGAGCTGCTTCATCTGAGTCTGCAGCTGCTTCACCTCCGTCTGGAACTGCTCCATGTCCTCGCTGCTGTAGCTGCTCTCGGACTCGTACGTCTGCAGACAGAGGCGGTTTCTGAGGCTACTGAACAGCCAAGATGCTTTTGGATGTTGCTGGTGTTTGCGATGGTGTTTATGTGTGTGTGCGTGCGTGCTGCTTACTGGTGAATGGAAGGCCGACGTGTCCATCAGGCTGGCTGCTTCGTGGTAGGAGAACGTGAAGGGGTCCGTCCCCAGACCCAGCTCCTCCAGGTTCTCCTGGAAGATGGTCCGGGTGGCCTCCACGAAGTCTGCGAGGTGGAACGAGGAGCACAGGGCGAAAACGTTTATCGCGGATAAAAGCAGGGTAACCAAGGCAACCGGGAGAACTTTAAACACACGTGAGGACAAAAACAGCTGGAGGGACGTTCGGAGCCTGGCTAAAGGAGTGCAGCCAGCTGACGGACAGCGCTGCCTCATGGTTACACAACGTGACATCGCCCGCCGGTGACACAACCAGAAAGCGACATGTGAGCCGTCACTCGCAGCCTGTGCTTTGACAGCATCTCAACACGGATCTTTCACCTCGACGATGACACGGCTGGAAGTACGTGTGACCTGTTTCAGTATATGTGTGCGTGTGTGTGTATATATATATATTTATATGTGTGTATATGTGCTTCACCTCCGTAGGCCACGGTGCCCTGCGGATCCGGGGTCAGACTCTGTTTCAACTTCTTCCTCTTCTCGTCTGTGACATCCAGCCCGAGGAACGACAGAGCCTGAGAGAAGAGGGACGGAGACGAGAAGGTGAGCAGAGACAAAAGAAGAAAAAATAGGTGCACGTGGAGATATTTTTTTTTACCAACGTGTCATTGTGACGTCATTTGTGAAGATTAATTATAGACAGACGTCAAACTGGAGTTGTGGCGTTTCGCAAACGAATCTATTGAACAGCTCTTTAAAATGAATCATGTATTTGCCAGAATACTTTTGATATAGTTTGAAAAATCATAAACAGATAAAATACGTTACCCCCAGACTTGGCATCATGAAAATAAATAAGTAACAAAATGAGATTCAATGTCTCTTTGAAAGGAACTGATCCATCTCTACGTCAAACTGCGACTCTCCGTTGTCCTTCTGCATCAAATTAAAAGTCTTGATCCTCATCATCTGGGCTGTATTAGCTACAAACATGTAGTTTTGTGACGTCAGTGGGATTCAGACACATGTTGGTCCATTTCAGTCCTTGGAGCTGTGACAAAATTTTGGATAATCTCATCCTAGTTGACACAATAGTGAATCCCTCAGATTTAAACAGCGTTTAAACGCTGTCATTTAAATAACCACTTTATCTTTCAGAGTTGGTAAATGAGCTAAATATTGTCCTCATTTAAAAACTCCTATTCTCGTACCTTGTGACTTCTCCTCACCTACTGCAGTTTTTCTATAAGTACCCATAATCCATCTCTCTATAGTGCACTTTTTAAAAAGGAGCCAGTGGATCAAGAGAGAATCGTGCCTTTGTTCAACACTTACACTCTGTGTGACTCTGTAATCCCATAAATGAATTGGTACATTAGGGTCAACCTAAGGCCGGACAAAATTCAAATCTGAAAAACGGAAACCGCGCTGAACAGAGACGGTCGAACGGAGAACGAGGCCGAGGAAAACAGAGCTCATCAGCCGAGGGATGGGAAGATGGGGGGGGTGTGGTGGTGGTGCAGAGAGAGAGAATGTGCTGATGGCGTAAAAATAACGTACAAATGAGAAGAGCAAGTGTGATAACGCCAGCCAGCAGAGAGAGATCAATAATTAGATGAGGAGAGGGTGGAGATTAAAAAGTGCTACAACTGTAAAAAAAAAAAAAAAAAAAAGAAATAGTGAGATTATTCCTTAGTGCACATTTGCTGCAGGCATTCTTTTATTTTATAAAAATTAATTAGGGTTGAAGCGTAAAAAATTACAGATGCTTCCAAAGAACATGTGAAGTTTAGTGTTTCTGCTGTGATCTGTCTTTGTGCAAAACGGAATGAAAATCCACCATGTTGATTACTAGATGAGAGCCAGACTGTGAACAAGCGTACGGCGACTCGTCCGGCCAAAACACGGGACTCACCAGGTCTAACTTGTCTGATTTGAGGCGTATGTACGGGTCCAGCGTTATCTTAGGTTTCGCCCCCGTCGGCGACCTCTGGCTGGTTGAACCTAGAAGACACAAAGACACAAGAAAGGAGAAAAGGTGAAGATCAAGACAAACAAAAGTGGAGATGTCTCAAAAGACTTGGGTAAGAAAACCAACACTATATGCAGATAATGCCACTGTGCTACGAGCCTGTAAACAGAGTGTGGGGAGTGTACATGAGGCCACAGGGCGCCTAGTAAACAACTACAGGAAGAGAAATATCATTGGATAATCTGTAATATCTGAGTGCGTGGACTGATATTCTCGTGGGATTGTGGTCAAAGTGGGTGGCTTTAGTCATAGAGGAGTCGTGTGTGTGTGTGTGTGTGTGTGAGTGTGTGTGCGTGTGTGTGACAAGCAGATGATTAAAAAACAGAGGAGTGGAAGAAAGGTGGATGATTATATGGATGAGAGAGCGACGAGGGCAGCCAGCCAATGCCTAATATTAATTTGATGAGTTTGCCTGTCCCAGATTCGTGGGGCTGCTTGGTACCGGGTTGGTGATCTCCAGGCAGGACCCCTGCTGCGAAAGGTATGAGCCGATTGCAGAGAGACTGTCCTCAAATCGACCTCATCTCACCAAAAGGATTTACACTTTCTCCCTTGACCCCCCTCCCCATCCCACCCCACCCCACGCACACACACACACCCTCCTGACTCTTAGCAATGATTAAGAGTTACAGCTTAAAACACTGGTTACATGCAGAAACCACTGCACATCATATCATATTCATCATGGTAGATAAAACCAATGCAAATACCATTTAAAATGAGTATTTATAGTCTGACTCCTAACCCCGGCCCCAGCTCATACCCATGCACATGCTGATAACCTAGCCCATGCACTAGCTCTAGCATTAGCGTTAGCCTTAACCTTAGCCTTAGCCCTAACCCCAGCTCATACCCATGCTCATGCCAATAACCTAGCTATAGCCCTAGCCCATGCCCTAACTCTAGCATTAGCGTTAGCCTTAGCCCCAGCTCATACCCATGCTCATGCCGATAACCTAGCTATAACCCTAGCCCATGCAATAGCTCTAGCTTTAGCCTTAGCCTTAGCCTTAGCCCTAACCCTAGCCCTAGCCCCAGCTCATACCAATGCTCATGCCGATAACCTAGCTATAGCCCTAGCCCATGCACTAGCTCTAGCCTTAGCCTTAGCCTTAGCCCTAGTCCTAGCCCCAGCTCATACCCATGCTCATGCCAATAACCTAGCCCTAGTCTATGCTCATGCCCATGCCCATGCTCATGCCCTAGCCTTAGCCTTAGCCCTACCCCCAGCTCTAAGCATCTTAAATCCAACAGTCTAGGAGAGACACATTTAAATGAAGTTTGGGATGATTTTTTTCATACATGTCTTCTATGAAACATGATTTGACCCAATGTGGTATTCTAAACAGCACCCACTAGGCTTAATCTTGGCTTTCAAAAACATTTTGAGGAACTTCTCCATCTTTTGATGGGTGTCAACAGGTCTCTGCTAGTTGTGTCTTCTAGCTTTGTCTTTGCTTCAAACTAATCTTTGACATAGGTATCTAGTGCAGATAGGCTTTCTAAGGCTAAAACTATTTTTTACTCCACTTCTCCTCTCAAACAGGAATATTACTACATTCATAACTTATATTGTCAAAGATTAAAATGCCAACCCCTACACAAACACGCAATGAATCAAGAAAGTGCTTTATTTTATTAAATTAGAAAAAAAAATGTACTGCCTTTATCTGGTTCACCGCCTAAAGTTGTAAAACATTTGAACTCCTTTTTCTTCTATGACAAAATTTTTGATGTAACGTTTTCTCGAATCAAAAAAACAAAATCAATAAAATATTAGAAGTTAATTTTAGGAGCTGTGGTGATTGGGATGTGATAACCCAAAAGCTCACAACAGCTACTAAATGAACTATGTAGTAAGCATTGTTTCTTAGCTCTGATAAAGGGTCTGATCTTGATTCATTCCAGGTCACTTCACAAAATAAGCTTTAACCTTTCGACTTCATACAGCAAAACGCAACAAATCACCCTTCCACAGGCATTTGGCAACAGAACCAGACTGAGGGGGGGCGGCAGTCTGTGTTGACCGGACATATCGTCACAAGTACATTTATCTCCCTAACAGGATTGAACACCCCCTGGGCCTTTGGGTCAGAGCAGACAAACCAGAAGTCAAGGTCAATTTACCCAAGGCGATGAGTATGTGTCATGTGTTGACACACAAGCGCTAACCAGCATCACTGACAAACAGACCTGACACTAATTTCTGAGAAAAAACTTAGAGTATTTACAGTGAATTGGTGCACCTTTCCTTCCCTGTGACCTGTATGATAATCTGTAAAACATATAAGGGAGAAAAAATAAATAATAAGAAAAAAAAAATGAAAAAGTGGGCTAGTCATTATTTTTATATGCGCACCTCAACACAAAATGCTGACATCTGTCACGGCTAGCAACTGGCTTAACCAATAAGAGCCTGGCAGCGAGCTAAGTGGTCACAGCACCTAGGAAATAACCTTGGCTGGGGTAATCCCGGCCAATAGGATTGTGACAGGCTGTCGGGTGGCTTTCAGCCGGTGGCCACGGGCGACCCTTAACATTAGAGCTGCTTGTTAGTCGGAAATCTTTCAGTTTCAATATTACGCACTTATCACTGTGCAAAAAGTGGAATGAATGATATTGTTTTCAGTCACTACGTTCAGAAAAAAGGTTTTTAACGTGTGCTTGTTGCCAGTTCTAAGATATAATTTAACTAATAAATGAGGTTATGAGTGGTCGTAGGGCCACAGCTACCTGGATTGTTGATCCTTGACTATTGGTTGTTGTGTAGCTGGTCTTTGTACCTCTTTATCTGACCCTCTGCCGACCCATGGACAAGGAAAAACTGTCCAAATTGTGCTTTCCATCACCAGATTCTCCAACTTTTCTATTATTATTATTTTAAATTTATCAGACTTCACACTTTTTTATATATATATATATATATTTATATTTATATATATATATATATATATATAATTTACAAAATCAGAAAGAAAAACTAAAGCAAGCAAGAACAATGACCGCTGTCCCAGTTCCAGATCATTTTTTTGGTCATCCTGTCCTCTTGCATTTAGACAATACCGTTTCATAACCTTAATTTCTCATATCTTGATCTGACAGTGACATGGCTGCTTCAGCAATCTGCTTCTAATCATAGCTATCTCTGGTTTCTGTCAGTCAGCGTTTACCGTTCATCGTGTCTTCCTCCTAGTATGGACGAGGTTTGAGAGCAGCGAGGGTTTGGGAGGCGGTTCACTTCCGTTTGACCACGAGGTGTCGTCTTGACGTTCAGATTTTTATCTCCACTTATAAACGGTTCGAGCATTAGCGCCAAGGATGAAGAACACACGAATTTGGCTTCAGCCACTATTATTAAAATTTTCCGTGATGCCTTTCATTCCCCTGCACTCCGAGGTCCCCTACTGTGCTGCAGTTTTGATCAAATCCCATTCTGTCTTCTCTCTAATCCCCAGACGCTCCGAGGAAGCAAATGATCCCCATTTTTATTTTTTTTTTATTTTATTCTCAGATCATCTGGATTTATCTAATATGTGTTTGCAGCTCTGAAAATCTCAACTCTGATTTAGTAGGGGTTTAATGGTACTTTAAATAATATTTTATGACACAGCTGTATTATATAAGAGATGTGGTGAAAATGTATTATGCGTATGTGTGTGTCCACAATTACAATCCACAATTACATGCACATATGGGCAGTAAACCATAAATGTAAACAGCTCAATTATTTCCTAAAACACATGGATATTGGGGATTTTGGAAAACTTGACACTTACAGTGTATTTATCTGCGGCTCACAAGAGTTTCTATTAACAGGTTTTGGTCAAAAATAGAGCACTTATTCTAATAAAATATATCATACTTTGGTAGAGACAGCTCATGTTAAAGTGATATTCATCATGTTGGGCTTATCTTTTAAGCTGCATTGTGTAATGATGATAAGTAAATACATAAATAAATAAATATCTCCCTCTGTACACTGTACTATGCAGAGCTCAGTTCACAGCCCATATTAGGACCAATAGGAAATGGAGCATGCGCAAGGTGTCCTACCTGAAATATGAATATCTGGAGGGCAGATGTCAGGAGAGGGTGAGGACACTGGTGCTGGCTCCTCTGCACAGATCTGCACAGAAATCAGACATATGCACTTAGACACTGAAACCATTTACAGATATAATAACAATAATAATAGTAATATCAATAAGAGATGTTAGTCTCTGCTGAAACCATGTATGGCATCCTCCACTGCGGCACCTGGTCGTGATTAACTGTATCACTGCGTTTGGGGCATTTCCTGTTTTATTTTGTAAGTTACCAACTCTGTCCTTTCAGGTGTCCTCTATTCCTGATTGTCAGCTCTGCCTGATGTGTTTCACCTGTGCCTCATTGTTCAACCTTGTATTTAAGGCTCCATGTTTCTTTCCCATGTTGGCAGTTCGTCTTTGTGTTTCATGTCATAGACGTTGGTCTCTGACGTTTCCTAATGTCATTTCCTAATGTGGACTTTTCTGGACTTTGTATTTTCGTCTGCTTTTTTTTTTCTTTAAATTCAAGACTTTCTATCCACCACCATAGACAGATTCACCCACAACTGACGAAAACAAAACAAAGCTCACATTTGAAACTGGACAAAATGAATTATATATGCCAATTTACATTTCATGAACTGTTTTAAAAAAAAATGTCGACTCAAAATAATAAATAGACATTTTGCTTGCAAGTTTGCATGCAAAATATAATGTCTAACTATTAATTGCTACACTATGAATATAAAACCTGCAAATTAAAAGCCATGTTTTTTATTTCTTGACGAATAAATTGGTTCCAGTTATAACTCCTTCTTTCTGTCAGTAAGCTGATCCAGGAGATGTTAGGTGTGCTCTAAAATGTGCTTCGGGAAACAGCGGCCTAATTATTTATATATTTTTGTTCTTTTTTTTGTGTGCTTGTTGCTGCTGCACAAGCAACAGAATGCCGTGTAATCCACTAACTGACCTCGGGAGATCTGATGTGAACTTTTAAGCGTCCAGAGTTGTAGCTGTTGCCTGCGGCTCGTTGGACCCCGTTGTGGAGAGACGTGCTGCTTGGAAATAGTCCTTTACCTGGTATGAAGGCTATCTCCACTGCACTCTCTTGGCTGCAGAGAAAACAAAAAATGCAACATAAAAACTTTGAGATTAAAGCATGTTCAGTGGCCTACGTTTATAGTATAAAGGTAGATGGGTACATGTGGGAATTATGTGAGCATCAGTCAAAAGGACATCGGCACAATTTCAGGAGAAAATCAAAAGTTGTTGGTCAAAAAGCTCTTAATGTGGCATTGGGACAGGTACTTTTACTGACTTTAGTTACTCAGTAAGGGTTTTACATCTAATATAAGCACCACTCACTTGAATTTGACTTTGTTCAGCATGCTTTTGGCCTCCTCGTGTGTCACCCCTATCAAGGACTCCTTATTAATGGCAATGAGCTGATCACCAGGTCTCAGACGTCCATCCTGCACAGAAAGACAGATGCTTTACATATGCTGACATAAGCAAAACACACATTCCTGGTGCCAAGAATCTCAGAACCTATCCAAATATAGTTAATATCAGGTATTTGTCACAGCAGGAAACATGTAGCCACTGTCCAGGGGCTTCCACTGTTTTATGTCTGGTGCGAGGGCGAGTTCCCGGAAACACGGCTCAGGCTCCCACAGAGAAACAACCACAAATAAATCCCACCCATACTTGAAGGGAATATAATTGGCTTTGTATTGCATTAAGATATCATACGCCAGCGCAGTGGTTGCAGAGCATGCGCACATACGTTATCCAGTTAAAGTCCAATTAAAAAGTATACATGCCGGTGAAAATTGATTTACAATCGCATTATCTGGGTGTCTTAATCGGATAAGGAAAACTCCAATTTTAGTCGGAGTAATGTGTTTACATGCACTTACGCTGTCCAGTTAAAGTCGGATTAAGGGAATAATTAGTTTTTTTGCGCGAGCTGTTAAAAATGTCACAGTGAAGACGATGATGTCGCACTCATCCATCACGATACGTTGGGTTTTCTACTCAGGATGACTCAACGCCTACGCTGATGATCCACAATTGTACCTGTCAGTTTAAACTTCTCCCTTTCGCTTTCACTTAAACCCTGCTAATCTGCTCTAACCCATGACAAAACATTTGGAGAGGTGACAACTCTCAACAGTTCAGGGTTTTGGGACTCGTTTAAATTAAATTCAAACATGTCACCATAACGATTTTGTGAATGAGTGGCTACAGTGATTAAAGATAGCATTAAGAGTTTAATTTAAATATAACTACACACACTGTATTGTGCACATAGTGTATATATATATTTATAAATATATAAATTATACATTTTTATATATATATAATTCAAAACAGCTGTCAAGTTCTGAACAAATAAATAAATAAAAATAAAGCCATACCTCTGCACAACATTAATCCAGCCATCTGTACTCGAATTTCCTTTCAGGGAGTTCAAGGGGCCACAGCGCAGAAGGCATCCTTCTTTAGTTTGCCCCATTTAATTTATACGGACTCAAAATACTTAAAATGCAACTGTGTTACAGAAAGGTCACAGTTAAGCAAAGCTGTATGTCTGCAGTCTGTCATTAAGTCTCCCGCAACATTATACGTTAATGCCGGACTCCACTACACAACGGCTACTGTCACAGACTCTCTCTGTTTCTCAATCTTCTGCTTATGGAAGCAGGTTGTCCATTTCCTCCAAATCCCAACCCTTAATCCCTTGTGCCATATAGGCAGCAAGCTAGCATTTCATGCACTGCAATTCTCTGTATTAGATGAGTCAGCAGGGGGGGATTATGCAGTCATGCATTTGTCAAAACTATGGCCGTTTTAAGGCGGCAAAATGCAAATTCAAAACAGGACATTGTGGACTAAAGTCTGGGACACTTGTGATCTATCCCCTTGTTTTTTGTGGTTTTAGATAAATGAGCCAATAGCCTGATAAGGCCCATAAAGGATTTTCTAAAGATGGCAAATAAGCGGTATAAAAATGACACCTCTTGGCTGGGCTCTTGTTATGGTCTAATTTTGAGAAATAGAGCGAAACCTCAGCAAAAATATATACATGTATATAAGTGTGATATCTTATAGCCAAGTGAATTAAATGCATGAAAAATCTCAAGGCAGCGCAAGGCTGGCTGTTTGGTACGAACATGTATCATATCTATAGCGCATAATAAAATCCTACCCTTAATGTGTCAGTGCTCATAAAAACTGAAAACTACACAAGACACCCGATGAAGTTAAAGCAGAGAATCATCTGCCTGGAAACAGATGCCTTCCAGTGTGCAAAGTGCAAGTGCAGATTCCTATATTTTCTGTCTCCACATTTTATATTTTCCTCCTTCCCTTCCTTGTCATGTCGCCTGTTTTGAAAGTGAGTGGGTGGACAGAAAAGGCGAGGAGGATGGGATTTGGAGAGTAGAAGCACGGGAAGCACGAGAAAAGGAAGAAAGGCAGATACCATACGTGCAGACGTAAGGATTTATAGACGGAGAGTCTTCACAACACGCTTCTTGCAAATGTCATCACTGTTATTTTTATTCCACGACAATATGTTATGATTTCCTGACCGATTTGAGGCAATGTGAGTTAAGTTTGAACATTCCCAATATATTATACTAAGGCTGGAACAGCATGAATCTCTGTGAACCAAACAGCCATATGATGTTTGAGAAGTAGGAGGACTCACGTAGAAGGTTGCAGTAACCTAACAACTGTGACACTATCCTCCTACAGACAGAGCAACCTTTACGTGCGCCAGTGATGTTATGAAGTCGCACAGTCCAGTACTTGTTGTCCCTTTTCTGTAAAGCGGAAAGGACTGAATATTCCCTCTGACACTCTGGCTGTTGTGCAGAGCTCATCTATCATGTCTACCGGCATTTTTGCTGCCAAGGTAGTTTGTTCATTCTCACATCAACCCTTACTGGACCAGTTCACTCCAGCACCAGATCCGTCAGAATTCGTCTTAGAGCAATCAACCGCTCTCAAGTTGTTAAAGAAAACCTACATATATAAAAAGATTAATAGATGCCCCGTAAAGAACAAAACCAGCAATAGCCTACAGTGTATATGCAAACAAGTGCAAATGTGTGCAGGATTCATGGATTCATGATTGACCTTCACACTTGCAGTGTGTTTGTTCTGGTACTCTAGCAGAGCGGCACTAATATAATGTCAAAAATATCCAAGTTTAATATTTTTTTAATCCGGACTGAATTCCTAAATCTTGGAAGAGGTAGTACAGAGGGAAGCTTTGCAAATGCTTTTTGCTGGAACGCTGTTGCATAAACGCAGAACATCACAGAATTAATGTGCAGAATCTGCGCTCAGATCTCGTCACCCCAACGAGGCAGCCAACTGTCTGCACCCAATGGTCTGACATCCTTAAACAGTATCACAATTAACTGCAAAATTGCATGACAGAGATTGCCAAATGTACTGTAGGTATATGTATTTGTAGGCTCAATGCCCTAATTAGACAATTTACTGGCAGGATTTGATCGTTGTGCAATTTTACACACTCATGCACCACTGACTACTGCTTTTTAAGCTGAATGCAGAGAAACCTTTGAACAAAACTACTACTTGCTTGTTGAAAATAAACACAAATTGCATATTTTAAGAAATTTCATGAGTCCTACATCTAAAGTGAAGCCTCAGATTTGGTGATATCCTCTTCTGGTTGTTCCATAAACACTAACAGGAACATGGTAATCTCAGATTCAGATTTACTCCCAAGACCTCAGATACTGTGAAGTGGTATAAAAAAAAAGCCTTTGTTTGCACTAAACATCATGTTAGAAGTCAGTTAATGTTCTGCCTGTTCATCAAATTACTTTCCAAAAGCCTGCGGGGTGTCTGAATTCAATAAGTTCGTCTGAACAGACATACATTCATGCATGCGTGAGTGGAGGTGACAGGTTGTTGTTGTATTAAGACATACAGCTAGTCACAGAAACAGGATCAGCAGCTTTTGACCTGAGCATGGCTCAGCAGTATTTTACACTAATCTGAGGCCAAAGCTGCAGAAGTCTGCACCTGCACTCTTTGCAATCCCCTTCATCTTATTCCCTCTCTCCCAATCCTTTGCGCCGTGGTGGATTGTGAGGAGTCCCGACTCTTTCCGGCATCGTGACAGCTTAATTTCCCTACAGTCAGGTGGTCCCTGGCTGCTGCACTGCATCCATCTCAGTCATATTTTATCCAGTGTTCCTCACGGCGTTCCAGTCATGGCTCAAGGGATGCAGCAAACTACCGAGCTGTCAAGTCGCTCAAGCAACAATATGCCAGGAAATCCTGTAGGTTGGATCCTTAGCAAAGACTGAAATAATGGGTCCATAGTCCATCACACCTTGTGCTGGTTTTAAGTGGGAAACCATATTCAGTATGTGGAAAGATAATGGACTGTCCACTCTTTTCAGACATTTACAGTATTTATCTTATTACTTTGCAGAATTAAAACATTATGATAATTTCTTTCCTCTAATATCTGCTGTTTGGTGGTTTTATTTTACTCTGTGTATTTCAGGCCAGCGGCCACAGGTGCTTCTAAAGTTGTCGTAGGTTTGCACGTGAGCATGAACGGCGGTTTGTCTGTTTACATTCAGCCCTGTGATAGACTGGCGACCTGCCCGGGGTGAGCATCTAGAGGACAGGCGGCAATAAATAATGGATGGATGTGTTTTCATTTCTTACCCGATGACAGTCTCCTCCAGACAGAACCTCCTGGATGAAGACGGCGGGGCCGTCAGGTTTGTTGGAGCCTCCTCCGATGGTGATGCCTAAGCTGCCTGATCGTGCGACGGAAATGAGCTGAATCACTCCTTCACCTGGGTGACTGAGAAACACAGTGACACGTAATGATGTCAGTCTTTATGTTTCCGGACCTTAGTGTGCTGGAAATATTCAGTAATCGCTCAATCATTGGTTAGGGGTTAGGGTTAGGGTTAGGGGTTAGGGTTAGGGTTTAGGGTTTAGGGTTAGGGTTAGGGTTTAGGGTTTAGGGTTAGGTCCAGCGTGCACTGCACTGACTTTCTCTGAGCAGGCAGGCAGGGAACAACGCGACACAAGGTCAGTCCCGTAATTCCTCATCCATGGATGGATTGTTGTTTGGCCTCATGAATCTAAACTTAGCTAAGATTAGCAAAAGATCATGCTTCGGCGAAACAAAGTTCTTTGTTAAAGCTATTGTCTGGGTCATAGTTGCAATGATAAACACGTTTAAGGAAGGATTACAGCGAAAGTCCTGCGCCGGATCCTCAGCGAAGCTCCTTGCTTCTCCTTGCCACAAGCCAATATGATGTTTATGACTGAGTTGAGTGTGTGTGAGGAAAACAAAACCGTCCTTAGCGTTGTTCTCATGGGAAATCATTGAGCCGAACTGAGCAAAATACACTGGTAGTGTCCTGACATAATGTACATCCCTGTATAATGAGGACAACATTAACATAACAATCACTTTATTTTCACTGAAAGTAACTTTCAGAAAATGTTGTTTTCAAAGGTTTAGACGGCAGCTGTTATGTTCAGTTAGCATTTACGCCTTCCACTTTACACACAGTGAAGCCACGAAAAGCCACACTTTTCGTCACTGTCGATATCAACCGAAGAACAAGATACAATTTAATTAACAGAAACAGAAACTTTCTATTCTATTTGGTGAAATTGAAAAAATATCTATTTCAGCGTAACTGTAAATAAGTTGAATGTTTCTTTCAGGCTACATTACAGGTCTTCAACAGGGGGGCAGTGGAGGTACTGCGCAAAATCTTGATTAGACATTTTTTATATATTCTTTCATTTTCAAATTTAAATTTCTTTAAATACACATCAACACGAATTCAACATATTTTAGTAAAAGGATAAGGGATAGCTTAATATTGAATGCAAAATGATAATAATACTGTATCGATATACTGGTGGAGTTTAATATAGAACACATATAGTAGGTAGGGGGTCCCTATTTTATCTCTCCATCAACTGCATGGATCCTTGGCCTGAAAAACATTGAAGACTCCTGGTCTAAATCCTTGTTGTTGTTATATTCTATGATCCTTTGTTCTGGTTTAGCTGTGTAGAGTGTCGAGGTGCGGATTATGGAACAGACACTGATGGAAAATCTAAATTATTAGTCTTTAAATCACAACTTGATCAAACTGCTAGAACAAACTCTTACCTGAGGGAGCGCAGCATGGGCCCACTGTTGTTGTACATGTTCTGAGAGCCGGCCGGGCTCAGCAACAAAGGACTCTGGGAGCGGGACGAGGAACCAGATGACGTGCTATCCAGGTAGCGGCCTCCTTTGGATTGACAAAAGGACACAAGACACAAGTATTCAAGCAGAAAGATTTTAACATGTGGAGTTATCTGAGTGGAGAGCAGTGCGGGGAATGAAGTTGACACACTTTTCATTTCTGATCTAGCAGAATAAAAGCACTCATCGGTTTGCCGTGACTACAGTAGCACTGAGGCTCACATTTAAATACATGTGCCGTCCTTTCAAATGTTTCTTAAGCCTGAGCGACTCTCGGCATAATACCCAACATGCTGACCAACCAACTGCGGAGCAACCCAAATATCCCCCAGACTTTTTTTTTTTTCTTTTAATCCACTGCTTTGTGTCGACATCTGCTTCCTTCCTGTCCTCGCAATCACAGGTAAATCTCTTAGGGAGGTTATTCACGCCGCAACTCAAAATAAAACGCCATGGCTTCTTTAATAACACAACTGTGTCAGGTCATATGTTCGCACCACGAGGGTCCGGTTGCAAAACTCTTCAAATGACACTTAATATCAGCATTTAAGCGGTTTTCACTTCATCAATAGCACTGTGATGCCAAAAGTCTAAGAAAAATGGCAGCAATGTCCAAACCTTGGGATTTATGGACACAACAATTGACGCAGGGCTTCTTCAGTCTGCGTCTACATCATTTACTTCAATGTGGAGAGTTAAAGTGATTTTCAGAGCAAGTTTGAATACAAATGTATGTTTATGCAAATTCAGAAGGCGTTTCGTCGCTGGACCGAGACTTTTTCATTTATCTTGAAAAACTGCCTCCTCAGCAAAGTCACCCAGTGCCTCAACATGAAGTATCTGTGACCAAATAAAAGGCTGGTTTATGATAATGTTTCTCTCCTTCTCTTATGGATATTATATGGACTTCAGGCCACCAGCAGCGAGCATATCTGCATTACTATGGTGTGAAGATGCTAATCTGCATAGGAAACAGCTCACACATACTGTAGAGGAAATGACCAACGAAGAAGAACTAGAAGAAGCACAAACATGAGGGAGGACAGATAATGACAGATAAATCATTCCTTTTTTCCCCGCTATAAACGTGTTATTTATGTCTGAAAATGTGCCTGTAGAGTCCTGCGTAGCACCGGCACCGCGTCAGGCTGCAGTCGACCGTATTTTAACCGGTTCCTTCTGGTCTCCTCACCGTGGAGTCGGCACGTATCAACACCCTGCCGTGCAAAGGGCACACAAGACCGCTCACGTGCCGAGGCCCTTGTTTTAACACATCTGTACCAGCTGGCTGCCTCCTTCTAAAACTGAAGCAGATGTTGTGCAATTGTGCAACGGACAAGTGCACTTGTCGAAAGCCATTCTTAAAGGCCGACTTACTCCGTCGCCGCCTTCGGGCGCGGTGCCCCCGTCAAACAAAGTTAGGGCGTTTGGTGGCGCCTGCAAGTCGCTTGATGACGGAACTTTGTTAACCTGGCAGTTCACACTTAATCTTGGTTTGGGAATTCTTCTTCTTTTGTTTTTCTTACATTCAGCTGCAATGAATTGTTTGTGGTTTATGTGATGCACATTAGCAGAAGCACTATTGCATATTAAATCACATTAAATGCATCGCACTAAAGATGACCCCTACCTTGCTGAATGGGAGAGTTGCGTGTTGATCCTGTGCTACCGTTGGACCCGTACTTCTCCAGCAGCTCGGCAAATTCTCTCCTTTACAAAACAAAACAAAACAAAACAGGAAGAGATACGTTAAGGACATGGCCGTGATAAGAGCGTGACTATCGTGCACAGATTAGAGGCGACTGAATGGATTTAATATTTTAAAATATCCACTATTTGATGATTGTTCATGCCACAAGTCTTTGATGTTATCACGGTTTAGTTCAGAGACGCGGAGGCAGCTCTTAATTATCTTGAGTCACGCTTGTTGAATGCAGGCTGACTCGCCTTTCTCGTGTTTTATGTTATATATAGACCGTTTTAGATGAATAATTATTTCCTCTTCTCCTTGTAATCACAGCTTTGGTATTTGTTCTTTTTCACGATTTTCTGCATTTGCATAAAAGGATTTTTATGCATCAATGGTCTTTAATTATGATTAATTTAAGTCAAATGAAGAACACGTTTTTCCTCACAGAATAATAACACTAACTCTGTCATAAAAGAAAAGTCCTTTTATTCTTGAGATCAGAACTGAAAATGAACAAATGTTGACATTTGTTGATATTTTTATATCTGTATGGAGGAAAGGAGGTTCCAAAACATGAAAAAAGAAATAAATAACCCAGTAAAATTAATTAAATTTGTCAAAAATAAACATAATTAAATTAGAAACTGACATAAATTGATATTTCTAGTTTATTTTGCTTCTGTATATGATTAGCTTTTAGTTGCCTGGTTATTCATTTTCCCTTTCAAATTTTTTAATTGATTTATTTTTATATTTTTATTTTTATTTACTTTTAATTTTATTACATTTTTATTTATTTATTTGTGTTATATTTTTATTCTTTTTTTAATTTTTTTTATTTTGGCAGTTCTGGTCCTTTGCACAATAAACATAAAGTAATGTGGAAATCAGTGATGAACAGTAAAGGATTTCAGTATGTTTTGTGAGGAAATGATCATCTTACCACAAAAAATAAATAAATAAATCACATATAAGGACACAGATTTAAATTTTGCATCTTCAGATGTATCTCTGATAAACAGTCACACAGGCTCTGTAGCAGTTCATATCCTGAACCGACAGCAACAGATGATTGATGATTAAATTCGTCATTTCACGTAGTTTATTCTATAATGCACATTTGTGACAGGTGATGCTTTTAGATCACTGACCTGCCTGTAATGTGCTTAGTGTTTGCAAATATTCCTCTTCACAGTGAGATATAGTCGTGTTAATATGTGCAGAGAAGAGCAGCACGATTTAAATGTATTAATTAGCGTTTAATTTAGTTTGTTTTTCATCTTTTCATTCACCTGCTGAGATGAGGAGATGAGAACAGATTAAATATATTTATTATTAAATATTAAATAATTAAACCTCCCCTGCTCATTGTGCATTCACTCTTATGGTTTTACTGACTGGGCTGACACATTTATGTTTTCATAGCAGGAGATTGTACTTGTGTGTCGCTCCCTGTATTAGAAAAACAAATTCCAGTATTACACTTCGGGATGATTTACAATAAGTGGTTTTCCCCATTCATTAAATAATAAACCGTGCTGAGATGGTAAAAATAGCAAAGTGGTGGTAGTAGTAGCCGAGCTAAGCTAGTTGTGACTCGTGTGTGTTTGTAGGGAGAGGGTTTCAAGGGGAGTCACGAATGGACAGATAAGAATAATCCTTCCCCCTCCACTGCTGTCCACCCCCCCCACCCACCTCCCAGCTCCTCCACTGCGGGGTAGTTAAAGCGCCGCACGCAGATTAACACACGAGGCTCATCTCGTCAGGAGCGCTACCCCGGGTTAAGCTCCCTCCCCCTTGTCTGCTGTCACTCATCTGCGTGTACCACACAGAGGGTCGGTGGCGGCTACTTCTCCGCTCCGAGAGAATCCATCGCGACGCGACGGAGGAACAACCACGTTCACGCGTCGCCGCCACATCTTCTCTGAAAACCTGTGCGTCACACCGCCGCTATTACCATAACTGCCTCCTAATTTCTGACATGTATCCCCTCCAACAGCTTAGGTGTAAATCCTGCCCGCGTCACACTCTCCTCAAAACATCAAACTTGTTTAAAACATGTAAATCCTCCACTACGCTCGGCGCCTTCGTCAGCGTTACAGTTTAAACGCTGTGCTGGATTCGGTGGAAGGAAGACGAGGCCTAAGATGCCGACAGCTGGCGCTGACCTTGTTTTCACCCAAACTGTTCGTGGTGAGATTAGAAAATCAGGTTGAGCACTAATGCTAGCGGCCTCATGCCATAACAGAGTTGTCAATACTCAGCTGTTGCATGTCTCGTAGACATATTTTGGACTAATCTGATCACGCAGAAGTAAACAGAAGAAGAGTTTTACGTAATGGTCTGGGTTATGTGTTTCATTGACGTAAGGACCAAAACTTCTAAAGAAAACTTCTATAATAGATAATAGAGTTGTTGTGAATTAAGCCATCTATATTTTGAATGCACGTGAATCCAAACTTTGTGGGCCCACCATCCACCCCAGCAGCCTCTATTTGAGTTGCTATTATGAACAGGAAAAGTGTTGATATCTTTAGTACAGATATGTTATAAAAAGTAAACATACACATTTATTAGTGCTGTTTTTGACGTGTTTCCAGCTGCTTCATCTCGCCGACTAAAAGGGGTGTGTTCAACGGCATAAGGTGTTCAGTAATGTTCCAAAACGGACACTCACAGAAGCCAAACAACGTCTTAAATGTTGTTCTTTCCACTGAATTAAAAGAAAATGCATCCATTTTTATCTGCTGTCTGGCTTGTGTCCATACTGTAGGATCAGCCAGATGAACGAGTGATCTCCTGCACCTACTTATAGGTAGAGTGGGTCCCTACTGGCCCACATCTGTGGGATGACTGTATCAGGATTACGCCCTTTCAATGGTACGACAACAGTCAAATCGGGTGTGTTACCAGCATATCAAGAACACACGTGTTCGTGTCACAAACCAACAAGAAGGAGCTCCAACATTTACGTATAGTTCATCTATTTGCTATTTTTTGCCGGTTCGAGAAATGTACCACTGTGTGAATGTGCAACACTGTGTCCACAGGCTTTGCTTACTTTGCTTCCTCATCCCTGGCTATGAGAAGGCGCATGTGATTGGTTGCAGAGGCTGCTCTCAAGATGTCCACAGCTCTGAGAAACAAACAAGACACGAATCAAAAACACATTAACGGTGTTGCTGCAGCATCCCATCAGTCAGTAATTACTAGAAGAAGTAGATTACCTTTCACTCGTGACTCCCACTAGACTGTCCCCGTTCACCTCCAAGATCTGGTCCCCGGGCAGCAGGTTTCCTGTCAGTGGTAAAACACAGGTCAGAAGGAAAACAGTTTGGGTGTTTCGATAAAAGTCATCCCTTTTAGTTTGAAATGAACCAACACTGTAAAAAAGGGATTTCATGAAAGCAATATAACAAAGAAATACATCTTACATTTTCTTCAGAGACAAGAACTTTGTGCTTTGTGCTTATTTTAAGATTTTTTTTCTTAATAGAAGATGATTTGATTGAATACAAGAATATTTTGCTTATTTCTAGTGATGCTGTTTTTGCAGTGAAGTCAGATTCTTTCCAGAAAACACATCAATGGGAAGTACTAGACACCACAGTACCTACAAACCAAACAGGTGCAAAACACTTTCACACTTATCAAGTATCTGTGGGATGGTCCCACAGGACACCCTCAGAAGACCCATGTTCATTCTCTGATGAGTCACAACTGCTTTGGAAACCTACACAATATCAGGCAGGCGGTCATAATGTAATGCCCGATCAGTGTATTTAAACACTGTCAATCCAAAATCTGGAAAAGTCGCCAGAGCTTTTAACGAGACTGGACACGTTGATGCTCCCCAGACTCGACTTTTCTTGTAAATCTGTCGAGACTCTTGAGGATCTCTCGAGTTACAAACCCTTCAGATCTGTGCTCTGTATCAATCATTAACAGCACAGGGAAAGTAGGCCATGACAATGTTGTGGTCTGTTTTTATTAATGTTTTAACACTCACATGAGAGAAGCTCCAAAAATACTTTGTAACTCCAGAGGTTTTAAACGTCTGACCCGAGCACCATCACTTACCATCGCTTGAAGCAAGGCCACCTGGTAAAATCCGCTTGACGTAGACTCCAAACTCCTCTCCGGTCATTTCCTTCACTCCTCCGATCACTTTTATTCCTGTTGGGAGGAAAACAAACATCAGTTTGAGTGTAGTTCTTCTTCACGGGTCTAAATTTATTAAAACCTTCCTTCTGACTCTTGAGTGCACACTACAAAAAAAAAACAAAAATCGTGTCTTTCCAAAGTCTAAAGTTGGTAAACTCCAAATGGAATGAATGCTAATAAGTGTACATAAATGAATATTAATAACTGGGTGCAGATGGGACTTTGAATACGACGACCTCAGAGGGAGTGGAGGGGGGAACGAGGGGAAGGTCGTTGGTCTGTGGTTGTCACTTTATTAGCATCCTGCTGACAGAGGAGGAACGTTATGGGGTCGTAGAAGTCACATCTGTGGTCATTCTTAGAATGAAATGGGCAGCAATTATTGCTCCTCTGGGACTGAGGGAGATGAATGGGTTTAAAAATACATATCGTGGTCTAGAGATTGAAATCAAAGTAAAGGATTTATGCTAAGACAGAGCCCAGGTTTTTTAGAAGAACATTTCATCGTAATGGTGGTTTTAACCCTTTATGGGGCAAGGAACCATATACGGTCACTTTTAAAATTGTGTTCCTGTTCCTCTCAGTGAGGTTTAGACGTATGTGGTTTTCATTCAGCCAATCGGAGAAGATCAAGGAAACATTCTCAGGTTTAATGTGATTTTTACTCTGAGCATAACTACTTTTTTAAGTACCATGAAGAAGAAGTGTCCTAATGTTGTCTAATCTGATAATGTTGAATCAGCCTGAATCAGCACTTATGTTCTAATGGTCTAAAAAATACATGTTTACATTTATTTGCTATTTGTTAAATTCATAAATCTTGTTTTTCTCCAAGAAAATGAAAAAAAAAATCACAAAAACAAAGTATAGATGTTCAGTTTTTGACACGTGCCGTATGGTACGAGGGTAACTTTGACTTCCGTGTGTCCTCGCCAGTTTTCAAAGAGGTGTAACGTTAAGTGGAGCGAAGGCATTCTGAATCCTCGGCACACACTTTGTACAAATATACATAACTTCATGGAGTACTGCAGGACCTAGACACCGTAAACTTAGACACACAGGTTGCACCGGTGCGAGCCATTTATGCATGTACACTGGTCAGTCTGACTCGGTCAAGGGGCAACCTTTGGTCTGAGCAATGAAGCTTGTGCAGAAGTGCAAAAAATTCAAGCTCATCACGCTACAACCAAGCCGAACAATCACTGCTCTTGCACTCGTTGGTTACATTTGTAGCGTCTGCATAAATTTAACACAGAAGTTTCATTAACATGTCTTCAATCAAACTAGTTTAAAAAGCGGTCAAAATGCACATTTAGGTGTTTATTTCACTACACTTTGGTTTCCAGTGAAAATATACATGATTTTGCATGTTTGTATGTTAAAAGTTTTTCTCCTCTGCCATAATCTCATGTTCAGTAGCACTTAAACAAAACTTTCCAGATTTATTTAACTACATTCTGCAGGTATTTACAGAGGGGATTTTTTTTATGTATCATTCAGAGCCTGATTTATAGAACATTTTACTCCTAAAAACATGGAATTGTTTTGACTGTTGATATTGAAGAAATATCTAAAATTCCCTCTGTAAATACTTGGAAATCTAATACATTAACAGAATGAAACAAGAATTTTGAACCTCACTTTAGCCGTTATTCAGATTTCTGTTTCTGGAAATGTATTTAAAGTAGATATTTAAGGTAGATAACTCCTCATTGGCATATTTAAATATAAATTCCCAGCAAACTTGTAATACAAAAAAATACTGTATTTATGTAAACAATCAACTGGAGAAGTTTCATGGTGATATCTATTAGTTAATAGCGTTATATATTTTTTTTTACAGACCTGTTTAATTCATGGAGCTGCCGTTTCGATCAATGAGCAACCAACGGGGCCTGGAGGTTTATCGATTGTCTTCAACATAGTTTGTAGTTTGGAGATCAGCCTATTCTATTCACTCTGAACACTTTAATCACACAGCCTCTGTATCATCTCTGACAGCGCTTCAGATTCCTCCACATGTGCGCATATCTCCAGAACTTGTGAGTGCGAGTACAGTTCGTTCAGCTCAGGGCTGCCGCTCGCCTCCCACCACAGAGGCAGGATGGTAACACTAATTGGGTCTGGAGCGAAGGGGCACAAGTTAATTATCGCCCGTTGGAAGAAAAGAGGTTATAAAGTTCCTCGTCTCAGTCCCCCCCCCTCCCTCTGAGGGAAACAGTTTCTTGTTCTTTTGTGCGTCCTCAAAGCAGCCTCCTCCCTCCGCCTAACATCAGATAAGAAAAACATCGTTCTAATGCATGAGCGGCTGGAGCGTCGTCTCCTGCACGGCTTCGCATATTGTTTTACCGATTCATTAGCTCCCGCTCGTGTTGCTTCAAGGGCATGTTTGCTACCCGAGGATTGAACTTAAATCCTTGTAGAGAAAATGCAGCGCCTTTTGAAAAGAAATCAGAGAGAGAACCCCGGATGACCCGAGGACATGTTTACTGAACCGCTAATAGCCATTTTGTAGACATCCGAGGAACAGAGACTGTTCATCTGAAGCACGAGCGGCAGATTCTACCAACATGTCGGCAAAATTAACTGTGACGGTGATGACTTTCCCTTTCTCCCGCCCACCGGCTAAGGTTGTACGGCTTTCAGCTCCATTAACAAAGGGATCAGCGTGTGATGTCCTCGGCGTAGGACAGCGGGAGTGTGCGCTACTCCCTCCGCAGTTGCGCAAGCTACAGATGTACGGTTAGGGGGTCTTTAGGCGCTATCAGAACAGTGTGTACACTTGCTCACTTAAGTTGAATGACAATAAGCTGATTTGCTTCTCACCTGTGCGCAGATTTTAATACTGTGGGTCCACACACACAGACACACACAGACACACACAGACACACATACATTAAAGCCTTTCATCCAGCTCTCTCCTCACTATGCCTTTCACTGCTATATTTAGTACCTTTTAATCTCTGTCGTCGGATATTTTGTATTTAGTTGATGCAATTCATTTGCACGGAGGTCCCGCTGTTGAGTGGCTTTCAAACGTCAACCCTCAAAAAAAAAAACCTTTATCCCTCTAACACCGTTGTGTTTTGTGCATATTTTTATGTCACTTTTGGCCTCTTTCTGACTTTTGTTGGATTTTTAGTTGTTACGTTTAAGAAGGCAGATAACTGTACAGGCACAAACTTTGCAGACGATGCTCAGAATTGAACTCCGATCACCTGCACATACAGTATGCACATAAAGGTCCAAAGAGGTTTATTAATATTTAGAAGCGGTATATTTGACATAACTTAAGGTAGCAACATGATGAGTTATGTTCAAAGTCAGGATTATTTTTGGGTTGTTTTTTGTTGTTTTTTCACTGATTGAGCACCAGGATTCACCAGGGGGAGGTTAAGGTTGATGGAGGGTGTACAAAACATCAGAAACTTTGTTGACTCTGACAATTGAAAAACGTATATATTTTTTATGGCTAGTATCAACCTCCTGAGACCCTGCGTCCTCATATGGGGACATTAAGTTTTATGTTTTATTGCAGGTTTTTCTGCTTCATTTAAACCTGTTGTCCTCGTTGGTGGACACTTTAGTCTGCCATTAAGTGGTAGCAAAGCATCAGTGCACTAGTCGGTAAGAACATGATAGCTGACACTGCATCAGATTCATTCTACAAACGATCCCCCATCAAATTCTACAGTTAAAACTTATATATTTTTGCTTATTTCTGCAAATTTAACAACTTTTATTAATAGCAACAAGCTACAACCTCGCTAATTAGCAAGTACTCGTTTGACGACGTCTGGACTAAATGAACTGTTTTATATTTTATCACACATTGGTGACTTAATTATAATATAAATAATGAAATAATCCCAGTGTCCACATATGAGGACATTTTTTCAATTCTTTTTTTCAAAAACTACTGCTTCCTGTTGAAAGATGATGGCTAGTTTTTCTACGTCTTAGATCTCAAATACCTTGGAGAAATTAAAAATGCAAAGCAAACAAAAGCTTGGGTCTCAGGAGGTTAATACTTGATTTACAATCTACCAATTGTGAACACATTGTGCTTTTTTACATGTTTTTAATGCCACGTTCATGTCTTACAGTATAAATTGTCATAATTTTTTGACTCAAATTATGATGCACATCTGTAAAATCTGGCTTTAACCATCATGGACTTGCTTGTTGTCCATCTTTACAACTGAACGGGACAAAGCACCCACGTGAGGAGAAAAGATTATCCTGTAATTTTTGGCTGCACACCAGTTGTTGTTAATCACCTTCAGCATGCTAGCACAATTAGCTTGGGAAGCTATTTTTGGGAAGCACTTTCACCTTATATCCTCGCCTTATTTTTAAAACTTATCTGTCACATGTGTAAATTAATTCAGACCATTACTACATTTGATCAACTTTGTCAAGAGGATGATGTTCTCACACTTGTGTAAAGCGTCTCAGACGGATATTTTACCGTTTGACTATGTAGCATTCGTGAATATTAGTCGCCCTTGCGTCTGCAAAATCTCCGCCAGCGCTGTGATGTGAAAGTGAAGTAAGGATAAAAACAACAGCAGCTCCTGCATTCTTAACCCAGCTGAGTTAAGTGGGTTAGGGCTTTGCAACATGACCTACTTCCCCTCACAGACAAACGCACTGATGTTAAGCAAGGATACCTACCCCGGAGAAAAAAAAATCCTTTTAAATGTATGAGTTTTGCTATATCAGCTAATTCGTTTCAAGGCTCCACTGACAGCAGAAGACGGGAGGAAAGTGGTTAGGACTGCAAACGCAACAACAAATTGATGTTGCCTTATGCAACTAGTTTTTCCCCCACTGTCGGTTTGTTTTAATGAGTCGCATATTTGAGGTGCATGCTGACGTCCACGCTGGGGACACCTGCAGCCACCATGACTGGCCTCTGGCAATCTGACAGAATGGAAATTGCTCAGTGTCTCTCGCCTAATAAACGCCGGCCTCCGTCCCTTGACAAAACATGGACTGCACAGGCATTTAGTGGGAAACGTTTTTTTCGAATTCTTTGTTTTTCTGGTGACTTTTATACAGATTTATAGACTACAGGCAGTAGCAGGAATGAAGAGAACATTGGCACTGGTTTGCGAGACAGTGCGAGTTTCTTAAGAGAAAATAAAAGACTTACCCAAACCGTTCTCACAGTCTGTAAACTCCATGGAATGAACAGCTCGGTCTACTCCATATGGACCCATTAGTGTCCTGTTAGAGATGCAGAAGACAGAGGTAGAGAGACCGAGGGAGAGAGACGAGAGAATTAATCTCAAAATGTTTGTTTTGCAGATTAGAACCTTCGCAAAGTTGATTTCTAGGAAAGTTAAACTGGAGATTGATGTGAGGATTTGCGTCCCCCATGCACCAATAGTTCTCTATTGTGTCTAGTTGCAATCGGCAGTGTGTAAATGAAATGGTCCAAAACTGAAGAGACACTATTTACAGTCCTACTGAGTTACTGTCCCCTCTGTGGGGAGCAAAAAGGTGGAAAAGCTCCGGTAATCTCCAGGGAAACCGAGGCTGCTGTTTTGTTGTCGCTGTCAGCCGTCACTGCAAATAAACACGCACCTCTAGATGGAAGGCTGCGAAGACAAACATTCAAAGCATGTGGCTCCTCTGTGCACATTTTTAAACAAAGAGGATCCCAGCTCTGAACCTCTGGCTTGAGGAAATATATTCTGTTTGCAGCTCTGCTGAATAGATATTTTAGTGCTGGTGTGTGCCGTCTACCGACTCAGACAGGAGTTCACTCTAGTTTCTGCTCACTCCCTTAAGAGTGTGTGATGACAAACAAGCCACTAGATGGATGTTATGCAAAGGTATTACATGGTGATGCTGTTAAGTAACACAAAACACTATTATTACAACAAATTAAAGGTAAAAGAACAACAACAAAAAAAAAAAGGATAAAACCAAGTTTTGTAGCAACTTAATAACTGTCTGAGTTACATTTAAAGTCAAGATTTAGCTTCTATCTGTAGTCTTGAACAGCATCACAGTCACCAGGAGGAGGTTGGGGTGAATGGTGGGCGTGCAAAACGCCAAAAACAGACTCCTGTTGGCGCTTTTCGATTAAGTTTACAAGTGACATAACCACATTCTGTATTAAAACAGACCATGATCATTATCTAATCTTAACCAAACGCTGCAAGTTTGTAAACAGAATTGTAAAAATGCCGTAGTCACTAAAAGTCAATAAAAATATGTCACATTTAGAGTTTAAATCCAATGAATACTGAGAAAACAGAACAGAACAGTACAGCTGTCTTCTGCAAAGTTTCCAAGTGACGACCTGGAAACGACCAAATAATCACATTCAAGATGAACAGAAGTGAGCAAAACAGCACCAATCTCCTTTCTGCTTTTTGAATTCTGCCTAAAATGCACTGTGTATACTTAGAACTACTTAGTACATAGTACACAAAAGAAAAACCTGGGTATGTTGCTCTCTTACAAAAGGACGCAGTGGACTAATGAAGCAATGGGGAATTTGACAGTCGCAGTCAGGTCACTTTAAAACAAAAGAAAAGGAATTCTTGAAACGACTGGTGAAATATTATGTGTTTTTAGATCAGATGTCAGTTCTGTGACGTCTACGAACGTCTGAATACGTGACCAAGTATTAAGTGGAGGAGTGGAAAATGAAGTAGAAACAGCTGAGAATGGAAAACAAATGCATTCACGTGACTCTCTGGCTGGTATCTTCTCCTCCATCAAAGCCCAGAAACTCTCCAGAACGAATGAAGAAAGCTGAAGTTTGTTTTGATTTAAACTTGACTTTGAAAACCAGGTCAAGTCGAGCCCCGTAGCCGACAGCAGTTCAACGAGACGAAATAAAAAGACGGCGTTAAGACGCTGATAAGTCACTTAGTCGGAGTTCACACGCTGTACAGTCATTTTTAGAGGAAGAACTTGGCAGAAATGATTGCCATCTTATGTAAGAGCGCTTCACAAGAACCGTGCCCATTTTTTCCCCTTACTGCTAATCCGTCTATGTTTGGCTCATGTGACGAGGAAAAAGAAAAAAGAAAAAAAGAAAAAAGAAAAAAAAACGCCTCTGCTCAGATTGTACGAGACAGGAATAACGTGAACCACTGGAGATGATAAAATTATTAGCAACACGTTGTGGTTAAATTTCAAGAGATCGTCGTGTTCATTCTGGGAAACTGGAGCAACGTCTTTGCTGCGTTGTAGCCTACTCTTCCCTGTCTGTCTGCAGCCGAATGACGAGAGGGATTATCAATTTTTCAGCTGCGGAGGGTTCACCAGTAACAACCTGACACTTCCAGTCTCGTCAGTGAAACGACGAGGCTAACTGAGGATAGCTGGAGCCCAAATGAAAGCACGGCGCTCAGATGTAACGTGTTAAATCAACACAAACAAAGGAGACCGTCGCCCCAACACCAGTCTGGTATTTCAGAAACCTGTGAATAAGACCGGCGTTTTGTTACTCTTCGTAGTCATCTTGTAGTTCTAGGCCTTTCTGAGAAGATCATCCACTGTATTTGCTCCGTTTAATCAGGGTGATTTGGCTCCGCTCTTGTAAACAGAAAGAAGGGCCAAGATTTAGCCCTTAATTCTTTCTTTCTTTTTTTTTATCCTAGTCTGAAAACTGGATGTCTCTTCAATGGTTCAACTGAAAACACAAAATTTAAACCTTTTAGTATTACGTTATATTGTCAAAGGAAGTATTTATAGTGTCAGCAATGGCTATGTAGTCACAAAAAGAAGAAACATCTGTAAAAAATGAAAGAAATGTGGAAATATAAACTGATATACATAAATATTCGCTTTTACGTTCCGTGTTTTTGTCTTTTCTTGTGGACTGGAACGACTAAAGCAAAAAGAAAAGACTACACACACAAAAAAATGTTCCACTTTCTACCCTCATTACAGAAAAAAATCCCTGTGAAGCTGTTTTCATATTGTCACATATACTTCAAACTTCTCCTTGAAGAAGACGTCACCTTTGTGAAATTTGTGTGCACCTAAGAACCTGCTCATATCCAAGTCTTTGTAAATGTTGTTTAACTTTTGGCTAGGTTCAATTGTGTAAATGGGTAATGAGTTTGAGTTACACAATTCAAACTTCCAGTGACAGTGACACGTGTTACGTGCTCTACTAACTAATGAGGCCTAATCGGGAATACGCTGTTTACATGAAGCCAGATTTATGGTTCTAAATGAGAGCTACACTAAAGATAGACAGTTCCTCCCCAGAGATGTATCTACACATCGAATGGATGCAAACCACAACAACTGTGACTGGTCCAACATGCATTTCTTCGTGCACATGTCTCAGTGATTCACCATCCTGCTGCTTCATACCGTCTAGTTTTTAGTAACCGCTATTCACGATTTCCAACTCCAACAAGAGCCACTCAGTTATTATCAACCCGACACAGCTGACTAATCGCTGACTAGAGTTTTAGCAGCGTAGTTACAGACGAAGAAACCAGCCTTGAAATGTAAAAGTCACCCACGCAGGCTACGGCGTAGGCTCTACGCAGATACGATGTGGACGTATAAATCAAGCATGACTCCAATCATACGATATTAATCTGCATGGAAACACACTGACATGTTAAGTGAGGTCCACTTCTACAGAAATCAGACACCAGGCTTGACAAGGACAACGGGAACATAAAAGCTTCTGATAATTTACATAATAAATACAAAGACACAGTGGTCCACAAACAATAACACCTGCTATGACGTCCAATATTTGAATTTAATATGTTTACATTTTGAAATATTTCACAGTCTCTTTCAAGTCTTTCACAGATTGTCTCTTTTTAAGGGTGTTTTTGTAATTTTTTGAGATGGTGAATGGAGGAGTTAGAAGAATGATTCATTATCAACAGGAAACCACCTGCAAGCTTTACATAAATGAAGCCCTATTAGGTTCATCAATTTCTCCTTTCAGCATTGCAGCCTTTCAACGTGACACTTTAGGGAATAAAAACGCTTGGACACAGATTTTACGGAATCGTTGCGACGGCGAAACAAATCCAAACAGTTCCCTTTGCGCACGGCGGACAGACGACAGATGGAGAGAGGACCATCTTATTCCGTGGAACGGTTACCAAAACAACACAAAGAAAAAACAAAACAGACACTTTAATCACGGAGTGCCACCCGCTGCGCACGTCGAAAAGCCACAACACACAGTGAAAACACTTCTGTGAACCAATCGCGCTCGTTTTAGCGCAATCAGCAGAATGTTTACAGAGTTACGCGAACGCCTCACCGGTCCAACTTCAATCAAACGCCACATATTCTCACGCGTAACGTACATTTCACTCGTTCTTCCACAAACAGAAGCCGCAGCATCACTCCAACAGTGCACACAGCAGCAGCAGCATCCACAGACACGTCCGCCCCGCTCGCCTTAGTTTATTTACCTGCTAATGATGACGGCTCCTTTGTACATGACTGAAAATGTTGGCATTTTGACATGGAGACCGGTTCTGCGGTGCGGTGGGACGTTGTCGGGTCGGGTCGCGGCTCCAAACAGCGTTCAGCCTTCAGCCAGCAGCCACATGATGGTGCGTCTGCACATGCAGCCTCTAATTCCAGTTAACCAGGCTGTGCGCTCCAAACATCTCCACCTTCACCCACACGTTTAATCTCTTACATAACTAAAGTCGGCGAAAATTACAAAAAAAAAAAAAAAAGTGGAAGTGATTCTGGTGGTTTCCCCAATCTGTCGTCTTTCCCTGACGCACGAGTTTATTCTGTATTTGTTGCTCAAAATAAAAACTGGGAGAATTTTCTTTAGATCTGCAACAAACTGGTTCTTATAAACTTGTTGGACGCATCTTTTATCCTAATTTCAATTCCTAAAATACTGTAACCCACTAAATATTTTAAAAACCACAATAGCACGATGATAAAGTTAAACGTTTTTCGTGCACAGTGACGAGTATTAGGCACGACACTGACAGCTGCTTGCTGAGCCAGAAAACTGAAACGGAGCAGGTGGAGCTCAGAAACCTTTAAACACATTAATGCATAAGTGCCCCGCTCTCCATTTAAAAAATGCAATTTAATCCGCAGTTGACATCCATTGTGGTTGAACCTCGGAAACATCTGTGTTGTGTTGCTTTTAGGCTGCAGCTGTCAACAATCTGTGTTCATTTATTAATCTAGAGGCCGCTTCTTATTAAGGTTATTCTATAAAATGTAAAAAAATAAATAAATAAATAAATAAATAAGAGAAGAGAAGAAGAAAGAGTACTATAGCACATTTCATTGTCTTGCTTTAAAGGGGTTGAAGTCCCATCAAGTAACTACATGTGACAACTTCAGGTCAATGAATAAAATGAGTAAATAAATAAAAATATGGCAGCGTAGCATGCAGATATCGTAAGCCCAACTAGTGGCATGATGTGGCAAAACATGTTTCACAATGCTTCCCTCTTATTGCATGACATGGCAGAGATAATTGAGGCTTGAGTCAAGAGACAAAGAGTCACGTCGCCCATCAAAGCAAACACACATAAAGAAATAAAATACATATGAAACATAAAACGTACAAAATATGTGTGTCTCTTATTGGTAACTGAATCTATCTGTGTTCTGTGTTACATTAAATGCTGCAAACACACGTTCTCATTCACCACTGTGAAATGTTAAAACATGAAAATCTACACACGCCTGTGTAAGGTCTGTGCAGACTGAGTGTTATTTTGGTAGAATATTTACTGCTGAGCCTAATATCTGCGGATGTATCCGGGGATATATCTGCAGCTCAGTGTCGTCTCTTAGCCCCCTGACAGTCAGGTGCAGGCGCATCCAGCTTAACTCAGTCAAAAAAACGTACCTGGCAAAACCTAGAGGCACTTTCAACCTTTGGAACATGTCTCTGTTTTGGCGGAAAAGCCCTGACGTCGGATTGTGGTGGTCAACGTTGGCTCTGCGTATTCCATGTCATGATGCCGCGCGGCTGCCAAGCAGATATGGAGACTGGCAATTGATGAAGAGCTGATAAGCTTATGGCAAAAGGATAATACACACAAATCCATATGGCACAACAGAGCGCTAAATATAGGCCTTTAAAAGAGGGCCACCCAAATAGTCCAAATGATAAGCGCAGATTAGACTTCCAACAATAAACACACGCACATTTTATCCTTCTATTTCTGACTTATGCTTCAAGAACTGAACGACAATGAAGCTCAACGTCAACACAGCTCGTGGTGGCTTATAGACAAAAACAATAACATAGAAGAGGCTAAAAAGAAGCAGTACGTTTGAGGGGACGTGCAGTGGGTAAATGTGTGGAGTCATCACCATGGACAAGACAAAGATTCTCAATAAGTCCCATATGGTCTAGCGGTCAGGATTCCTGGTTTTCACCCAGGCGGCTCGGGTTCAACTCCCGGTATGGGAAACTTCTTGTCACCTTTGGTATTGTCATACTTTAACGTTATGACAATCAGTTGGAGAAAAATGAGAATATTAGCAGTGATGAGGTAAATGGTTCCTCTCTTTTTGCAATGATTTAATTCTTATTTGCACATTTATGCATTTATAGTTTGCATGACATGTTTCCAGGAGCGTCAGAAACAAGATGAGGCAGATTTAAAAAAGTTGGATTTGATCAAAGGTTAAAAAACGTGGTTCTGCCTCAGAGATCTTCTGAATGAATACAGCAGTGTTGTCAAAAAAAAAGTTGAGAGGGAGGGAAATCATCTTCCTCTGTTATATTCAAAAAGGATTCAATCATCCCCAGCATGTCAGAAATCCCCCATGGTGATTGACTGGAACACATATGTGATTACTTTGGGGCTCGTCTGTCGCCCAGAGGCCAGTAAGCTTAGTTAGCAAAACTGTACCTTGTCAGTCTACAAATTAATGTTTCCCTATGTATATGTAATCAGTGTTGAGAGGGCGTTTCTGTGGGGTTTTCAGCAGAGCCATATATTACACAGAGTCTGGCCAACTCAAATCATGGGCGCCATGTTGGATACCTTGAAGGGAAGATGCTGCAGTGTAACCCTATGGTTCGGATGTGCTATGTTGAAATAAACCGCTTATTTTCACCATTATTGGGACAAAAATGTTATTGCCAACGTCTGCCAATATGTAAAAGCCCCCCACTTAAATAATCCAGCCTCTACTTACTTTAAATATCTTAAATTAGCCTGTAAAATGCTTTGTAGCCCAATCACCTCATCAGTCATGGAGCCTTGTTTACCTTCTCATCAGTCTCCCTGTTCACCCATCTCCATTAAAAGTTTGAAATTACTCAGAAAAAATATAAATACTCAGAAATAGTGAAAATTAAACTAATCTTACCGATATTGAGTATTATTATTAGTATTATCATTATAACATTAGCATGCTAGCCATAATAACTTTGTAGTAACATGTCAATTAAATTTGTCTATCTGCATCAACATAAATTAAATTCACACATGGGTTTCACAGCATATATGACGGTAGCTGCTATCTTTTCTAAGCCTTTAGTCTAATAGATAACTAGCTAGCATACGGCTAGCATAAGGCTTGGTTAACTTAAAACGTCATTCATTTGTAAAGCGGCGTTTTTGATATAAAGCTACACATTAATGATGATGTGACTTTATTTTTCTATATAAAATCTTAACAAACGTCAAAGAGAGGAGACATTGACTTTTACCTCAAATAATAGGGAGAAATCAGTTGACATTGTTCTTTCTTTTAATCTTCTGCTCCCATAACTTTCTCCGTTTTTGTTCACTGAGGAAACGCTGGAGTTTCCCCCGTGTTTTCCTGATCCTGTACTGGAGCTGTAGGCTGAGCACTGTGGCATATTTTAACTTTTAATCCAACTTTATTCTCTGTTTTTGCCATTTCTCTACGGGTGAATTTTGGTTAGAGGCATCCAACATGGCGCCCATGAAACACGTGACCACCTCAGAACCAATCAGTGTAGAGGGACAGCTCAGACGGTCCATTCCCTAGTTGGCCAGACTCTCTCTAATATACGGCTCTGGTTTTCAGTTGATAATCCTGCCCCCTAGCGGCCAAATGGCAAATTTATACACCTTTAAATTTTACTTTGACTTGTAGGTTGAACATGTACATGACATGAGCTCACGTGTAATTATTTATTAAACGGTTTTACTTTTTCTGAATGACATTTCAGAAGTTGATTATTGTTTTGCAATCTGAGAACCCACCAGGTTTACAGTGTTGTCAATAAATATCCAGTTAACATGGCAGAAATTCAGAGCACAACTTCGTATTCTATGAGCTGCTCATTGTTAATGGTTTCACATACACATATTGACTCATATTTCATTTCACGCATCTACTGAACTTATCTCAATAGTCAACAAACTACAAACCAGTGATTTGTCTAAAGCCAGGACAAGGTTTTGGATGTTGAGATTAGAAGAAGCTGGAGGAGGTCCAGCTCCTTATCTAACCCAGATGTCTTGTTCAGACTCCAGAAATGGGCTTTGGGAACGCAGATGTAAGCTGTAAGTCTAACATTTAGCTGCCAACTTGTTGTAGCTGCTGTCATCTCAACTGGTAATGTCGACCTGTTCGACCCTTAACACTGAAGGAAAGAAATGTCCCTAAGAGACTCCAACAAAGAAATGATTTGTCGGATTTGGATGGAAACCAGATTTAATTGGAGATTTAGATTATAGTACTTACGCCCCCACGCGCAAAGGTGCAAAGTTTGTCATGATTATCTAACTGTGCACGTATCTGTGTGTGTGTGTGTGACAGATTTTGTAACCGAATTTCATCATCTTGGCGATGATGTAACAAACCAACAAGCCGGTGCTGCTGTGAAATAACAGCATGAGGACAGAGTGAATGATGGAAGACAAGGGACTCCCACCGCGGCTCATTAACACACAGACAAAATCAGATAACTTACTGATAATCTCTCCACGGTTGTAAGAACACATTCGCTGCCTGCAGGGTACGACTGTGTGGGTTTGTAAAGCCGATGTCGACACCAGCGTTGTTGTTATTATCCTTAAGTGCGTTTGATCATTCGCCAGGAATCGAGGATTATCCCATTTTTACTTGGATGTAAAACAAAAAAAAAAAAGACACGCAATGATAAAACATCTCGATGGCATTTAGGAAACATAATATAAACCAAGTCTTGTCTTTAGACTACACGCAGGCATTCATTTCCACCGATCAGGCATAACATTATGACCACCTTCCCCTAATATTGTGTAATTCTCCCTTGCTGCTATCAAGGAGTGTCATTCCTATGGGGTGGGAGTACCTGGTCTGGTCTAGTTGGGTGCTGCATGTCTAAGTAACATCCACATGAATGAATGCCAGGTCCAAACGTTTCCTAGCAGAACATTGTATTGATTTGTGTCAGTGGTCTTAATGTTATGCTTGATGAGTACATTGCAATACTTTCATTAATAGATTCAGTCTCCATCGTATCACTTCCTTCTACGTCAGATGGCAACCTTTTCCGTTTAAGACTCCCTTCCTTCCTACGTGCCAAATGATCATACAGCTTCTCCCTGCATCTGCATCAATTTACAGAGAGACTGTCATGTCAACACAGATTTAAGCATGAAAAACATTAAAAAAAAGAGACAAAATATCATTTTGAAGTCTGAGCTTTTGACCTTCACACATTTGCCTCTTTAGCCACTTCCAATATAACAATCTGATACAATAATATCATGTATATATGATTCAAAGAAAAGGAAAATGTCCCCTTTAAGCCTCACATGCATCAGCATCACACTCCCTCTCACACCGACCATTTAATTGTTTGGTTTGTTTGCAGGTTGTTCGAACGGAAACCCAATGTTTGGGGTAATCCAGCTAAATTCTCTATTTACTTTGATCAGCCGCTGGATTGCATAATGTATGAAATCCTGTATTTTTTCTTTTTTTTTTCTTTTTAAATCGAATACCTAGAGAAGCGTATCTGTTCTTCAAAGCAGGCTTGTGAGGTTCTTTGAAGAAACGAAAGGTTCTTTGAACCTGAACCAAAAAAAAAAAAGAAAAGAAAAAAGAAAAAGCTGAAGGCTGTTGTATCGTCACTGACTTCACCGGTCGCTTTGCCAAGGTTGAGAAATATTTTCATTCCACAATTTTTAGACCTCATACTGAGAGCACAATGTTTGGCCCTGTTAAAAAGCCTTTCATCCAAATACAGTCAAAGATAGTAATTTAACTGAAAAAATGACATGTACAGATAAAATGATACAATATACAATACAATAATAAATTATACAATCTCTAATAAATATTTTGACCGATAGCTCTCATGTATCATGTTTACATGCTGCTGCATTGACGCTAATATCCTAAGGTATTTATGTTTTTATCTGCTTACTTATGATTTTCTCTTCTCTTCTCCTCCCCTCTCTTCTTTTCCACCTCTATTTTTCTCTGTCTCACCACCCTCTGGGCCTCAAGCATGGATCCCCCCAGATGAGCTTCTTAAAAATAAATAAATAAAATCTCTCACCACCACCACCGCTGCTGCTTTGCTCTAGGGTTTTTTTTTTTTTTGTAAACCATCTTGAGACTATTCTGACTGTTACTGAAATCACTTGTCGTTTTCATTGTGTTGAAATGGACTTTTCCTGTTGCTGGGAATCGTGTTGACTCATAATTTATTGTAATTTATTTCGTGGTAGACCCTTAGGAGACTAGCAACCGCACCGAGGAAGCTTAAGGGGTTTCACATAAATAAATAAATAAATGCAATTTATATCCCATCCATGGAGGCAAACCAGGATCCAGACAGAGCTAATCTGCTAAATAGCTCATGAAACTCATGAAAGAAAAGGGATTATTATCATGAGAACACTTTGAAGGGAGAAGGTTACTGAAATTATGGATTTCATACTCAAAGCAATTTAAAGTAAATATTTAACCTAAAATGAATTTATAATGATACATAAATTCTAAGAAAATACATTTACCAGAAATTAGTTTGCATTTGATGTCTGGCAGGAAACGTAAATAACAGCACTGCTCTGTGTAGCGCAGTACGCATGCCCCCACACTCAACCACACACACACACACACACACACACACACAGATTTATTCTTCTTCTTCTATTTGGAAGCCATGGCAACGACCATTTGCCTCAGAAGTTTAATCACTAAATCTGCACAGTGGGTCGTTATCAGATTATGGGATTATCCAATCCACGCTGAGAAATCAAACAGGCCCGGACCCAATAGCAGAGAGACGCACACGTGCACGCGCTCCGACGCACAAACACAAACACAAACACACACACACACACACACACACACACACGCACACACACACACGAGCGCTAACTTCTAAATCTTGTGTTATCACGATGGTGTGTGTGGGTGTGTGCGTGAAGCGGTGAGTGATACAAAGAGAAGACAAAAACCGAAGCGATGGGTGATCCTCGTCAAGTGTTTCTAGTTACATGCTGCCCTCTATAGAAGAGAAGCAGCAGCTTCAGTGGACACCGCACACTCAGATCAAAGGCTCTGTGAGGGAGTCACAGAGTCCAGTTAAGCCTTAGCCGTCAAATTTTTAACTCAGTTTTATTTATATACCGTCTAAAACAATGCAAGTCGTCTCAAGATGCTTCACAAAATCCAGCCTCAAACCTCCAGAGCAACAGTGACAAGGAAAAAACCTGGAGCTCATATGGAGCGACCCATCTGTCTAAGAGCAGACAGGAAAAAGAGAAGAGAAGAGCAGGAGAATAAGATAAACATAAATCTGTCATAGATACGAACATCTGACTAAAGCGTACATGTAGAAACTGATGATACTGATACAAGATATAGCTGATGAGTGGATAACTCCAAGGCAACGGATGTCAGGAATAACAAAAGGTACTTATCCACTGCGGTGGCCTGTTTGTACTGTTCCTCCATTTAATATTTAATTCCACTTTAGACTCTATGGGCGGATACACTCTGTTGGCGTTTACATCCTGCCCTCATTGGACAACGACAAGCAAACACCATACACCAAACAACCATATCGGACACTGTTCTGCCAACAATTTTTTGTACATCTTTTCATAATTATGTAAATTTTACACTTTTTATTTTTATTTTACTTTAATCAAATCTTAGTTTATCTTTCTTGTGTTGACTTTTATGTGCAACAAAGCGACAGTGACAAAGTAATTTCCCTCGTGGATTCCCACCTAAACATGTTCAACAGGCGGAATAATGATTTAAAAAATCAGTCATCATGGTAACCGAAATCATGTCCTTCGCCTACATGTGCTGCATATTCATAACTATTCTACTCCTGTTCTCACTCGAATACAGGATCTGAACACTTCACCACTACTGGTAGATTTAGAGGCATTTATCTGGTCATACCATCTGTGCTGTATGTTGAATAACGCACATTCAACATACAGCACCAGTTAAAGGTTTGGATGTAGTAAAACTAGGAAAGGCTTTAAATGAACACAAATTCAAAAGTTATTCACTGGACTATTATTATATATACTATGTACTAAACCTTCTAAATGAACTTCTGTGCCAAAAACAGTGTTGGTGAATTTTCAAATACGACTTAGAAGCTGTACTAAGTCAAATGTAGTGAAAGTCCACTAGTAGTTTGTGTGTGAATCTGGTTGTGATGCTGCTGAGCATTTGTTCAGAATTAAAGGCAGTCCTTAACACATCCCATCGCGTATGTGGTTTGATCTCAGTGTGAGCAGGATTAGCTCTTCAACAAGACGATGAACCAGAACCACACCTCTTGGCTCTGTGAAGTATTAGAGCGAGAAGCAGAGTGATGACCTGGCCTCTAAACTCATCTGAGATGGTTTGGGATGAGTTGGCGCACAGCGTCAAAGAAAGTCAGCCGGCAATTCTCCGGCATGTGTAGGAACTCCTTCAAGACTCCTGGAAAAGATCCAGGTGACGGTCTCATGAAGGTGGTTGAGGACATGTTATTTGCATAATCTTTACCACGTCAGTCGATATGCAGCACGACTACAAGTTCCCATTATGCCGCTATTATGGTTATTATTACAATAAATTATTTGTGGGTCAAGAATCGCGACGTCCCAAAAATAATTATTCAGACATTTTGAGGAAACGAGAATAATTCAACGTGCGGCCTCCTTGACCTTGTGTGGAAAAACAAGATTAAAAAAAAAAAAAAAAAGATCAAAGACGTCTATGAAATATTAATTCACCAATATTAATAAGTTTCTTTTAGCTTTTGCATATTTCAAGGATTTCTGCTGTGTGGCTATACAGCTGATTAGCAGAGGTATGCTAGGGATTATTTTACCAATGCTCTTCTCTGCTTGTATTTGTTTTGTAAGTAGATTTATTTTTGTTCTAAGCTGCGAACAGGCTTTTGAAGTAGAAAAAAAAACTGAGGTCAGATGAAAGATGAGGACATAGTATTAACGCTGCGATATACTCTTGGTTGTTCTAGCAATAAATAGGGCCAAACTATACTTCTAAACATACAAAAATAACGATTCAGAGCATGATACTAAAACAAACACAATCTAAATCAAGCTGGATGCAGCTACAGGATTAGAAGGCAACATGCATTGCAGACTATACCTACTCTATTTAATTTCGTGTGAGTACCTGTGCATATTATTTCCAGGCCGCCACATAAGCGGATCAGAGGGAGGCACGATGTGATCAACTGCTACTTCTGAAGAGTTGTGATTAAATTTCTTCAGGTCAGTTCATACAGATCGACCTACACGCTCACCGGTCACTTTATTAGGAACACCTTGCTAGTAAAAGGTTGGACCCCCTTTCCCTTCAGAACTGCCTTAATTCTTTGTGGCATACATTCAACAAGGTGATGGAAGCATTACTCAGAGATTTTGGTCCATATTGACATGATAGCGTCACACAGTTGCTGCAGATTTGTCGGCTGCACATCTATGCACCATCCACCACATCCCAAAGGTTCCTCTATTGGATTATATCTGGTGACTGCGGAGGTCACTGGAGTACAGTGAACTCATTGTCATGTTCAAGAAACCAGTTTGAGATGATATGAGCTTTGTGACATGGTGCATTATCCTGCTGGAAGTAGACGTCAGAAGATTGTACACTGTGGTCATAAAGGGATGGACATGGTCAGCAACAATAATCAGGTAGTCTGTGGCATTTAAACCATGCTCAGTTTATACTAAGGGCCCAAAGTGTGTCAAGAAAATATCCCCCACACCATTACACCACCACCAGCCTGAACCGTTGATACAAGGCAGGATGGATCCATGCTTACATGTTGTTCATGCCAAATTCAGACCCTGATATCTGAATGTCACAGCTGAAATCGAGACTCGTCAGACGAGGCAACGTTTTTCAAATCTTCTATTGTCCAATTTTGGTGAACCTGTGTGAACTGTAGTCTCAGTTTCCTGTTCTTAGCTGACAGGAGTGTTGTGCGTTCAGAGATGTATTCTACATTCCTTGGTTGTAACCAGTGGTTATTTGATTTACTGTTGCCTTTCTATCATCTCTAACCAGTCTGCCCATTCTCCTCTGGCATCTCGCATCAACAAGGCATTTTCTTCCACACAACTGCCACTCACTGGATATTTTCTCTTATTCGGACCATTCTCTGTAAACCCTAGAAATGGTTGTGCGTGAAAATCCCAGTAGATCAGCAGTTTCTGAAATACTCAGACTAACCCATCTGGCACCAACAACCATATCATGTTCAAAGTCACTTAAATCTCCTTTCTTCCCCATTCTGATGGCTTGCAGCTGTGTGATTGGCTATTTGTGTTAACAACAAATTGAACAGGTGTACCTAATAAAATGGCAAGTGAGTGTAGGTGCCTCTTTATTAGGTACAGAAACCTCTCCATAAGCCAAATCAATAAAAAAATAGAATAGTCAATTACCACAACCAAGCTATTATGCATCTGTCATTCGACAGAGTACTTGGGGGTTAAAGAGGTCGTGGGGGTGGATGGTGGGTGCACATGTTCCATATTGTCTGCGGTTCAGTCAATATAGGCATTCTATGAAACTAGATAAAACATTTTCCGTTACAGCAAACCAAGTGTTTTTGGGATATTTTTGAGCTGATACTGTGTAAAACCTCCCACCCTAGATACAAAATGGACATAAATGCATGGGCAAGAACTTCTTTAATTACTTTAATTATCCTTCAGTAGAATGAAAGTTATTGAGCTCAGCTAATTACAACTGTTAGGGCACAAACCAGCAGCCCACGTATACTGTTTAATTGGAAGCGAAGAAACGTAGAGTTGACTGACACTTCTGAGAGATGAAGACCCAACGGACCAGTCAGCCAAGTAAGGAATCATCAATAGGTTGATAGGGAGAGCGAAAAAGTCAACAACAAGCAAACTCCCCCGGAGACCAAACCAGTCAGCACTCTGCTCCAGGGTCTCCGTCTTCTGTGGAGAGAAAATCAAACCCAATGAAGTAATTTCCCGCAAATCAATCGTCACCACAGGGAACGGTGACGAGCGTAATCGATAAAGGGGGAATTGGAATTCCATTACTGCACATTGACTTTGCCTGACAAGGAAGAATGGAGCCCATTCTTACAGTATCTGTTAAGAGTCTGCAAAATATACAGAGCCTAGAAGCATCGTAAACTGTTTCCACTCGGTGGTCTGGGAATTTTAAAACACAAGGCCGCAAAAGTCAGTCACGTTCAGTTTCAGTTTAGTGGATCGTGGTGTGTTTAATGTGGTCCCACACACGCACGTCTTACCAATAAATCCTTGTTTCATGCTGAAACATCAATATATACTTGGGTCGTTTTCACATAACAGAGGAAGTCTGAAGAGATTCAACTGAAGCGCTTGTAAACACACAACACTTTCTTTAGGCTAAGAAAATAAGCCCAAAAAACACTGGGGACGTCACCATTTTCTGACACGTGTTCTCGATGACCGACATTCCCATTTCAAGAAGTTATTGGGGCAGTAGGTTAAGGCAACTAAGCTGCATGAGGAGATTAAGAAAAATGTCAAGATTTCGGTTTAAAACATACCCTTTCATAATCTGCATTATGCTCATCCTCCGCTTGTTTGACTACCAGGGAGGTTTTACTGCTGCACATGGTGGCTTATGTAAAAGCTGAAGTCAGGCTCAGAAACAATGTGATGCCGAGACCTTCGATGTAAAGTCATTAACCTTAATTTCCAGAAGGAAGCGATACATTGACCAAAGCACATCAGGTAACGGTGGGGGTAAGCGAAACCAAATGAAACTGAGGGCTTTCAACTTTGCAGTCCATCAGTATGAAACCAAAACCACTTAGGAGCTGATTCCCAATCCCACTGTTAGTAAACAGTGGTCTTTGTTAACAATAGGCTTTAGGTCCATGTGCAGTAGTTGCATAGACAGGCAACTTACGACTTACAACGTGCTAGAAACCACCAGGTCTATGCTTAATTAAAGGATACCCACATGTCCGACAACTGGTTCTAAGCTTTTTTTGGGTGAAGTCTGATGTTTAGCACGCCTCTCAACGGGCTTCACGATATCGTATCTGCACAGAGACAGTGAATTAACTCAAGTACACCACTTAAAGCTGGGACATACACTTTTAAGCGCGATGACCCAAAGTGCCCAGCCAAGAAGCTTTAAGAGCGGCCTTTGAATGTCCTCAATTGGCCCTGGCCGGAGTCCAGGACTCAAATGAGAATTTGGTGACCTGTTCACCAATGATCCTAATCCAGTCTGATAAGAGGATCGGAAATGGCGGGACTGTGTGTTTGCAGGTGTGCACAACTGGTGGAAACACAGCAGAGACAAAGGTGTGTGACAATCATCACTCATCATCACATGTTATATATTATTTCAGTGATTTCCTGTTTAAAATGAAATGGAGAGAGTCTCATTTGGGGCAATTACATTAAAGAGGAAAGAGCCATTAAAACCAGATGTACATTACACTTCCCTGGACTGCAAGGCTGCTCTCTGTGATTACATTCCTTCGATTAAGACCTTGAATCAATAAGAAAGGACAGGCACATCTTAATATAGGGTTCCAGATAAATAGGGGACAGACACAAAGACCAGGTGACTTAATGAGAGCATGTTGTTTCCTCTGTCACGGCAGAACCACGATGATGTCTGCTGCCACCAGGGCCCTGAACTCCACAGTGACGGGAGTCGAGTAAAGAAGCTGTCAAGGTGCATCAGGTCACACCTGCCACAGCCTGTGGTCAAATCCAGAATAAAAAACTGTGTCAAGGGCACAGAGAGGAGCAAACACGATCTGCAAAAGTTTTGACTAGTGTTTTAGAAAGAGGTTCTCAAGATTTTTGGTGTTTATTTTGCTTTCAAAACTGATTTATGTACAGTATATGTGTTTAACATGTACTGTACATGCGGCAAAAATACCCTCTTACTGGTCTTTCATCATTACATCTGTGCATTTGTCTCCCTGCCTTCCACTATTTGGATTTTTGTGTCTCAAACAGTCAATAAATGTGAGCAAGCATGTGTTTTCAACATGTTCTATACGTTATCGATTTTGTAGTAAGAAAGTCTGTTACCTATGTCTTCATTGATGGAGTAACAACACAAACTACTGCGATTCATTTGCCAATCCATTAGTTCAAGTTGCAGAAACCAAAATATTGTGTGATCTACATAACTCTTCAATGCATACACTATAATTGTTATGATTGCTTTAATTGATTTCAGCGTTATGGTACGATAAGAAAACACTTAAGTAGCAAATAAGATAGTTGTCTATATTAGCCATTAAAAAGAGGAAACCAAATGTAATTGTAGTCTTAAAAATGTCTATAATGGATTGGTTGTTATTTGTTTTACGCTACAGGTTACAAACAACATATTTTTAATGTGGGTTAATGTCCATTTGATCTGGGATTCTCAATGACCCATGTTTATTGTTATTCATTTCTATAAATGTTTCCTCCTATAGTGAGACTTTTACTTTCTCCTTTATCATCTGCTATTAAAGGCCGCCATAGTCAGTGCCTCCAACTATTGAGGCCTTTTTGAGAACTTTTTCAGTCTGAAGAAGCATTTCAAATAGTGTTTGCTTTATTTAAGCTGAATAAAACTCAACCCACAGCCGACATGCATCACATTTTTCGTCGCATGAAAAATACAAATACTACAAACGCGATGCAGTCAAGAGCACGACGCGTCCTTCAGTCATAATCGGAAGTGAACTTAGACTGACAGCCTGATATTTGATGAAACAAACGGGCCAAAATTGTCATGTCAAGCCTGAGCATCAAGTGCCAAAAGCGAAAATGTGAAACAGAAATGAAAAGGACAGAGACAGAAAGAGCAAAAAAAAAAAAAAAAAAAAAAGCAGCGTTGGTGCTCAGCTGTGAACCATCTGTCTTGTCGTCTTAACGTCCTGATATCAGCAGCTGCATTTGCTGATTCGTGCTTCATGTGTCTCTCATGTGAACGTAGAAGGTTAAAGACCTACCAAAGTAATTTGCTTAAGTTGCACATGCATGCTCATTGCATGTTTGCATACACTATCTATTAGCTGTCTTTACACTATGTCCCTATAAGAGTTCAACCTAGCACCGAGCATCGTGGAAGTGCAACCAGCCGACTGCCACAGTTACGTACTATCCATCCTGACATTTAACTAGACTATATACCAAACCTATTTGCTGTAGTTGAACACGACTTATGTTCCAACTTTAAGCCAGAGGCTGGACTGTATAGAAGGAGTTCATAGGAAGGAGTCAAAGATAAATTAATGTTAAATGTCTGCTGATGATGAACAACTTGATCCAAACATGATTGGGATGATTATACAGGATTATTTGGAGGCGGTAAGTGGTAAAACTCATACAACAGGGAACACGTGAATGTGGAGATCTTCCTGGTGCATGAGAGAATGAAATAGAGTTAAAACCGAAGAAGACTGTATGAATTCGTACAATTCCTAGAAAGTAGAAGCATGGTATACGGTCTGGTTTGGATCTACCACCAGACATGACAGGGACAGACTGCAAAGAACAATCAGGTCTGCGGAGAAGATTACTAGTAATGACCTTCCCTCCACCCAGGACCTGTACCGGTCCAGGGTCAGGAAGCAGGACGGTAAAATCTCCACGCACCCCTCACACCCCGGAAACTATCTGTTCAGACTCTTTCCTTAAGGCCAGCGTTACAGAGCACTGTACACCAAAACCACCCGGCACAAAAACAGTTTCTTCCCCCGGGTTGTAGCTCCGATGAACTGATGAAGTTCAATGTATACATCTGCTTCTATTAGTATTTTATTCTGAAAGTCTAATTTATCTTCTATTTTTCGCTTTTACTTCTATGCTTATTTAAGTGCTTTTTCTTGTACCACTGCGCAAAGTGACTTGTATGTGCACATATACTTGGCCAAAGTAAGCTGATTTAGTTAACGTTACTTCATGGAACCCTGAGATTATATTATTTAATGCTGATATCTTGAGATCAGTTAATTAATTCTGTGATCTCATGAGAACAAAAGGCTGAGTTTTGAATGGAATTAACACATGTTGTTCATCCTTGACAAGGAAGTTTGTGTCCAAGATGAAATGAGAACCAAGTTGCAGGAAAGTCTTTCTGCAAGGAAGCCCTGAAGACACATCGGTGATTTTCATTTTAGCTCCAGACGGGAGAGCTCAGTCGAAAGCTGCAATCAGGTGTAACCGAAGTAATCAGATTTTGAAGTTGTTGCTGCAATGACACAATCCTGAGGAAATAGACGCAACTTTCTCCTGATAAAAATAATCCACAACCACGATAAGACAATCTTCATATCAAGATAAAATAATTAACGTGTGACATCGACATAAACAGAGCCAACAAAAGGGCTTCCATAGATCCACCGCAATATTTGCACATTCTCTCTTCAAGTATTGTGCACAGACGCTGCAGAGGATTGATCGACTGAATGGTCATCACATCTTTCTGTTTGTTGCTGTTGCTTTAGCTTGAGCGATTAATGGTTTCATGCCATAAATTACCGCTATCACAGCCTAGCTTACAGTCTGAGTGACGGACGAGCGACTACACGACAGCCGGTGTATTTTTCAATGCAATGCATCAGCAAAAACGACCATAAATAATTTCAATACCACTTCATCACTTCCTTAATCTCCCCCAAGCCTAAGTCGCATTATGATTTCAAATATTATGAAATATGTGAGCTGTAACTTAAAGTGCAGCAAGTTTCTACTTTCCAACGTGAATGAAGCAGACCTCATCATCTTTTCAGACACACAGATAAGCATTTTTATCTCATATTCTGCAAAATTCAGATTTCTCTGAATGGCGCACACACAGCTCGGACACATAACAGCTTTAGTTTACCGGTGAGCTTTGCATTTTAATCATAAAAACAACATCTACAAGACATAAAACATACTTAATTTACTAAGCAGCTTTTCTGAAGCTTACTCCGTTTTATCGCCGTTGTTTTCAGACCTACCTGGTCTTAATGGTCGGGTTCATCCTGAGAGGAAACAGCCCCAAGTCTATGTCTTTGCAGTCAGGATTAAACTCTAGAGCCCCTGAGACGTATATCAGAAAGTAGTCCCAGAGCTCGGGTAACTTCTGGGAGGAGAGAATCATGAGGGAAACTTTGGGATGGGCTCTGGTCGCGGGGGGGGAAAGAGACGGTTGGGGAAAGGATGGGTGTCGTCCGGAGAGGAGGGGGACCCAGCAGTGTTATGTCACCTCCCTTCGGCTCGCCTTTAAACGCTCCCGGGTGACCCTGCCTCGACAGTCCACTCAGCATCTACATTTTGCTGACTGACTCGCTCCCCTCAGGACAACAACACAAGCACAAAATAAATTCGCCCCTTTTCCGCCCCCTCCCTCTCGCCATCAATCTCATTTCATCCCGTTTATCTGTTTTTCTTTTGGATATATTATTTGACTGCTGTGTTGATTCTTGTGGTATGTTGTGCCATTTTCAATGTCACCACAAGAAAAAAATATCAATAATAATCATAAATCTTACATTGCCATTCTAAAAATTGCTTAACTTTGTCACTCTAATTCAAATATGCTGCAGGAGTTAACTTTATAAAGCTAAAAATCTTCAAACACATATGCTACACTGTTAATTATTAATTTAATCTCTAGTTAGTTGATGATTGAATTTTGCTTTGAGTTATTTCCTTTCTTTCAATTAATAAAAAGTAATATATATATGTAGGTTATAATATAAACTTGAAATAAATTGAAATCCACATTCTATATTATCAACGACATTTAAATTATAATATGTGCATACAAGCTAACGATACCGTACCTTACAACTTTGAGTACAGTTAGCCTAATAGCATAATAGCCTAAGTTAGAGTTGAAAGTTTTCGGAAAACAACAAGAAAACACATTTTTTAGCAAACACATTGGTGTTTTTTTTATTGATACTGTAACAGTAAGTCAAAAAATGACTTGTGCAGTTATGCTATTAGGCTAACGACATGTTAATAGTTAATGTTTGTCGAATCTGTTTTTAATATTTAATGAAAAGTAGACCTTAAATGTGACATACTTGCAAACATTCACTCTCTCTCCGCAAAGCAAACTTTGTCACTTTTTATTCTCCACGTACCAGTAAATGAGCGACAGTCCGTCGAAGCGTTCGAGCTCTCTCCCCCGCTGTTTCAGCAGAGACATTATTAAATTATTATATTATTCCGGTCCAGGTGTGGAGCCCCGCGCGCTGCTGCTGCTGCTGCTGCTGCTCAGGATCACGGAGCGCCCCGCGAGAGGCGCATCACTCCGCCCGCGCGCTCCTCAGCTGGCCTCGTGCTGTGAGGCTGCCGAGAGCCGCGTGCCTGCGCTCCTGACGGACCGCGTGGATGTGTCAGCAGTCCCTCCCCTTCAAAATCAATGACTTCTCTTCCGTCGTTCCAATTTGAGTATGAGCGACACGTGGGGATTTTACTTATTTATATATTTATTTATTGTTTAATCTGCTGGCTGACCTTAACCCAACTGCCTGACAATATTTCAGTGCGTCAGCGCCCCTCCTGCCGTGGGTTTGGCAGCGTGCACCGTCACAGACTGTGGTAGGGACACAGGTCAAATAAAGGCTCATTTATAGTACAGCGGACCTAGACGTACCTAGACGTCCCAACCTACCCCTACCCTACCTGATGCTGTTGTGAGGTATTTATACTTGTGCCTCATCCGTCTGGCTCGCTCTGTAACAACGCGACCCAAACACTAGTCGGCACTGTGTCTTTTTTGGCACTAGGGTTAACTTTTGTTTCCTGCTTCACTTTCAACAATGGCTACTGAAACTTTGGCCAAACTTTTGCCAAACATGAGTCATACGAATGTCTGTATTTAAAAAACTCCTCAGTAACCCTAACAGATTCTTTACTGATCCAAAACAATTAATTAGAAAATTGCAGAGATGGAGGTCAAGGTCCTCTTGGGTAATTCGGATGCCCTGCCCTCCACATATAAAGTTGGACTAAAAAAACATTTTGAATTAATATTTAACATCGACATATAATCTATGTTTACAAGATAATAAAAATATGTGATCAATTTTTCTATAAATCTGGTAAAACTTAACTTTAAATACTAGATGAAGTGGTTTAATGTTCCCGTTAAAAGAAAAATAAAACTAAACTAATTACAACTGAAGCAGCCACTAGGATGAGAAGAGAAAACTCATACAGTCCTGTTGACTTTGCTTTAGCTTTGCTTTAGACTCTTAGTCTCCCACTCATCCACTCACAGGCACTTCCAATTCACAGCTATATGTGTAGTAGTGCGGCTGAAAAGTTCACCTGCCGTTCGCAATATTCTTCATATCTGTATGAAAATGTTTCAAAAAATCTGCAGATTTTTACACAAATCCCAAAAGTAGACAAACAGAAACCCAATCCAACAAAAGAAACAGAAATGTGTATTTGTTTATTGAGAAAAGTGAGCCAATATTACATATCTGCGAGGTGCAAAAATAAGTGCAAACTCAAGGCCCAATTAGAGTCGAGTTGATCAGGATTATTTCCAAACAATGTAATGCGTCTCAGCTGTAGCTGTAAACAAATGGAAGGGATTTAAGACGACTGTTACCCTCCACACACGTGGTCCACTAACAAAGGCAAGACGTATAATAGTCTCAGAGACTAATGTCAATTTTCATGAATCCACCATCAGGAAAAACCTGAAAAACCACGGTGTGCAAAGTAGAGTGGCAAAGACAAAGCCACTTGTGTCTGAAAATAAGACTATCCGTCTGCAGTTTGCTAAATATCATGTGGATAGACCAGTAGACTGTTTGGTGGATGGAGAAGAAAGTTGAATTGTTTGGTTTAAATCCATGAGCCTCATATTTAGAGAGGAAACAACACTATTCCAGCCACAGAACCGGATCCTGTCCTTGGTGTTGTCCTCGTTTGGACCTGTTTCTGGGCTTGTCCTCATTGGACCAATGAATTCTGAGATACACCAGCACATTCTTACAGAAAATATCTGACATTTTAAGAGAAATTGGGTCATACAACAAGACAACAACTCCAAGAACACAAATCGTTCTCCAAAAAAAAACGGTAAAAGGAAAACAACATGAATGTTTGGGAATGACCAAGTCAAAGTCCTTATCTTAATCCAATAGAAGTGTTTGGAAGGACCTGATGCAAACAGTTCATTTGAGGAAACCCACCGACATCAACAGAATTCGAGTGGTTCTGTTCAGAGGGACGACAGCAGCTCCAGCAGATCTGCAGTTACCGGAAACATTTAGTTGCTGTTATTGCTGAATGAAGAGGGTCACACCAGAGCCAAAGGAGTCAAAGCTCCAGGAGTGTTTGTGCAGGGAGAACAGCATGTTCTTTCTTTTTCTCTAACCAAGCTGAGCAGTGGCCTGCTGGGTGTCCTCAGAGGACACCCAGCAGGCCCACAGGTAAACGGTTGATCCCTGCTGCGAATCATTTACCTTCACAATGTCTCTAAAAATAGTGTCAACGCATTAGGAAACAGTCGCACATTTAAACCCAGGAAGTGGTTATGGTGGGAAGACAGGGATCCACCCTCTTCATGTTGTAGCAGCAGAAGAAATACAAATGGAAGGTAATTAACATTCATACACTGAAAAGACAACCTGTCACGGTCATCATACATGTCCACTGTGATACAGAAAGCTAATTCATGACCATTGTGGCTTTTATTTTTGGGGGATAATAAGGTGAAGGTGATGTGTTGCATAATATTATTTAAACTAAATCTCAAATTCAATTCAGTTAGCCCAATCAGCTTAGCCATGTGAAGCATCCATGCCAGCACCTTAGCTCTGGAACTTGACGAGCCATGATTCAAGCCATTATTGATCCCTGCTTTATCTGTCTGACAACCCAAAATGTCAATTTCCCAGACATTTGGCATCAGTCTTTCCCGATCTTGTCTAAAGAACTAACAATACTAATATTTCGACTAACATTCGGCCGACCTCCATTCCTTCGACCTCCATTATGACAGCCTCACTACGTTACATCTGTCTCCCATATGCCTCTGATCAGGTTGTCTGCACTCCAATCCTCCTTTTACCTTAATCCCACACATTAGGGTTAACAAGCTTCAGACCGAGCTACGGTGCTCTGACTTCGACTTAATATGACTACAGATCGGATTGGGGACAGAGACCTGAGATCTTTTATCTGCTATTACAAAAGCCCAAGACCAGCTAATCCAGTCAAGGGTTCAAAATGTTACTTAGGCGGACCATTCAGTCAGGCTCTTCTGTCTCCTCGTGGCTGGGCTTCGTCTCCTGGTGCACTGTGTGGTGATGGCTCCCTGGCACCCTCTGTTGGTCTGACGCTGGCCTTCGTGTGGTTGCTGGGCTCCCGGTTGGCTTTCATCAGTCGGTGGCGGATGTAGACAGTGGGTTGGTGGATGTTCTAGCATGTACTTGCTTGGGCGGTCCAGTGGTGCTCCAGTGGTGCTCGCTGTCCCCCTCCCAGAACACGGTGGCTCATGGACTGGATACCTCGTTGACCCTGACCAGACTCTGGGCCCTGATGATGGTTTCACTCATATCTATCCATGTGGTGTCACTTGCTATCTTGTGTTGGGTCACATCATGAAGAACTGATGGATGTTCTTTCATTCCTTCACCATGTGCCCTATCTTTGACTCGGCCCCTCTATTAAGACACCTTTACCTACCTGGTCTCCCATCCACACAGGAACCCTCTGGACCTCCTTACTCCCTCTATCACATTTGATAATGTCGTTGTAATTTAAGACACGAAATGAAGAATGTCAATGGTTCTTCTGACCAGAAATGCAGACTTTTTCTTTGGGGATGCACATGTAGAGCTGCCTCAGAGTATCCGTTATCTTCCATCCATCAGTCCATTATCTTTTACCGCTTTATCCAAACATTCACGCCTACAGCTAGTTTAGTGAAGACCGTAAGTTTTTAGCTTTTCCACCTTAGAGGAGAAGCCCGCTAAATGATCTATTTTAATGTTTTACGGACAAAATGTAAAAGACACATTTCTGAAATAGTTTTTTGAAGCTGGTGAAATCTATCTAACCATAGATGTCTCCTTAAAGTTGTTTTACAGCTTTCGTATCAAACCCAATGGCAAAATAATAATAATAATAATCGGAGTGAGTTTTCATAAATTACTAGAGAATACGATAATCAGTTCACAGTCTGCAGTCCCTACCAGATACGTGTCTTTCTGAAAGCAGTGAAAGCAACACTGCATATATTTATTTATTTTTTTCTATTGTAAACATGGATCCATTTACTCTACAAGAGTCAGATCTGTATATTTTGTACACGCTATATCTTGTCTATTCTAGTTGTGGCCACAGGTGACACTGTTGTACTGGGAGAAGACGTTCAGGTTCAGAATGAATTTAGTGTTGAACTTTGATTTGAAATCAGTAGCTCTCAGCATATCAGTAGTTTATTCTAACAGTTATTATTAAGATGAAAATTGAAGGTTTATATTGAATTTGGTTCATTTATTGAGCCTCATGCTCAACATGTCAGAGATCCTCTATGAATTCAGGAATTCTGCACCCGCCTTTGTTAAAATATTTAAACTTTTCTTTATGTATTAATAAAAATCATTATGATTATTTTAATAATAAGAATAATAGGTGTACAGTGATAGCAGCTTGTGGCAGACTTGCAGCTGGTGATGCAGCACCCTCCTCTGGACATTAACATAACTCTATCGTCTTACTGGTCCACCTCTGCCATTGTTTTGCATCTGATGTCATGGCAAAACAAGCACCAACTCCTAGTTGTCAGAAGCACTGAAACATTAGAACAATGAGCACTTTTCAAAAGCATGCAACACGGTTTAAATTTAGTCTCTCCGATGACTTCAGCGAAAGAGCACATATACACAAAGCATAGGTGGGGTGAGCTCTTCTCAGGGTTAAAAAAATAAAAATTAAAAATAAAAAGACATCCTGGATTAGAGGAAGTAATAAACTAATGAGTGAAAGGAAGGGAACAAATAAATAATGGGGTTGAGAGAATGGAAAGTTAATTTTGGACTTTTGGGAATAGAACGTCCTGAAATATCCAAACCTCGAAGGTTTTGGCCTTAACAAAGACGGTGAGGTCTTAAAAGCTCATGTTAAAATCTTGAAGCTAGACGTTCTCTCAGGTGACAATGACCCCACTGTTACTTTACTCATTTATTCTTTTGCTGTATCTCAGAGTTACTATTTAACTTCCACACTGTGACCTGGATTCAACATAAACTGAACTTTGAAACAATGAAGAAGGGCAATTTAGTGCTGGACTGCGGCACATCAGAAGTTCAGGCCAAGTATTTAACACCATCTGGAATTACCAGGAGCAAACGGCACCGATCTGAGGAGACGTTTTTATGTAATGATGTCAGACTGAGCCTGCAGGGTGTTGGTGAGCGGCACCAGTTGCACGGGAAGATCTGAACAGACTGTGCTTGTACCTTTATTTATTTATTTTTTCTTTTCTTTGACATACTTGTAATTTTTGTTTTAATCACACCATCAAAATCATGATAGACCAGTTTGGAAAGTCCCCAAAAAAAATTAATTTTGTCCCTTTCTTCTTCCTCTACTCCTGATTCAGGCCTTTCAGCCTCATCTCAAGCCTGTTTCACTAAACACTATGACCACATAGTCCAACCAAGAGCAGCGCACCTGTTTATGTGGAGAAACCCTCAGAGTTTCTTCTTGAGGTTTATTAGGAAGAGAGAGCCGGTCCTATCTGCTTCACCCTGCACTCTGACACACATAAGAAATGAAGTTATCACCTGGAGAAAAAGGCAAAATCCAGCCCAGCAGGTTCACGCACACAAACCCAACGCCCCTCAGATGACATACCAACGTGAGGTGTGTCTCTCCGACACTGTCAGGTTTCAGGTATAAAGAGACGAGAAGAAGAATGGGAAGTGAAGTATTGTCAAAAGAGTGGGAAGTGGCTGGTTTGATTCCGGTGATCAAAGCAGGTGCTGCCTTTGAGGGACACGCCTGAATACTCCAGCTACCCTGAAGTATGTGCACATGGTGACAGCAGGAACGCATGAAGTAATAAATTAGATTCTTAATGTATGGCATAAGACTGACGACCGGTCCAGGGTGTACCCCGCCTCTCGCCCCATGACAGCTGGGATGGATGGGCTTCAGCAACCCCTGCGACCCCTAGTGAGGATTAAGCAGTAGTGGAATATGAGAATTTATAGCATAACAACCGCATTGTCATGTTCATTTCTATGTATTAATTTAAATATACTCCACCTGTATCCCTCCAGACTTTTGAATTAAATGCTACGCTATCAAACTCATTTCCTGCTAAAATAGGTGACAAGGCCGGGTAACTACAATTCACCATCAACAGTATGTGCATTAGTTTTACAGTTAAACCGATGCATGAGGAAAGGGAAGGGTGCAAATTTGATGATTGGCATCACTCTCGTTTATCACGCAGATATGAGTGGAGTAAGTCTTAGAAAAATAATAATGGTTCCCCAAAATGGTTCATGACAATTTATGCTGAGTTAAAACGATACATCCTCTTCACCACTGTGGTAATACTTGTGTCTGTGTGGCACCGGTTTGACCACAGGCTCTGACCAGGGAGGGCTCTGAGTGGCTTAGCAGTCCCGACACACACAGCAGCAGTTTTCTGTCAAAGGGGCTTTGCTGGGGTTTTGAGGGTTTTAGCTCCAGCTGGATCCAGAGCTCCTTTACACACCCACACACTGTCACACGCTCACTTAAATAAACACAAATGTGTGGGAACCGCACTGAGAAACGTAAGCACCCGCGACTTAAGAGGGAAAACATTGCATTTTGTTGCGTTGTCGTCTCCTATGCAGTATAAAACTCTCAACAACAACATGGTCATCTGGACTGCAACTTCTCCAGCTAGCATTAACCGTGACTACTGCCACCTGGTGGTGTGGAGGGCACAGGACGCACTAGCTAGCTGGGAGTTGGCTCTAGTTTCAGGGCAGAAACAGGTGACGTCACAACAACATTAACTCCTAGAGGTTATTGAATACTGGTTTGGTGTGTTTGGTGGTTACGTGTGTACATCACAAAGTGAAGAAATGTGGTACAATGACAAAAAAACAAAAAACAAAAAAAAAACAACAACAAGATCACACAAAAAACTGAAAAACTGACACTTTTTTAATTTTTTTTGCAAATTTGCCAATTTACACAGAAATGTCCTTTCCCCACCTACACTGGCTCCAATGCATTTGAGGTAGGAAACATTTCTATTTAATAAAGTCTTGCAGATCGGATTTGATGACCGTATAAAAGAAAAGATAAATATATTTGGATCATTCATTCATCGCTCATTCAGCCTTTTATCATCCTTTTGATGCTTCTCAATACCGGCACAAACTACTGCGTCCAGTTCCTCTGGAGCCTGAAGGAGTGTTTAATGAGAAGATCACATATTTGACGGCAGGGTGGATCCGCCTGGCCAGACTTTTTTAATAACGCAAAACATCGAAGGGCAGGGCCCACTTTTGATGTGTGTCAACCCGGTGACTGTTTGTAGGAATGCCTGCATAGATGTGTGTTTTTACAGAATGCATAGCTGCCGGTAGAAACGTGTTTGTTTTAAACCTGCAGAGTGGGGACACTCCTGTCATTGATAGGCTGTAGCTGCACACGCCCTTCGTCCTGACACAATAGAGGTGATAGAGGTAGAGAAACTACGCTGCAGCGAATACCACAGAGAAACTTTAGAGTTCTTATCTTGGGTATGAGGTATGGAGAAACATGGGCATTTTTTTATTTATTTATTTATCTTTATGACACTCGACTCTCATTTGTGCTCAAGACATTAAACTTTTGGAAGAGGTTTGAGCCTCAAAGCTGCTGCTTTAATATAAGGGACAGATGGGGGGGTTGGTTAGTCACTTTTTTGTTTGTGGCCTTCTCTGTCTTCTGAAATGAGTAAACACAACCATAAAACAGTAAGAATCTTTTTTTGGACAGAGGTTAATTCCTCAACTGCAGCTCTTTTTTGTATGTTGGTAACTGGCTAGGCATCACAATGGAAGGAGTGGCACAGTGTGGCTGTGTGTGAGTCCTGTTTTTTTGTGCGTGGGCTGCTGCCAACCTTCTCATCAGCAGACTTTGGGTCCACCCATTGAAAGAAAGAAATAACATTGACCATCTTGTGACGGTTCAATGCTCTGCTCCTGTTGATGGCAGCAGCCTGAAACAGGTACACGCACAAAAACGCTATAGGAACAGCTCAAAAAAACATGAAAAGCAGCACAAGGTGTTGACCTGGCCTCCAAATTCACTAGATTTCAAACTGACCTCAATCCATAGGACCAAAAAGTTGTGTTGCCAGACACCACGGGACACTCACAGAAGACCCATGTCCATTGTCAGAATTGTTTGGGGGGCACAAGGAGTGTCTACACACTATTAGGACGGTGATCGTAATGCTATGGCTGATCTGTCTGGTGCATTTTAGACATATACTAGAGAGCACTAGACTTTAAGATGCCCCAGTGATGCGCAGTGATCTTCATTGGTTTTGATCAGTTCAGAATGTGTTCAAATATTAGAAATGTTTCACCACAGGACTAGTTCCATATGTTAATAGTGTCTTTTGGACAGAAGGACACATATTTTCAGGATTATAGATGGAGTTCAGATTAAATGTTCATTAAATAAGGTCCTTAATCAGTTAACCCAACTATTATTGGGAACTATATTTCCCAGATCACCAATATCTACCTTATTATCCATTGAGGAAACTATTTCAAACGCCTACACAGAACTAGTTAAGAATAGTTTACATTTACATGACCCCAGACTAGTGAAGTTTTTATTGTCTCTCGCGTTTCAAATATACTTCTTTGACTTCACTTACTTAGGTTAAAGAGAAGGTTTAAAAAAAATGTTAGTAATGATAGAGTAGGACAACTACATGCATTCCAGGAGTAAACGCGAGCCCTCCGGATGAGCCATGAAACAAAACACTACAAATCATCATCACCTCAAACACCGATGTGATGCACCACCCCCAGCAACAATGTGCCTACAGCTTTTGTGGGTGTCATATTTGTCATTCCAGCAGCGAGCCAGCTTTCTCCAGGTGACTGCCAGACACACCTTAAAGTGTCACACCTCCCCGGAGAATGTGTGCTGTGGCTGTAACAAAAGCATGGATGTTTCCTCCCTGTCATGCCTGGACGCACTCATGCATATATGTGACATGTCACCGAGTATACGCTGAAATTATGAAGCTTAAATCAATCAAGGCCTCCTCCTACATACGCAGAGGGAATTCGAGCAAGGTGACGCCATTACATCGGTTACAATGTCTTATTGTTCTGAATATGGAACTGGTCCAGTTTGTAACTCTGTCAGCTGTAAATAAAGGCGGTTTGTCCTATTCTGCCTTTTGTAGGAAATGAAAAACGTATTGGGTCGGCTAATACTCACTGCTACCTTTGGTTCCAAAGTAAAAGTTGTGGTAATAACGTTATCTTTAACAGTGCTTCCATTTCTACATCCTCAGTACTTCTTTAGGGCTTGGGTGTCTGAGGAGTTTCCCTTGTATTTAGACTTTAGCCCCTATGGCTGCTTTTCTGTCTTAGTTGCAGTTTTCTACTACTCGATTAAGGTTTCGGTTAGAGTTAGGGGTTAATAGATATCTGGAAGTGACATATAAAAGTACTTGGTCTTCTATGTTAATGCTAGGGCTAGGGCTAAGGCTAAGGCTAGGGTTAGGGTTAGGGTTAGGGCTAGGGACTACAGTCTGAAGTGCCCCTCAGATCCTGTTGGATCTTTTAATCATGTACTGTGACGCAAATTGATTTGTTGATATTTGAAATTTTTTGAAATGCATAGTCTTATCCATGTTTCTCAGACGGTCAGGATTAAGGGACCATCTCCTCCCATGTTTGCTCAAAATAAACCAGGTAGAACAAAATCAGCACAGTGGTGTTTCAGTGCACTTTAAAAATAAATAAATAAAAAAAATCTGCAGTACATAATTTCAGTATAGTAAAAAGAATGTGCTTCACTAACTTGCACCAAGGTGTGGAACGTTTGGAGCTTTATTTCACTGATTTATTTCATCTGACTGAGGGTAAAACAAAGGGACTCTAAATCCCAGCTGGCCTACGAGGAGAAGGAACAGGAAAAACTCCACATTTCAGTATGTCTGGGGTTGTTAGGGTGGATGACACTGTCAGAGTTGCCGTGCTTGTTCTGCTGCTTAACAGATAAGCATCACAAGAATACATGTGAAGAAGCTGTCTTTTCCTTTGTCTCATCCCTCTGCCTCATGGGTGCCGTGGTTCAGTGTTATAGGTATATCTGCGCCCCCAGAGCTGTCAGCGATCTGGGAAGCTATGCGAGTGTTATCTGCTGAAGTCGCCCCGAAGTTTTTCACACTTTCACGGTGTTCTTGTTAGCCAAGACAGTGATTCAGCCTCTCCCGAATCCTGCCAGAATGCTGCCGTACCGGTCCAGCGGCTGAGCCAGACATTCCTGTCGCAGTAGCTGAATGAAGCACCTAAACTACACCCTGCTGGGGTTCATTATGTCTCATCTCAAACGTGGACCACTAAGCCTACAGTAGCATGCCCCGAGGAGTTATTTCCAAAGGCAGGGATAAAGCCAGCGCTCACTTATGCTATGTGATTCTGCAAAATTAAAGGACCACTCAGGCAGATTTAAACAGTCTATTTGTAATGAGTCTCTGAAATCAAATGTGAAGCCGAGGCAACAGGACTTTGACTCCTGCTGTCTAATGAAGGACACTAAAGAAGGGCATTATATGAACCATAAGATCTACCATCTTTATGTAATTAGGTAATTTTCATGACATTTTTATATTTTAACCAATTGCCTCAAATCATCACTATCACAATCATTACATATATTAATTCTACAGTGTTTCATAGTGTTTTCAGCTTTGTGCTAAAATTGTGCTAAAACTAAAAGGATTCAGTTCCCTTGTTTGAAAAAAATGTGTTTTTTTTTCAGTTCTTCTGCTTCACTGGTTAAATATTGTAAGAAATTCACAAATATCAAACCATCCACCAACAAGTACAGTTTCATGAATAAGTTCAGCTGTGCAGGCGTGTTTGTAAGGTGGGTTCGGCATGTCGTTAATGTTTAAGCAGAAGACAGATTGTGGCCTTCGTCGATCTGTCGTATCCATTGACTCTCACGCCTGTATCAGTAGAGGAATGCCGGGATGACGGGGTTAGAGCACGGGCTGTCACCTCAGCTCAGTATCACCTTTAGCTCCTGATGACCGACACGAGATAAGTAAAGACAAGTTGGATGCAGACCTGCAACTCAGGAAACCCCTCAGATCGATTCCAACACGTTGTGTCAAATCTGATATGTTCACCCTTTGAACTGTCTCAGAGTGGTAGCGGCATGTCAGATATTTCCAAACGGCTGCACTTTTCCCCTCATTGTCAAATCCCCAGCCAGAGTTCTGCTACATCGTAAATCAACATCTGTTCAGTTATGCTAGCATATTGCAGCATATGATAGCATATTGCTGCAGATAAATTCACTTTCCGAAATCTTTTCGGTCAAAGTCAGTCAGTGCGTTTACATGCAGAGCTTAATCGAGCTATGCTCAAAATGTGACTTTCTCACTACAGCCCTTGTCCCAGTTTACGTGCAGCGCAAGAAAATCAAAATAACTGTTCTCCTCCTCCACACTAGGTGGCGATACCTGTCTTTTCAGTGGGATAATACCGTGCTAATACGGCCCTTTATACCATAGGGATAATAGTACATTTTTTAATCTTATATGTAATGTTCGCGCTACTTCTGGTGCAGATAAGTTGCGCAATATCCTTCAAACAGTTCTTCTAGCGGCTCCGTTTAGCTTCTTCTTCTTCTGCGACTGGCTTTCTTGGATGTTTTTGTTCCGGGGTCACACGCCACATGCATTATCTGATTGGAAAACTGCAGTTCTGTATACATGCTGGAGAAAATCGAATTCCAATTGCATTATCTGGGTGTCTCAATCGGATAACAAGAACTCTGCACTTAAGTTCTCCTGTTATAGTCCGATAAAGGCAATAATTCATTTTTAATTAATTTTTTTCAATGACCTTAGACGCAGCAAAGCTCCCTAAAAGGCCCACGTAAATCTCAGCATTGATGATACCATCACCTTTTTACCTTTCCGTTATAAGCTGTAACGCCACTGTCATCAATCCCATTAAATCCACTAAGAAGGATTTCCTCTCAGATCATGTTTTTTTTTTTTAAGTTCTTTTGCCTTAAAACCTTCCATATTTGCCTTTTCCACCGTGCCTTTTGACACTTTAAGATTATTTGCCAGAGCAGGAAAGGAACGTCATGGGGAATAAAGATCACACTCAAAACAATAACTTTGGTCCTAAACTAGATATGGGAGCATGGAAACATACACACGCAACATTGTTTGGGATCGCATCCTCCTCCCAGCCCTCACTTCCACGGTTGAAAGGTCGTGGCCATCAGCCAGATGCCGAGTGACACTGCAATACTGCAGCAGAGGGATGGAAACAATGACTCCACTGTATCTCAAGATCACTGCGCTCTTTGCAAAACTTCACGCCAGACACCATATTCAGACTATGAATACCCCTCCAGTAAAATAACACAAAGGGGCTGCAGATGTGCAGGCGTGTTGCTACAGGTACCGATTAAACATGACGTAAAAGATGGAGATCAGGACTCTGCAAAGCTACATGCACAACTTTGAAGTAGGATTTCGTGCAAAAGTAAATGTTTGTTCAGGATAAACTTTTACTCCTGTGCAGGACCAGATCACAGGTCTCAATAAAATGAATGTAGGGACTTTTGTCTCTGGTGTAATGTAAAAAAAATACATAAATCATTCTCAAACAATAAAGTTAAAGACATAATAAAAGATCTGCATGCATGTACATGTGGACAATAACTAACAAATACAGACTGCAGAAGCAGCTTTTCACTTTTAATCAAACTAACCACAAATTTCTTTAAATAAATAGTCTCAGTCCAACACTTTCCCAAATTACAAATGTGTAGATTGTTGTTTCTAAAGAGGGAATATCTGTTCTTGCACAGGCAAGAAAATTAGACCAGGAGCCTGAAAAAGTTAAGCGAGGAGCCTCTAGCCATATGTCATCTACTATGGAATGAACTGCATCTCCAGGGTTTGCAGGAAATGTCATGTCTGAGGTTGGCTCAGAGTCAGACAGTTAGAAATTACTTTTCCTTTCACCTGTTGCAGAATTGAAAGTGTCTGTTGAACCACAACTCAATAAGAACAAAGTAATAGTGATGCCTCTTCCCTTCTCTTTCCCAAGGTTTCTTGATTTCCCATGAGATTTAGGCAGGAGTCTTCCTTTCAAATTGAGGTATAATGACAGTAAATGTTATGATTCTGGTCACACCTTTCACATTAAACATGTCAGTATTATTATCAGGATGTAGATTCTGGAAATTACTTTATTATTACAATCTGTTGGGATTAAACATTTATTTATTTTTCACATTGCTGATGAAGGTTTGAGAGGTGATGTCATCAGGGTTGTCTTGACTGAGGCTCTAAGTCTCTAAGCTTTTCTCAGAGGTGGAGAAAATCTCTCCTTGGAAAGACTGCTCACGTGAACTCAACAGCCGAGCACACTCCTCTTTTGAGCGAAACTTCAACTTTGCTATCAATGCACGTCGTCACATAAAGTAGCTAAAGTTAGCTAGGTGGTGGATTAGCAAACCGTCGCGACAAATGCTGTTTCCATGCTAGCACACGAGAGGCTGTTTTTACTGCATTTGGGTCAGGGCGACATGTCATCGTTGACGGACCAATGAATTCTGAATTATATAAACAAACTGTAAAAGAAACATTTAGGACGCGTGTCTGTGAGCTGAATTTTAAGAGAATCCCGTTCTCAAGCACACAAATTGCCCACAAAGAAGGACGAAGTGAATGTTTTGGAACGGTGGTTCCGTACTGAGTAATGGGCTAAACTCCCCCCAAGCTGCTGTAGACGACTGTTCAGCAGTTACCGAAAACGTTGACCAGACCAGGAACCCCCATGCTATTGCAATGGCGCTTCATGATGGCAGCAGTCATCGTCAGTAGGATGGAGCCTGACACAAACACAATTTAACAACACAAGGTGTTGACCTGGCCTCCAAATCCCTATCTGATCAATCCATAGGACTCAAACGCCCCCCACTAACAATACCATGTAGCCAGACACTCTCAGAAGACCCATGTCCATTCTCTGATGAGTCACAACTGTTTTGGTGGCACAAGGGACACTTACTAGGACATAGGTCACAATGTTATTGTGGCTGGTAAGTGTAGCTGCAGGCTGAGTAAAGAAGAACAGAAAAAAAAATGTGTGTAACAGTGTATGTGTTAGTACATGGGCTGCATCAGAGCAGAAAAAGAAAAACTATGATGTGATGGTTTCAAATCTTTAACACAGTGTTCAGTATCATAAAACGCCCTTGTGAGAGAGGGTGCGTTTTTGTGTGTGTATCTCTGTGTGTGTGTGTTCTGGCTGAACCAGTCAGACTCGACACAAGTATCCCATCCACACTCAGGTGAAAAGTTGTGAGCGCGCCTGCGTGAAGGGCGGGGCCTGAAGGCGCGGCTCCACCTGTCCTGCGCTGACAGGTACAGCTGGGGTGTGAAAACAAAAAAGTGAATGCTGCAGGTGACGAGTGTCCCGTGTTGCTGCCGCGGTGTTCGTGGGAGGGAAAGCCGAAGACATTTAGAAGGGGCGTGTGGGACCTGTCTGACACACAACGCATTCACAGCGGGAGCAGCGCAGCGAGCTACAGCACACACCGTGGACTGTTTTGGGTTTTGTTGTCGGAAGCCGCAGACAGGTGACCTGTCACCATGTTCAAGAAAAAGAGCAAAACCACCACTGTATCGCCAACAAAAACATCGTAAGTAGAGACTTTTTCCTTCTCTTTTATGGAAGCAGTTTATCTGTTTGTGTACTTTACAACTCTGCTGTTACCTCCAACCAAACTTCATTGAAAAAACGTCCCATTTAAAGTGACCTTGCCTCGTGGTAACTTGCACTTTATGATCATATTTTTTTGTCATTAATTCCGAATAAAAACCTTTTAATTGAAGACAGTTTTAAATATAAATAATGAATGCTTGGTGGATTATATACCCGCCGGATGAAACATCATTGTATACATATTGAAACGCAACTCAGGTTTCCCATGCTTTTTTTCTTTTTATTAATTGTCACGCGAAGCAATTTTAAAAACAGATTTTTTTGAATGGAGTGTGGTTCGTGCAACAGGAGGGCAAGGCGTTGCCTGTCAGCTCGCTTCTTACAGGTTGACAGTTCGCCAAGCAAAACTGTATTTATCTGCACATGGCTTAAAGTAAGTGTAATCCGGATGACGAATGAACCGAAATCAGTTGTGCCAGTATGATATCACAGAAAAACATGAAATGAAAGAAAAACCTTTAACAAAATTGCACAATGTGTGCTTTAACTCGGACAAGGGTGTGGCTGATAAGCTGAGCAGTAAAGCTGTAGTAACTGGTTTGATAAGTATTCTGCTGTCCTCTTTAGAAATGAGCTATTGCTCCCAGCCTCTCCCTCTGCAATTGCTGAGCCAAGCCCAGACTCTGTTACATCTACTGGTTTTACTATGTTTGTCCAGCCTGTGTGCCCTCAGAGTTTCTTAAGTGTCAGTCAGTTTAAAAAAAAGTAATTACAACTAAAGGCTGCGTGTTTTTCCTCTCATCGCGTCGTCCTGCCTTCACACAGCTGCCGGGACTGAGACCTTTAAAGAGATTGGAGATATAAAGCTCCTTGTCACACAATATGTGGCTGTTATGAAAAGCAGGGGCCTCCAAAACAATGCACTTCAGTGTTAAATCCTAAAAGACAAACTAATCTGCCTTTCAAGTACTAATGTTCCAGTGTAAACCCATGTTCCTCCCACTGACACACCTGTCTACAAGAGCAAAGGAGCATTTTATCTCCCTCTGTAGGTGTCATTATTCTTGAACAGTTCTATTTAAAGTCATTTAGTTAAAGCAAATGTACTGATTTGTCTGAAATTCTGAGCTATTGAGTTCACAATGCTCACGCAGATAAGTCATTAATCACTGGCGAACAACTCTCGTACCCTGATAAACGCCAACAGACGCGCATTGGAATCTTAGAAATGCTACTCCACCCTCTTCATTCTCTCCGTGCAGACCTACTTGTCCGGCTCTCAGGTGGCTGGTGCTAGTGCGAGTCAGGCTAATGGCAGGTCCTGATTCAAAGGCTCCGCGATGAGGGTTAGAGCCTAGCTTTATGAGATGCCATCAAGGTGCCCGGGGAACAGTTTGTTCTTTAAGGTGCTTGCTTCTAGGCATAGGAGAAGAGACATCGAGGAGCAGCTTCTGTAACCACTGATCCACACCTTACGTTTTCCAGTCCAACCATAATAATAATATGTTGGCATACTGGTTGGTTGTGAGGATTAAAACGGCAAATAGAAAGCTGGGTATGGCTGCCAGGTGGCAATGCATTGTTTGCAGTACTCCTTATCTAAGCATGGATGTTCCTACTGCAAAGTGGAGCTGATGCAAAGTGACTGCAAAGATACAAAAATGACCACAAAGAGCTGTAAAGTGGAGTAAAACAAACCACAAAGTGTTGCAAAAGTGTCGTAAAGTAAACCACAAGGAGATTCAAAATGATTAAAATTAGCTCTGCGAAGTTCTCAGGGTCGGTTCATGTCGATGCTACTTTCAGGATGATCGGGGTTTGCTGTGATGCTAAGTGACAGCAGCCCACCACACCCACTATGACTAAGACCCACTCTGGTTCTAATTTGACCCTCTCCGTGAGGAAACATGTGTTTCTCAAGCTAGCGCCAGTTCCTTCCCACAACCAACACACACTCCGGGTCCAAATGTTGATTTGGAGCCAGCGAGCGTCCTTGTAATCAAGTGGCAACACGTCTGGTGCAACGAATACGTAGCGGAGCAGGTAGAACTGCTGCAGCTTTTTGCTGCATGAAAATCTCGAGTGAAACCATAACAACTTCCAGCGAGGTAATGTGAGGCTTTTCACTGGGACTGCAAATGACGAAGGCAGGGTGAGTTTACATCTGTTCTGGATTTTAGAGCAAAAACACCAGAAATGTTCCCATAGGAGTTGTGTGTAAAAACCGACGCCACACGTTATGTTAACTTTACCTCGTCTTGTAAAGTGACAGAAATCCCCCTCGGGGTGTTTTTCATTTGGATGAGCCTCAACAAATGCTGGCTTCTGCAGAACTTGTACACCAGTTCAAACTTGTCCTTTAATTGTTTCATAGGGGGGGAAAAATACAGCCCTGGCATTGAATTTTTAAATTACAGTCAGTGTCCAGTGTGCATCCAGCAGGCGTTATGTAACTTGTGTACAAGTGCAGCATGGGTGGATGTGTGTGGGTGTGTGTGAGGAGATGGATTGGTGGATCTTAATTGACATATCCTTTGTTCTGGTCTTGGTCAAACACGGGCACACGTGCACACTGTGAAAATCCACAATGTTACAACTGACTTACACACATCTATATCTCCAGAAACGCCCCTGAATCTGTGTAAAGGTTATAGTAATTTATATATGACTGCAAAAATAAACTCTCTTAACAGCTACTGCCAAATAAAGGTGACTGTTTAATTAATGCTGATACCAGTATTTGTCGGTTAAATAACGTAGATAACAGTATCTGAGCCAGTGTTTGGTGTAGAGCAGGGACTAACAGCTGGAGTTTGAGTTGTGTACTGATCACAATTAGCTCATCACAGTGACAAGAAAACGGGGTTGTGATTGCAGTAATTTCCTAAACAGTGATGCCATTACCACCGGGCATCGACATGTCTAGTTTGTATCATGCAGGGTTTTTTCATTGCACAGAAATAAGTGCATGTATATACCAAAACATTCAGAATAAAGTGAAGAATGTTGAATATTCTCTGATCACATAAATCTTCATGCATATTGCTACCGCAAAACACCTAGATTAGTTGTAATATATCGGTGTAACCAAACAAATCCCTAGTCCCTTGCATTTGAAAATACACATAACAACATTAGAAGCTTAATTTTTAAAACATATATACTATAAATTTACATCTTTAAGATTTTAAAGTGACTCAATAAACTTGTCAGTGCCCTCTAGTGGACAGTCGATGTACTGCAGACACCCTTTTTCTAATGAAATCAAGCACATCTTTTGTACTGATTTGCTGTGACTTGTTCCAATGCCCACAAAACATTTTCGGTTGAAAATTGGTCTTGGAGTCTCTCCATGGGAACTAATTATGATCTGGTAGAAATGTACTTGGACCACAAAGTACGTTTCACAACGTTTTAGCGAGTTGAGTTCAATTCTTTATGACTTTTTGAATGAAAATGTTCTGTTGTAGGTCTAACCAGTAGTGTGAGGAGATTCTGTGATGAAATACCCGTTCTGTGTTCCCAGACTCATTGTGTCTTCACAATTGATTCTGACTAGTGACTCATCACATGCATCAAACTGATTTTGTCTTTGGTAAGCTAAATTTAGCCATTAAAATCAGTCAAAACGAGTACAGGAAGACCTTGACCCTAATCCAATTGATGCTTAGTTCCAAACACATTCATTCCATTAGTTAGCGTCTAGTTAGCGTCACATTGGAAACTGCACATAGATTTGCATATTGTGGTTCTCACAGTGGTTTCATAGTGATTTGGATAGGCGTGGTCTTGGAATGGCATAAAGCAAAAACCTGTCAGGTCAGCTTTTATTACTTTAAATACAGTTGTCAGCAGGTGGTTATAAAACCCTATGAAGTTGTTAATTTATCTAATAGACTTGTTGTTGTGTTCATTCTCATCCCACCAGTCACATCCAGCTCTGGCACCGCTGTGTATTAGATGTGTCAGGAAATATGCTGTGAGTCATCTGCTTGGTATGAGGAAAGTGTAAAGTGTTGAATAGGTGCAGCTGGTTTATAGCATTCAGTCATTAATAGCCATAAAACTGTTTTATTTCATGTCGTCGGTCTAATACAGTAAATAATACAATGTGGTACTAAGTCAGTTCTCTTTGAGTTATTTGGACTAAACCAACAAGTGTGTATATATTTGTTTTTCATATAAATCATTAAACACTATTAGCAGCAAGATCTTAAAGTTGCAGTGTACTCGGTGTCTGCAACAGCTGCCTAGATTACCATTTATTCTGTTGATAATCGTGGTCCTCGGAGGATGAATTCTTATGGTTTTCTTACGGTTTTGCTCGGCATACATGCCACCAGCCTACTAACCTACTAACCTACTAACCTACTCATCAGGTTACCATGAAACTTATTAGGCACATTCAAACCCACCAGAGGAGATAGATATTTATAGTCTGCATCTATTACCTCTGGTCCCTGCAGCTCACTCGTTAGGCATATTTTCAAAGGCCTTATAGTTTGCAGCCTATATTACTGAAGTGTTGTGCTGGTCTGAGGTTTAATCCATGCAGCAGATGTTTAAAGTGTCTCCTGTTTCTTCTTTTGCCTTCCAGCACGACCCCCGCAGAGCTGACCACTCTGATTGAGAAGCTGCAGAAGAATGCTGATAAAGTGGAGAAGAACATCTACGATGTTGAGCAGAATCTCAACAGGGTACGTAAACAATGTCTCCAGTCTTCCCCAGAAGTAGTTGAAGTAAAAGCAATAAACTGACGAACCAAAACAAAATGCTCTACTTCCAGAATAACGTGTCCAGCCAGTGTTCATACAGTATAAAATCATATCTTTAGGTCTGATGTCATTATAAGATATGGTAGACATGACACTATACGTCACCTATGCATCAGTACCTGGTTTAAATGTGAGGATAACTCAATCTGCACTGGGGGGCGTATACTAGTCTTGTATCCAATGAAAACCTTTCTTGAATTTTCACGTCCATCCCCTTGGAGGTGACCAATCAGAACTCACCTGTTCTGTTTTCACAGGAAACACATAAATATGGGGAGATATATTAAATCCTACTATAAATAGTAAGCCTAAAGCAGACTAAATATACATTTAGTTGCGTTTAAACTTGACCTTACACATTCTCAGAGAATAAACTCTTGAAAATGTAAGCCTCAGACATAGAAAGCTACAGTTTGATTTCTCAAGTTTAGTCTTTGATTGTAGTGTGAGGCTTTACAGATCCACTCTTAAACCTCTAAAAAAGGGTCATAGAGTCATCAGGAGCCTTAAACTGGCCGGTACAGTTTAAGGCTAACATTCGCTAGCATAGCGCTGTTGACGTTTATTTAAACTGACCCTTAAAATCTCACCTTCATTACTTGACTCTACTCTGCAACCCTGCAAGCTGGAGTGTTCGCTTTCTGGAGACTCTGTAGCTTTTAAATCTTTAAACCATCTCACTACTGGACAATCTCAATTCAAGATTCAAGATTCAAGATCACTTTGTTGATCCCCGCAGAGAATTTGTTTTGTCTAAGAGTCTTAATACAACAGAGAACATAAATGTGGCCAGACATAGACATAAGAATACGGGTCAAGGAAAACAATAACATAAAAATAAAAATAAAATCTTAAAAATATTGTAAGAATGAGGTAGTAGTTACAAAAGGTATTCTGAAAATATACAGTCCAGTCTATAGTCACAGACGTGAGATATATAAACATTTTAAAGTGTCTCAGCCCAGATCCAATCTGGGCTGAACTCTGTCCTTAACAGGTTCCAATTTTTTGTGAATTTGGACATAAATTATCCCAAACCTCTTGGTGTCTGATCCCAACTTAAGACTTGTGTTAGGTCTGTCAGCACATCATCCGGATATTTATTTGAAAAGTGTCTTTTCAGTCGGGCCTTGTTTGAAGTCACTTTTTTTTTGTTTACTTAGTGGATTGTTGAAACTCCAGTGTGTGACTTTCTCTGTGTTTTGTGGACTTTTTGTCACAGATGTTACCTCAGGCTTAACACAGGCAGTCCTAGATGCCCTCCAGTGCTATTGCCATTTGCTAAATTTGCAAATATAATGAGTAATTTATGTATAACAAAGCTTTTTTTTTTTACAGAACATTTTACACATTCTACATGGTTTCGTGCCATTAGAATGCATACAAGAAACCAACATACATGCACGATGTAGATTTATTTTTTTACTTTATTTTATTTTCTATTTCTTTTGCTGTAGGACGTCAGTAAGATCAATGAAGGAAAGCAGCCGCTGTACGAGGAAGACAGCAACAAGAGAATCCTCAGTGCTCTGGACCTGCTCACCGGCCTGGATGAGGACGCCGTCAACGCCAAGCGGCTCCAGCATCCGCAGGCTGAGATGATAGAACAGGAGTGAGTCAAGCGCTTTACCATCTAAACTGTATTTAAACAACAATATTTTGTCAAGCAATTAATAATTAAGTATACTAATTCACTATAATGTACCTTTTTCAATTTCTGACACTCATGCCACATATACAACAGCATGTCATCGTCTTTTATTGTGGCAAATGCACACAAACAAATGTTTTATTAATCTATTTGGATCATTTGCGTGTGCATAAACAGTGTTTTCAAAGTCTTCCTGTGTTATCTTGTCTCTGCGTTCAGCATGAAGCAGCTGCGTGAGAGAGTGAATAAGCTGAGGGAGGACCATGACCGGATCTACCACCTCATCCGCACTGAGGGGAAGCCCAGCATCAACTGGGGCATCATGATGGACGAGAAACTGGTGAGAAACGGATCTGCACACTTACGCAGCTGTTATCCTAACATCCTCCCTAGGTTAGTCAAAGCTGGCTCATTTTAGAGTCCAACATGGAGCATCCAACAGTTTAGAGGATAGAGACGCGACTTAGATATATATTGTAATGTACACAACCTTGAGAAGATGTACTGCTTCACCATTTGAGTTGTTGAATTCCAAACTTTTGACTCCCCGCGCAGGAAAACTTGAACAACAAGGGCTTTGGTCTGGACCTGCCAACTGTAGAGGCCGAGGTGGAGGAACACAACATCTTCCACAGCGAGGTGGAGGCTCTGGCTCCTCACATCTCAACCGGTGGAGACAAGGTAAAATCAGGAACCTGAAGAAGATCGGGAGGATGACGATTTGTCAGTTTTAGTAGTTAATACAACCAAAATGGAAACGATTAAATTAAATAGCTTGTGTTGGTATAATGCAAATTCTCATCACGTGAAAGTCTTCTAATAGCTACACGTGTCTTATGACCCTCGTTGTGTTGATCTTGTTCCCTTTTCTTTGTTTCTGTAGGATTACGTCAGTGGCCTCCAGATGAAGTACAACAAACTGCTGGTAATAAACCCAAACATGGACACATTTACTTTCTCCGCTAACGGCTGTGTATTTTGCATGTTTGCACATCATATATAAATCTATATATATATAAAATATATGTTTCTCTGTGATAGGCCAGCTCCAGTGCTCGTCAGCACAACCTGCTGAACCTGCGAGACTACATGCAGCGCTGCACCAATGAGCTGTACTGGATGGACCAGCAGGCCGATGAGAGGATCAACTATGACTGGAGCGACGCCAACCTGGACTACCCCGCCCGCAAGAGGCAGTACGAGGTAGATCAGCGCATTAAGAGAAAACTGCATATTGACCATGAGGATGGGCACCAATAAAACATCATCCAATGCTTACTCTGTAAATATTCTTTACCTCAACAGAACTTCATTGCTAAATGTTTGGAGTCCAAGGAGGCCGTCGTCACCAAGCTGAATGATGATGGAGAGAGGCTGATTGCCGCTGAACATCCGGGGAAGAATGTTATTGAGGTACAAGCTCTTCCATTTACTCTATTTAGTTGAAATGCCCCACGTTAGTGCTTAACCCGTTTAATCCCAAATTTTTCCCCGCAAAATAAGTGCATGCATCTCATACCTTAGACCTCCCTAGTATATAAAATGTATGATTTTTTTAATTTCATGTTGGTTTCATGGAACAGCATAGACGAAATCTACACGATTTCTTCAGTCTGACCTATTTTACACATATTAATAATCTGGATGTTATAACAAGTGTAACATACTATAACCAGGAATTGTTACAGTTGTTTCCAAAACTTTATCAGATAAATAAAAATATCATGCCAATGTATAAAGTAAGGAACCAACAATGACAATGAATTACTCTATTTCATTGTCTTATAAAACAGTTAATTTCTGCATTTATATCTTGGCATCCATATTGGCTCCTTTGGTGTTCCACAAGGAACTGTTCTAGAGACGATTCTTTTCGCCTCATACAGTTGCTTTCATACTTCAGATATGCTTCTTAAAGATCAAGGTTGATGTGTTTTGTTGTTGTTTTTTTGGCTGCCACTTGGTAAAAATGTAAAGAATTCCAGTGAAAAATGGGATGAAGTTTAAGTCCTAATTAGCAAGATACTTGTTTATCTCCCACAACTAATTATGAGTTAGGCTTAAGGTTATTATTTCGGGCCACATACGGGCCAATTTAATCTCAAGGAGACCACACCAGTAACATATTTGCATAATAACCTAAGCTTTAATGCAAAGAAGTACAAGTACATCATGGAAATGTTTGCATTAAATGATTTATTCTTTTACAAAACGTTTTTATGGAAAAAACTAAACAAAATTTCTTAAGAAAAATAAATGCATTTTTGGTGCATTGCTGCCATCTTCAGTTTAGTTCTGGGTGTAAAGTGTTCTGCAACTCTGATTAAAACAGTGCGACCCCTAGTGGACAAATCAAAAACAGGAGATGCCTTCATTGGAAACTTGCAGTTATTGTCTTTGAGGAAATATTGAACTTTGCAAATGTATGTTTGAGCCCCAGTTAGCTAGGTTTGTGTTCAGAATCCCAGGCTAATTATGGGTTCGAAATCCTTCGAAAAAGACTTGATGTAGACCAAAATATAGATTGGATTGGGTTTGCAAACCCAGTGTTTCTGTCTTGTATTTCTTTTATATCACTGACTTTTAAGTTTCCACACATTTTCTGATTAACTCGTGGTCCATGTTGTTATCAGGCTCACATGGAAGCTGTGCACGCTGACTGGAAGGAGTACCTGAACCTGCTCATCTGTGAGGAAAGCCACCTCAAAAATATGGAGGAGTACCACAAGGTTAGACACAAAGCACGTATGATAATCTAAAACACAACAGAGACACAGTTAAAGCGGTGAATCTCATGAGCATGTGTGTGTGTGTCAGTATCACAAGGAGGCGAGGGACACTCAGGACTTGCTGAAGCGTCTGGAAACAGAGGTCACCCAAAAGTACAACCCAGAGTTCAAAGATGTCTATCAGATGGAAGGTCAAATCAGAGAACTGGATGTGAGCATTTTTATTATGGATTATTATCATTACAAATGACAATAGCATTGTTTGTTTGTGCAACAGTGAAAATATGCCCATCTGTGTGTGTTTGTAGGACCAAGCTAAGGCCATGGACCACTTTGATGACCGGGTCAAGGCTCTCCAGAAGCGCAGCCTGCAGGTTTTGCCCCTGAAGTACCGCAGGGAGACACCCCAAAAGCTGCTGCCCATTGAAGCCCTGTGTGAATATGACGCAGAAGAGGTATGAACTTTGTCTTTTCGACGTTAATGTCAACACTTCTGGACTGTAGATTCCAATTTTTGGCATTCGTTGCTCAGTTTTAACTATGACGAAATTACAAAGTTGCAAAAGAAAACGGAAAAGCCCGTGAAAGTATATTTACAGTAAACCGCTATAGGTCATTACTGTTGTGTTGCACCAACATAGGGTCTGTTTCGTTTTCTGTGACACTAAATGGTGCAGGTGTAGTGTTGTGTACATTCCAGTGACCCGAACACCGTGACGCCAGCACAGACACAAATGCAAGAATGTCTGGAAATTCCTCAGTGGGTCATCGGCTTTGTCGGCCTTTTGTTGCCTCATTTTGACATTTAGCTGATTTATTTGAGGTAAAATATTCAGGACTTGCACTTAAAGACAAATTACCATCATAAAGATAAGGAAAGAATCAGGGCTACACGCACAGCCGTTAACCTCGGCTTTTGTTTATTAAAAATGATAAAATATTGCAAACAACGTCACTGCATTCTTCCAGAGCTATTGTATTTCCGTCCATTTTATCACTGATTTGTCATTCAGCGCTACTATGACCCCATTTCCTTCTCATCTTATTTGTTTCTCTGTCGCTGGCTCTCGAGACTCTAATCCAAGAACGCCCCCCTGCTATCAGATTGCACGTCTAAGCACTCTCCCTTTGCTTTACTTTTTTTTTTTAATTTTTTCTAAATACGAGGCCTGTAATATAAGCCTTTTGAAACGTAATGTATTCAAATCCCTTCTGAAGACATCCCAGACTGAGATTCTTGAGTATCTTATTTAAAACCACAGGGGATCAGACACACAGGGGATTTGAAGAAGACTAAAGAGCCTATTGGAGCTCTTCAGATTAGGCAAAGCAAAGATTTTCATGTTTAGGTCGTCTCTTGACCTGCGTGATTTCAGGTTTCGCTGGTGACAACGTATGCAGTAGTACATTGTTGGAATTTGATTCAAAATGTCTCATTGGTGTATTCCATTATTAACCATTTGTGAGTCCCTACATGGAATATTTAATTTTAGCCAATTAAATTAGGTCAATTTAAATTACAGCGAAAAAAATTCTGACGTAACTATGTGTTGCAAATCATTCGTGCACAGAGTAGCAATAGCTCTCAGATTCATTGAAGTCGATCATCTTGAATTAAACTGAATTTGTAATTGTTGGGCATGTGCAGGGGCAGATTTTGCGCGGGGAGAGGTACACTCTGCTCCGTAACAACGGCTCCAAATGGGACGTGAAGGACGCAGCTGGACACAAGCTCACCGCCCCCGCCGTCTGCTTCATGATCCCCCCCACCGACCCCGAGGCGGTGGCCATCTCCGACAAGTGAGTGTGTGCAAAAACTTCCAGAAAAAAAATAAAATAAATAAAAATCTTTCAATGGATGACCGAACCCCAGTGAATCTGCAACGGTGTGTGTGTTTCGTGTTCCTGCAGCCTGGCCAGCCAGCAGAAAGCCATCAAACAGAAGATGTCAAGCAGCAAGGCAACTCTGCTGCAACGCTTTGATGAGCTGAAGAAGGAGACTGGGACTGGTACAGGTAAAAGACAAATCCACTCCATGGAATAAGTTTTACTTCTAAAGCTGTCACCCGTGCCCTGAAGCCGACCAGCGAAGCTCACCGTGCTGTGTTTGATTGTGTGTGACCTCAGACAAGCAGGAACAGCAGTGCCGCCAGCTGATGGCCAGTCTGGATAAGGTCGTCAGTGACCTGGACAAACAGGAGAAAGCCATTCATGCTCGAGTGCGCCCACCGCTGGAGCAGAACCGGCCACTGCAGGACAGCGCCGACCGCCTGCAGGACATCAATGTAATTCAGTTGTTTGGCTTGATCTTAGAAAGCAGATGGAGAGTATTTACAGCAGCTCACCAAACCTGATTCTTCTCTCCAGGACATTGCTGTAGCTGTCCGTAAGATTGAACCAGAGAAGACCTCCAAAGTGCAGGAAGCAAAGAACTTCTTGGTCTCAAACCCAAAATGTGCCAGCTCCCCTCAGCTTAGCTGCAAGGTGGATGAGACCAACAAGAAGTACACTAAGGTTGAGCAGCTTCTTCAGTGCTCTCAGGAAAAGTACGGATCCTCACATTCAGCATTTTTTTCTCAGTATCATCTGGGCTATCGCTGCTCTTAGAGGGTGAAAGCTGTATAATAAATCCAATCTTTTGTATTTTTACTAATCTGCTCTCTTGTTTTAGACTGAAGAATTCCAACAAGCTGGAGACATCTCTTCAAAATGGAAAGAATCTGCTGTCCACCTACGAGAACAAGCTGGCCAGGGAGGAGGTCGCTCCGGCCGACATCTCTTCTCTGGAGAAAACACAGCGGGAGCTCGCGGTAAGATTGACTCTCACACTCTCTTTGGCACTCATATTTCTGGTTTTCGAAATTTGTTGGTGGAAATATTACAAAAAGTTGAGCAATGGCACAACAAAATGAAGAAAGCTTAAAAGTGTCTGGGTTGCAAAGTGGTCTAAAGGTCAGCTTTTAAATGTTTTATGGGGAAGACTATGGGAGAAAACTTAGTAATTGAGTTTGTCACATTGGCAGGATATTGGATCAGAGCTGAGGACCAAAAGATCAACCATTGCTGAGACGGAGGAGAACCTGCGCGTGGCCAAAACCAGCTGTGACAAGATGGCCTCCCAATTCCAGGAGCACTGCCCCGACATTGAAAGGCAGGAAGCCGACGTCCAGAAACTCAACAAGCGCTTCAACAACCTCAACAGGCAGATTGACACCAGGTGAGATGGTTTAACATCAAATGTCTGAGCATCCGAGCAAGAAATACTGCTCCACAAAGCCACATGGGTTAAATGTTTTGTTTTGCCGGGTATTGCAGATCTCAGAGCTTGCAGAGAGCCAAGATGGCGTACAACAACTACCGCAATGACTATGACAACCTGAACAGCTGGCTGTCACGCGTCCCAAACTACGAGCCCCGTGAAACTGATGACATGAGACAAGTGGAGACCAAGCTGAAGAATCAGAGGGTGAGAGTGATGAGTAACAGTGCGATTTAGACTCTGTGTACTTCCAGCTGTAGATTAAAATTCTTTATGTGATTCGTATAACAACGTCGCCCCATTGTTTTTTCTACAGAACCTGCTCTCTGACATCGCAAGAAAGGAGTCTGACTTGAACAGTGTCTCCAAAAATGCCCAGCTTTACCAGCAAGCTGTCAAAGTAAGACATTCTACATTCAACCCGCCACTATCTTTATCTCATCTCATCTTCTACTACTTCTTATCCTCACTAGGGTCGCAGGACCACTATTTTTAAATAAAAAAATAAAGGTTTGATAATGATTTTCTGACTCTTCTTCGTAGGACTATGAGACGGAAACTGAGAAGTTCAGATCTATCCTTGACCTTGAGGATGGACTTGTGCCTCAGACATACAAGAGGAGCAGACTGGAATCACCTGCACTGACGGTCAAGGCAGAGGTGAGGCACAGCTGTCATTGTCAAGTATTTGAAAGTACACAACTACTGTGTGCTCCTTTTATTATCCTTCCAAATGTTCAAGCCTGGTACTACATAAAATATTGAACCAAATATGCAAACACTTTCTCAGCATAGCTGCACATTTAAAGAGGTACTCTAGCAATTTAGTATTGTAGGCTGAAAAACTTTCTACTAAAGCCTCTAACAAATCATTCCTTAAAAGTGATTATTGGTCTTAATGTTTACTCAGTATTAAAGCTAAACTGCTATTTAGGAATATATAATTAAAATATTTAAGACTGTTATTCATCAGCTACAAACGTTGTGTTTGTGTTGGACTCCAATAAGGTGGCTCTGCCTGAGTGCAAACAGTCTTTATTTATATGATGCTGAATGTGAATGTCGAATATTGGCGTAATAGATCCCATTTAGTAGAGTTTTGTTTAACTCACAAGCTAGAAATTAGCGTTTATATGTCATTAGTCAAAAAAACTGTTCCCTCGATGTGCTTTGCATGACGTATTGTTTTAATGTTTGCAGGAAGCCGCAATTGAGACAAAGTTTACTGAGGTGAATGCAGTGAACAAGCAAAGGCTGCAGAATCTTGAGTTTGCCCAAAGTCTTCTCAACCAGGTAAAATAATGTTACATGCTAAAAACGACATTAACATTGAAAATTAAAAACTACTGTAGTAATAAAAATGATTTTTCTCTCCCGTATAGCAACCTGAGATCCCTATGATCCAGTCTACCAATGTCAAGTCAGTCCAGTCTTCTGCTCCAGGAGAAGAGCCGTGGAGAATCAAGAAGCAGCTGGAAGATGAGATCCAGAGAAGGGAACAGCTAGAAAGGGAAATTGAGTCAATTCAGACCGACATTTATGTGCTTGAAGGACAGAAGCCCCAGGACACAATTGTGAAGAAGGAGCTGATTAAAAAGGTTCCAGATCCCCAGTTGGATGAGGAGGTCCACAAAGTCCAACAGAAACTGTCAGAGGAGCGCCGCACCACCCACGTACTGGAGAACGATCTCGAGGTATTGAAGATGAAGCTGCGTGGTCTCGAGACAGAGATCAAAGAGGGCGCACAGCAGTACACGGTGAAGGAGGTCTTGCGTATAGAAAGAGACCGCGGTCAAGAGGAGGAGGTGCGCAAGCTTCGGGAAGAACTGGACGATATGAGAAGGCAGAAGTTGATTAAAGACAACGAGCTGGTTCAGATACAGAAGCAGGTGACACTCCTGGCTGAGGAGAAGAACAAGGAACAGGAGGTGATCACTGAGGAAGAAGTGATCAAAGTTCAGAACGATCCCCAACTTGAAACAGAGTACCGGGTGCTCCTTGACAGGAAACAGAAGGAAATGGACAACAGGAAGCAGCTGGAGGATGAACTGCAATTTCTTCAGGAAAAGCTCCGAAGACTGGAGAAGGAAAAATCAATGGCAGAGGAAAAGATTTCCATCAAGGAGGTGCTGAAAGTAGAGAAAGATGTTGCCTTTGAGAGAGAAGTCGAAAACCTCAGGAGGCAATATGAAGACGAGAAGTCCAAACGAAGATCATCACAGCGGGAAAAGGCTGACCTCCAGAGGAAAATTACGAGTCTGGAGGAGGAGAAGTCAAAGGTTGTCGTTCAGGAGAAAATGCGGGAGATTGTACGTCCTGACCCCAAAGCTGAGAATGAGGTGGCCAATCTCCGTCTTGAACTTGTGGAGCAACAGAGGCGCTGTAAGGATGCAGAGCTCCAGCTTAGATGCCTGCAGGATGAGTTGACCATGCTAAGGAACAGAGGACCTCAAGTGGAAGTCAAAGAGATCATCAAAGAAGTGATCAAATACAAAATAGATCCACAGACAGAGCAAGACCTGGAGAGACTTCGCAATGAAATCGTAGATAAAACCCAACAGACGGAGAAATCTGAGATGGAAATTCGCCAGCTTCGTGGTGAGATTGAGAGATGGAAGGACACAAAACCCCAAGTGCAGACTAAAGAGGTGGTCAATGAAGTCCTGCAGTACAGAGAAGATCCTAAGACTAAGGAAGAGATTGAGTCTCTGAAGAGGAAACTGGCTGACGAACAAAAGAAACGCTTGGACCTTGAAAGAGAGCGGTCCTCCCAAGAAGAGAAGATCAGACTGAAGAAGATGGATCTGTCTCAGGTCCGTGAGAAGATTGTTCAGCAAGAAGTGGTCAAGATGGAAGAAGATCCTTTGCTCAGGTCAGAATGCGACAGCTTCTCAAAGAACATCAACATGGAGCAAAAGCAAAAGGAGAATCTTAAAACAGAGCTCTACCAGCTACAGAGGCAGAAGGCTGACCTGGATATGCAGCTGGAAGAACTGGAACGTGAACGCAGGTCAAGACGTGATGCAGAGTTGGAGATCCAAAGACTTCGTGTCCGACTTAATGAGCTGGAGATCCGCGACAAGGAGAATCGTGAAAAGGTGACCGTCAAACAGAAGGTCGTCCTGCAGCAGGATCCCCAACAGGAGAAGGAACACTCCATCCTCAGACTACAGCTCGACGAGGAGAAGCACAAGCGCACCCTGCTTGAGAAAGAGCTGAATGCCCTGATCCAGCAGCAGCTCACCCTGGAGAAGATGGATGTGAAGGAAAGAGTCGTCCGCACCGAGAAAGTCCAAGTCGAGAGGGACCCAGAGGCTGAGATTGAGATTGATAACCTAAGGAGAACTCTGGAAGAAGAGAAGAGAAGAAGACGAGAACTTGACAAGGAGCTGTCCACCCTCACTTCAAGGCTTTCTGACATGGAGTTCTCAAACACCAAGTCCACTAAAGAACTTGACTACATCCGCGACGAAAGCAACCGCCTGCAGCAAGAAAACCAGAGGCTACAGAATGAGATCCGCAGACTTCGGTCAGAGATAGAAATCACCAGCAAAGAGACTCGACTTATCACGGAGTCTGCACCACCGCTGGACGGGAAGAACTTAGAGTTGAGGCTTGACTCGCTACAGAGGGAACTCGCAGAGCTTAGGGCCATAACATGCCAGAAGGATGATGAGATCGAGAAGCTTCAGAAGAACTTGGCGGCGGTGAGAATAAAGAGGGAACAGAGGGAGAGCCATCTCCGCAGGTCAATCGTTGTTATTGACCCAGATACGGGCAAAGAAATGCGACCAGAGGAAGCCTACAAACTCGGGCTGATCGACTGGAAGATGTTTGTCAACCTTCAGAGCCAGGAATGTGATTGGGAGGAGATCACGGTGAAGGGTCCCACAGGAGAATCCTCTGTGCTTCACGACAGAAAATCGGGGAAGAAGTTCTCCATTGACGATGCGTTGCGTCTTGGGCACATCACAAATCACCAGCTTAATCAATACATAAATAAAGAAATCTCCATCCAGGAGTTTGGTGTAATGGTGTCGGGCAAAACCAAAGGGACATTCTAACTTTTTGGTTTGATTCCTAAAGATTTAACCTGTTTGTGTAAAAGTCTCCTTGCTTTTTGTTGTGCTTCTGTTCAGATTCTAATACTGCGGTGATTTGGCGTTGTTTTATACCTTATCCTTGATTTCCAAATGCACTCTGTATTTATTTGCTTCTGCATTTTCAGTTTTGTGGTACTGTAACGAAGACATGGTGTCTGATATTGTTAAAGTCAACTACACAACGCTTGATGTCACAGGGCAAGTTTGCTCAGTTGAGCTTTAATTTCTAAGACTGGGTGCTCGGGTTGAGAACATATCTTTGATGTCATATTGTCATTGCACTACACGCGGGTACTTGATGTTTCATTTATTTATGGGCTTTTCACAGATGTGTCCTCTGCAAGCTTCAATAAAAATCAAATCAAACTGAGAAAACTGTATACTTTGTGTGATTCATATTCAGTCAATTGAATTGTGGTTAACCTGATCCTGTAGCTACAGAACGGATGTCTCTCTATATACAATAAAAAAAAATAACAAGTTCACAAAGTAAACTGGAGATAGCTTTCCTTAATACAAATATAATTACTTATGTACCATGCTGCACACTCTGTCTAGGCTACGATATCTCTCGTTAGAAGCTTTCATATCACTGTAGCCGAAGATGATGCAATATTTATAAAACTATATAAATAATATATTCATGCAAGTCTAAGCATCATCATAGTGCTGTAGATGCCATTATGATCAATCTTTAAAGGCGTTATATTTATTCTATGAGCATGCACAGAACATAATAAAGAATTTTTTGTGTTTAAAATATGAATCTGAAAAGTAATAATGAAATATAGTTGTCAACAGAGTAAAGTATATAATTAAAATATAACTAAAATCTAGCGTGGCGGAGGTTAAAAACCAACATTCAAATACATGAAAAAAAAGTACCATAAAACTACGATATGTTCATTGTAACGTATACAAATGTTATATAAAACATTATACACAAATCTAACAGAATCTCACCCTGCATCCTGCCAACTACATCCTGCAAAATGAAGGATACTGAATTACCACTTTTCTCATGCAGCTTTGACATAAACTGCCAATTTTTTATTATTATAGTCACAAAGAGGGATTTGTTACGAGATGGTTATGTCTGAATGCATAAGTGGTGGAAATGTCGGGCACAATTGCAGACAAGGCCCCGAGGACTGAGAGTGACAAATGAGCAAAGAATACACAGTGTAGATCTATATACTATTTATACATCTTATCTACTCAAGGTTTACTCCTTTCTCCAGACACAAACCTTGAAACATATGACATATATCTTAACAGACTTATAGGTTAAAGGAGCACCTAAACTATGTGTATCGTATTGTATGTATTATTGTGTGGAAAAATGTCCTAATGTTTTGGCAATTGTGTATTTGTCATTCTGTGATTGTAGTGCAGGACTCCCACCAACAGGGGGCAGTAAATCCCGTTAAAACAAGCACCAGGTATTTACATGACTAGCGATTTAAATTTACTTTTTAATTAAATATTGTTAATTACGGAATATATAAGTGTAATGTGAAACACATTTCTGTAAAAATAATATTTTTGTCGCCTGCAGATTTGACACTACAAAGTTTTTTTTTTTAATTTTTAATTTAGTTGCGCTATTTTCTGCATTTTTACGCTGCATTTTTAAATTATTCGTAGATTACGCAACATGCCAAAGCGCTAAATAAGCTTTAATTTGCGCTTCAAGAAATAATAAACAGTGTGGCGGAAGTTACATAGGGGAGGAAGGGTTTGTCCTCGCATGTGATTAGTGGGTGTGTGTTGTCTTTTCCTCTCATTCAGTGCGACGTTTTATTAAAGTTATAAGATGGCGACTGTGCATCTGAGGATCGGGGACCTAGTGTGGTGAGATAACCTTTAAACGCCTCTTAACGACGCGGTTTCCTGCTTGCACTGCAAAAAATAAATAATTCAGAAAAGGCGTTACGAGTTAGTTTGACGATAATAATAGTTGTTGGTGTTAATTAGTGATAATTAAAGGAGGTGTTGCTGCGTGCTACGTTACTTGGAGCCGTCGTTTAGCTCGGAGCTAGCTAGCTACAAGCTACAGAAAGCAGCCTCGCACCTAAACGAGACTTTTCGTTACTAAAAGTTGCATTTGAAGATTAAACTTCTCCCGGTGGCGTTTTTTTCTGTGTAGATATACATTTGTGTTATTTATATGCATGCGTAAAGCTTCGACGAGTTGTTATAGATGTTGTGGTTAGCGACGTTAGCTCAAAGCGGATACGTAACGCAGCTCTTTCAGCGGTTTCCGTGTCAACCTCAGAGACCTTTTAATTTAGTTCACTCTGAATTCATTTCAAAGTTATCAACATATCGTGAATTTGGTGGTATTTAAAGCTCAGGGGCGACGCCATATCGCCTCCCTTTACCCCCCACATGCCAGTTCATTAGGTACACGAGTGAAAACAAATGAGCTAAAGCCTCCTCCGTGGCTCATATAATGTTTAGTTTATGTTAAAACACAAAAACAAAGGTGTTAATTCAACTGTGTGGTCGTTTTGGAGAATATAGTTTGTGGTCTGTGTGTTATTTAGAATAACCCACTAAAAGATTGTTGTCAAAATAACAACAACACAATAATATTCAACAGTGCTACAAACACACACAGCCTCCAAAATAAGAACTTATAAGAAGCACAGTTGCTTAATACTATAACACTTCCTCCACTAAGATTTAGTGTGCATTCATGTTCAAGTGTACCTGATAAGTGAGTGTGCATTTTGTTTGTAAATACCCTCACTTGCCAGTTCATTAGGTGCACTAGTGAAAACAACACGGATCCTGAACTAAATCTTCCTCCACAGATGTTTAATTTTAGTCGAAACAGCCAAAGAAAAGTTGATAATTCAGCTGTTTGATCATTTTGGAGGATTGTGGTTTGTGTTTCTGTTACTTAACTCAGCCAAAACATCACCCAGATTTAGTATGTATTCATATTTAAGTGTACCTAATGAACTGGCATGTGAGTGTACGTCTCCTTGTTGCACCAGTTCGTATTTTTCACCGACATAACAAACTGAGTGTCAGCGACACACATTTGTTTCTTAAACCCAATTGTTATATCAGCAGCATCGTCGGCTGCTATTAGATTTATAATTAAACTCATTTGCCAGTTCATTAGGTACACGAGTGAACACACTCGCACCATAATAATAAGGAATCCTGCAGTAAATCTTAGCTGCATGGAGGTTACAGCATTCAGCATTAGTTTAAAACAACTGAGAGCTGGAGGTTTGCGATTTGCATTGTGGTGTACCGACACACGTTTCTATTATTTTGGCAACTTTGCTTTAGTCAGCGGGCTAGGCTAAATAACAGAAACACTTTCCTCACTCTCGGATCACAAACTGAAGCCACCGCGAAGGCAGATTTGGTGCAGGACTGTTGTATTAAAATGCGTTTGTTTTCACTGGTGTACTTAATGAACTGGCAGGTGAGTGTAATTTTTCATGTGCAGCTGTCAGATTTTAGATGCAGACGAAGCATTTCTACTGACGTTTTGACGTATGGTCTGACACAAAATCGCAAGTCAATCTACACGTTGAGATAATCTTTATGAAAATCTCAACCGATTTAAATTCTCAATTATAAAAGCTTGTTGAACCGTTGTGTATGTGATATTCAGTACTAGAGGTGGGTATTGGCAACGACTTCACAATACGATACGTATCACGATACTTAAGACACGATACGATACAGTATTGCGATATTCTGATATTTTGCGATTTTCTGCATAGTTCACTGAGAAGTTTTAAATGCAGCTTAAAATACAAGTTGTAAATATTTACATTAGAGGATAATAATAATTCATTGAACAAACTGAGTGAAAAAACACTATTGATCCAAATGATCCATTTCCCATTTATTGCACTTGTACAGAAAACGTGATGGTGGTGGTGTTGGAAGTTGTTCACGATCGGCCCAAGACATGACTTTTTTCTTTTAAAATTGATATTAAGACATTCAGAATCAAAATTGTAAAGTATCACAACATGTTGCCATATCCATATTTTTCCCACTTCTATTCATTATGCAGTGATGTGGTGAAATATAGTAAAATGAAGTGTCCCAAAGCATCAGGGTTGTGTTTGTTTGTGAGCTAGAAAGCATTGCAGGATTAAATGTATCTCTATTATAACAGGGGGAAGCTTGGTCGTTACCCACCATGGCCAGGAAAGGTAAGGAGACACTTCCCAATGGGTTTAAATAAATTCTGGTGATGAAAATCTCATACTTATCATACTAATGTTATCTGCTCATTCCAGATAGTAAGCCCTCCCAAGGACCTGAAAAAGCCCCGCGGCAAAAAATGCCACTTTGTGAAATTCTTTGGAACTGAAGACCAGTGAGTTTAGAGCTCGACGACGCACCGGTTCTGATTAACCTTCTCAAAAAGACTCGTGAGTGTGTAAGAGTTGTGCTCCTGTGTGTGTTCCCTCCAGCGCCTGGATCAAAGTAGAACAACTGAAGCCCTACCACGCCCACAAAGAGGAGATGATCAAGATAAACAAAGGAAAGCGGTTTCAGCAGGCGGTCGATGCGGTGGAAGACTTCCTGAAGAAAGCAAAAGGGAAAGAACAGGTGATGAGGCTGTTCTCATTGGATACATACGTTAGCGATGGATCCTGCTTTTCTAGAAACTCTGGATACGCAGTGACCATAGTTAGGAGAGATTCTGAGAGGCTGACTAGAGGAAATAGCTCCCTGCACAACAAATCATCACATAAATCATCCAAGAACATGTTGCACAGTAAAGTAAATCCTAACAGAGTGGAGAACATCCCTTAGAACAGGAAATATCTCACAGAGTCAGAGCGGCTGGTCTTCACGGTTTGTGTGATCATAGCATGGGGCTAAAAAAAAAAAAAAAAAAAAAAAATACAAAAGGAGCATTTTAGAAACAACAAACAAAAGCCATTGTGCAGGTAGGTGGGACAATAACTACAGTGCAGCTCTGACGTCAACAAAAAGTTCAAGGATAGAAAGAGAGGACCGAGAGGAAGAAGCACGAGCTGCATCTTTATCAGTACGAGATACACTGGTGCTCTGACCATGACCAGAACTACTTGTTTTGTTTGATGAACATAATCCTGAAAGACTGCGATTCAAGTACATTTCAGCAAATTACAGTAAAACGTGCAAAGTTACAACTTTCAACGATTGATTCATTGCTTTAAAAGTACAATTTGAAAAGTTTCCTTCCTTCTGTGAACTCTTCTCTCGACACGTGGCTCTACAATCTGACGGTCTTGTGTTTTTGGACAGAACTCAGACGGTAAAGGAGACTCAAAAGGAAAGAAGACACCCAGCAAGCCACTGAAAATACTGGAGGAGGACGACGAGGATCTCAGTGCCTTGAAGGACCCCTCCGAGAAGGTCAGTAGGACACCTGACAAGGTGAAAACCAAAAATATAATCGCAGTCTACGACCAACAAAAGGACCCTTTAAACAAGCTCATGTAAGTGTCACTGTTAAACTTGAATTGGACGACTAAAACGATCACTTCACACGTATTCCAATTTAAAAACACTTTCCCCTTGGACTCAAACGTTGATCCCAGCTCTGCCCTCAGTTTCCTTTTGGCTTTTAAACTTATTCACAAAAACCTCAAAGAAAATTTTCGATGTTGTTACAACCTCGTTTACTGTTCTGTCCAAGAACTGAACCAGTTTTCAAAAAAGTCTTCGAAAGTCTTTAAGAAGCATCAACTTCATCAACATAAGCAATATTTCTACTCCCGCAACTTACTGAAAATATAATAATCGGAGGCCGTGTAGTCCCAACATGTTATATAGTCTGATAGTAAAATTAGGTTCTTAAAATTCACCTGATGATTCTGCAGGAAACACTTTTAAATATACCAGAAACAAACCGGACCTTGTCCCAAAGAGTCCCAGAAGGCCCCCTGCATGATGATGAGTTTCTAAGTTCCTGCAGGGGCAAAAAAAGGACCTAAATACACTTTCTGTTTGGTTTCTACCATTTAATATTCATCAATCCTGTAATTTAGTCCTCAAATCGTTTCGTCTTTATCAGCCGAGGTTGTTGCGTGACAGCTTTGATGGTACCTGCAGTGAACCCGTAGAACCAGTTTTCCTACAGTGTCCACGCAGATCATTCTGGCTTTTACCCCCAACCCCCCCCCACACCCACCAACTTTACCACACCAACTCTACAAATTCACCCTTTGATTTAAAGGTGAACATGTGTCTTTCTCCTCCTTAAGGACTTAACTGACTCTGACCCCGAGCCGTCCACTCTTGAGAGGCTGGGGGCCGGACCTGGCTCAGGATTCAAATGGGAATGCAGTGTAGGTGAAACCCACCCCTTCCCACCAAGCCTGCCTTGCCTTGCTGTTCTTCTACCTGACCTTTAACCTTTTGGCTTTGATACACACCAACAACTGCAGACCTTTCCCCTTCCGACCTGTTTGGTGCTCACTCTTGTTTGTTGAACCTGTTTGTTTGGTGTGGCGCTCTAGAGATGGTCAGCAGCTCTGTACGCAGAGGCACAAAAACATTTTTTAAAAAGAAAGGAGGCTGAGCTTTGGTTCTTTTGACCTGGGAAATAAAATTGGCCGAGCTTGCGAAGCTTCTCACTCATCCAGGTCTTGGTGTATCCAAAAATAACAAAAGCAAGTGGACTTGTTGGGTTTCGCAGAAGACGTTTGACCGCTCGTAAAAGTGGCTTCTTCATATCCGTGAGAACTTCACACCCGTGTGAACTGAAGAAGCCACTTAGTAGAGTTTGTTGCAAAACGTCGTCAAGAAAACCCATAAAGTCCGGTTACCTTTTGTCTTTGGTTTTATTTTTTGAGTGAGCCGACCTTTTCCCTCAGGACCAGGGTTGATGACCACTGTGAATGAAATGCTCTTCAACTGGTTTGACACTGGATTTGGTTTGATGTGTGTGTGTGTTTGTGTGTCTGTGTGAAATGAAACATTGCACGTCCCCAAAAAACAAAACAAAAAAAAAAAGAAGTTGAGCCAGCATCTGCTTGTCTTTTATGTCGGTGGAATCGCTTTTTTTCCCACCATTGCAGTTCATGAGTTTGCTGCAAACGGTTCCAGTACGGCAAGTCTGGAAGCCTGAAAGGTTTGAATTTACATAATTTAAAAAGTCGCCGTTCTTCACAGAGGAAGCAGAGCATTTCTAACCCCCTCATTTACATAACGCCGCTGCAAGACACCGCTGGTTTTAGCTCTGCTTGTGGCCCGTTGAATTGCAAACCAAATCGTCCCGTATCGTAGGGTTTTTTTTTAATATATTATAAGCAACTATTTATGCAAAACATAAAACCACTGATTCTATCTTATTTTATCATAAAAACATCACCAGTTTCCATTTGCATAAGGAGAAGTAGATGGTGGCTCTCTTTTTTGGACTGAACTCAGTTTGGGAGAGATGCACATTTAGTTTTGTTGGGAAGCCGGCCTGAAGCTCCCCGGCCGCTTCAGTGGGGAATTTTTGGAAAATCTGAGGGGATGGAGGGAAGATGTGAAATAAATTCCCGGTGAAGTCACTTTAAAAGGAACGAACAGTTCACAGCGCTGTGATTGGTTTCCTGGACTAACTAGTTGCTTGCAGAGGTGTTTTTTTTTTTTTTTCCGCTAAAAGCCTCTCTCGCATACAACCAAAAGTTATTTCCACGTTTTTAGGCGCTAAGAACACAATTCAGTCTCTGGTTGGCTGGATGATTTATAAAACTTGAATCTGTTCCTCTGCGATGCAGAACAAGAAGCATGTGTCACTTGAAAAGCAGAATCTATACGCGGGCTTGTTGCTGGTTTGTCTGTGTGCTCGGTTTACCGCTGGTTAATGAGTGGATATTGTAGAGTTTGCAGAGAGAACTGAAAAACATTTGTGGCAAAGGAGGAACATTTATGAAACCCAGTAGCATTTCGGGGTTAGATTTAAATTTATAGTGTGCCCAGACGTGTCGGCATTTCACGGTGTAGATTCGGGGCTTTCTTCGCTCGACTCGACGCACATCCATATAAAACACTTCCCCATTTAACACTTCTTCTGTTGCAGCCGGTGAAGGACGACCCCCACTTTCATCACTTCCTCCTCAGCCAATCCGAGAAGGTAAGAGGAAGCGTGCTGCTCGGCAACGTGGCGTCTACACCTACTGAGTTATCGCTTTTGTTTTGGTTCCGTCACAGAAACCTTGAAGGCGTCTGTTAGCACTTCACATCTCATATCATATATGATAATGGTGCATCGGAGCTGAGAATAACGTCGCACTAGAGTTGTCTGCGTTCTGGTTACACAAGTCAGAAAACTAGATGGCCGCGTCCATGAAAGCGCTCGTCTTGTCAAACTTAGTGTGTTCAATATTTACATTTAATGAGTGAAATTAAAGTTTTTAAAAAATTCTCAATTTTAACTAAAATTGAACAGATAACTTGAACAAACTCATGAGTGTTTTTACTAGAATTATTCACAGTGACAAAATCTATAACACAACACGAGGCAGACATTTATAAAAAAATATTCAAAAGTTTTAATTGTTTAATTTAAATGTATATATAAAAAATACACCATTTTTTGCCACAATGGTGTTTCTCACTGTTTTGGTTTTACCAGGCTATTATTTTTAGCCGTTGTTAGCATGACATGGACTTTTAGTTCCCATATAAGACATGAAAAACTCAAATTATTTTGTGACAGCATTTCAGTGTATCTATGTGGGAAAATGACTGTCTGATTTAACCAAAACCAATCAGAAGTGCTAATAAAAGGAATATTACAGAAACTTCTACACACGTGGCGGCCATCTTGGTACCTCAGCTCGTGGGTAGTGGGGATACTACGACTTCACAGGGCGTTCAGGTTGAAAATACCAACTCGGAAATTCCGACTTCTGAGTACAAATGGAACTCGCCATAATTTAAGACTGAAGTCTTTTCCCTTTTTTCGACTTGTTTTTATCATCATATAAACCAGATGTGAGCTTATCCCCCTGCGTTGACTTATCTTGACACGTTAAAGCCGAGTTATCCAGACGTAGTAGTTTGTCTCTTTCCACCTCCCGCCTCCTAATCTGTGCCTACACTCATAAAACCTCTGTCCTTGTCAACCTGCCAGGGATTTGCTGTCTGATATATTCAGAACTGAATGTACCTGAACACATTTGTTTTCTTTGTTTTTTACCGTTCAAAGCTCCTATTTTAGTTAACGTTTTGTCAGAATATGCAGGATCTGTCACTTTAAATGAATTAATTAATGCGTCCTGGCCTTATTCTTGACATTTACAGCTGACTACCACTCACAGACTATGAGGCTATATATCGTGGATATAAGATTATCGATATCTCTGACTTTGACACGTGACATAAAGTGAAATTACTTAAATGGTGTCTCCTCTGTGTCCACAGCCAGCGTCATCAATGGAACCCATTAGCAAGCGCCTGAAGATCATCGAAGAGGTGGAGTTTCTTTATCTGCGTATTTAAATTTATTATTATTATCATTATTATTATTTCCTTGAGTGATACTGACCGAGCTGCTTGTCGTTTGTGCAGGACACAGGGTCAACATCAATCCAAGCAGCAGACAGCACAGCCATCAATGGCAGCATCACACCCACAGACAAAAGGTATTAATCCTCGGAGTTTCTCAAATGAGCTGAAAGCGGGTCACGTTTAACACGGAGGATTACAATCACACCTCGTTTATTTATTTGTAGTTATTTAGGAACGCTTTCACCTTCTGCTTGTGTCTTTATACGTGTGTTCTTGGTGGATTTTTGCCCTGCAGGATAGGCTTCCTGGGCCTGGGGCTGATGGGTAGCGGCATAGTTTCCAACCTGTTGAAAATGGGTCACGTCGTCACAGTGTGGAATCGCACAGCGGAAAAGGTACAGTAGGAAACGGTTGCTTCGTTTCCATGACCCCAAGAACTAGAAATGCACAAAAACTAAATACCGCAATAAAAAAAGCTGGTAATGGAAAAACAAACAACTCTCAAATATCTAAAGCTTGAACATTTTTACGCTCTCATGAGGTGTTTTTTCCAGACGTATGGATATAAACGTCTATCACAAAAGTGCAATGGAAACTTTTTTTTTTGTATTTCCCATTGTGACCAATTCATCTTTCTTTTATCGTGAAACTTTATCAAAATTTGCAGAAACGTCGCTTTTATTTTGTTAAAAACTGTTATGGAAACGCACCGTGACTGCTTCTGAGAAATAATTACACGTTCTGGCTTCTGCTCCTCGTGGTTGGAAAACCACACATTTGATTAAGTTATACCTGTATTTATGTAACGTTGTGTACATGTTTCTCGAGGACAGAAAAGAGCTGCCCCAGAGACATTCGCCGTATCCTTTGAAGAGTAGTGCATAGCTAACATTTGCTTAAACAAGCAAAAGAAAAAAAAAAACCTCCACGAGGCGATTTCCTATTGTGAAAGTACGTTGTCACGCCCTGATCAAACACATCTAGCTGATGTAGCTAATGACTCTGTTCCCCGCTGTGTTTCAGTGTGACCTGTTCATCCAGGAGGGGGCCAGGTTAGGTCGGACTCCGGCAGAAGTGGCCTCCATGTGCGACATAACTTTCTCCTGCGTGTCTGATCCAAAAGCCGCCAGGGATGTGAGTACGACCTCGACTACAGTAAACGACTACTCGTCGACTAGCGAGGAGCTGGTTAGACTCGAACCCCATTAATTGAGCTGCCTACTCATCATAAGGGGCAACTTCCATGGAGTTGTTATTGCACCAAAAACTCTTTACATACATTGAAATATCACCAGCAATACATATATTTAAAGATCAATCAGAAGCTAATATCAGAGAGCATCAAAGAGGAAAGAGATCTCATATGAAATGCTCTGTATTGTCACATTTGAAGATTACAAAACAAACCGGTCAGTAAAGAATAAGCAGAAAGACTTTAAAGGCTGCGGGGGAAACTGGGCCGTGGTTAATGCTGTAAATCAAAGTCACTTTAACAGAACAGATGTTGCTACAAATAACCAGAAGGTTTTAAAAGGGAAAAAAATGCCAACGTCTGGATTCAGAAAATTCAACCCATGATTGCACAATGACATTTACCTTTTTTTTTGTGTGATTGTTGCTCCACAGTTGGTGCTGGGACCCAGCGGAGTTCTGCAGGGAATCAGGCCGGGCAAATGCTACGTGGAGATGTCCACCGTAGATCCAGAGACCATCACAGAGCTCTCACAGGTCCGCCACAATATGTTTTATTTTAATATTTATCTACACTGTGGGAGCACGTGTCATTACCGGAGCAGTACAATTAAAAAAAAAAAAAAAAAAAAACGTTATCCATTGTTTGATCGTCAGGTGATCACGTCGCGGGGCGGCCGCTTCCTGGAGGCCCCCGTGGCAGGAAGCCAGCAGCTCTCTAATGACGGGATGCTGGTCATCCTGGCGGCCGGTGACAGGACGGTGTACGAGGACTGCAGCAGCTGCTTCCAGGCCATGGGCAAGACGTCGTTCTTCCTGGGTATGATGAGATCAGTGAATTGGAACAAGCAAATAATAGAATTTATCGAGTTTTATTTGACGTGCGGATGTACTTATCTTGGCGAAAAAAAAACGTCTGTGTTTCAAGGTGAAGCAGGGAACGCGGCGAGGATGATGCTGATCCTCAACATGGTGCAGGGCAGCTTCATGGCCACCATTGCGGAGGGGCTAACGCTGGCACAGGCCACTGGCCAATCACAGCAAACCTTCCTGGACATCCTGTGTCAGGGCCAGATGGCGAGCACCTTTGTGGACCAGAAATGCCAAAGTAAGTCAACGCGTGCACCTATTTATCTATTTGCTAAGTTCCTTCCTTTTTGTTTTGAGTTTATGTCACTTTTAAGAACTCAGAGTAACCTTTTTTCCGCCCCTTCCAGATATCTTACAGGGCAACTTTAAACCAGACTACTATTTGAAACATATTCAGAAGGACCTGAGGCTAGCCATCTCCATGGGCGACATGGCCAACCACCCAACCCCAATGGCTGCAGCTGCCAACGAGGTATTGTTTGCTCTGGTTATTTGTTTGTTGTGCTACTGTGGATTCATCAAGAAAGTTCCTGTTCCAGTTAGATTTGCTGATCACAGGGCTTCAAGTATTCTGGTATGTCTGGCATTTGATCGCAATTAAAAGAACATTTAGGGAAAAAAAAAACCTTGTTCATGCAGGATGTTGTCAAGTTCGAGCAGTCAGTTGAATGAGAGTAATGCAGCATCACTAGCCAATCAGAAGTAGGGTGGGGGTGGGTCATGGTTGAGATGAAGCTGCAGCTGATGCTTCATTCAAGACAACATATTTTAATCTTTAGCAAAACATGATAATACACCAAACTTATTTTTTCTCCTCCGAGTTGTAACGTGAACACTTTCATATCGGAAGTTTGAAATTTCCAAGTTGGAATATAGAATTTCTGAGTTTTCATGAAGGCATCACAAAATATGGAGAGTAAATTTACAGGTTGGGATGTAAATTTTCCAATTTAGAGTTATGATATGATCCACAGTTGTTTTTGTATAAATTGGAACTGAATTAAATGGTTAAATTGCTAATTTATTTTTTTTTTTTACTTGAAGCCCTGTGATTGTGAGCTCCAGGTGATTTGCCAAAGCCAAACACTCCCTTGTTTTTGTTGTATTATTCTTCACCCTGTACCTGCATAAACACTGACCGGAGTTTTGTTTGTGTTCCTGTGCAGGTTTATAAAAGGGCTAAGGCACTGGATCAGTCGGACAACGATATCTCTGCAGTCTACAGAGCCTACATTCACTAGAGCGAGGTGTGATCTATCCTCAGGACGACTCAGTCTTTAATCCCTTCTTATTTCCCCCCTCATCATCTAATGCGTTTTTTTTTTTTTTTTTTTTTTTTTTTTTTTTTTTTTTTTTTTTTTTTTAATTCTCAATCTTGTCGTTTTAATTTCATTCTGCCCCAGTGCCAGCCATGTCAAATGACCACAACTCCTGGGATTATAACTTTTTTTTTTTTTTTTTTTTTTAAAAAGCAAGGCAACCTTGAGCATTGCACTGACTGTACCGAGGGAATAAGCTGTAAGAATGCTCCATACGAGGTTGTGCTACTGGACTGGACTGCTGCCGTTTTGTCGAGAGGGGTAGAAGTAGTAAAGCAGGGTGTCTGGCGAGTTTGTGATGCGCAGCGCCGCTGTAGAGCCAGAGAATTTTCTGTCAAGTTTTGTGGATGCAGACGCCCTACAGAAGTCTCTTTTTTTTTCTCTTTCTTTTATGTGCAAATGATGAGTTAATTTAATTGAGTGTGATACTCTTTTTTTCTTCTTCTTCTCTTTTCTTTTAAAATGTCCAGATATTGATGAGAGGAAACACCAAGAACATGCCACTGCATTGCCTTAATATTTGCAACCCCTTCTTTCAGTAATAGATGTATTTATTTATGTTTCTCTCTAGGTCTTCTTGGTGCAGTTCGGTCATGGCTTCTTTCTGTGTTTGAGATGATTTATGCTTCTGTGTTGGTGTTGATGATCTCTCTCTCTGAACAGGTTGAGGACAGAGCGTGTCGAGGCCTTAAAATGCAGTAATAATTGATATTCTTCATCAAGAATTTTCCAAATTAGAAACATTTTTATTATTTCGTTTGGAAGAGTTCTCATTTCATTTTTTTTTTCTTTTTTTTTTTTTAATATAATACTCTGAATCTAGATGAATCCTCTCTCTGAGTTGTATTTTAACTGAAGTTCATTATTGAACCCCATCGATTGTCATTGTTTTCTTTTATTGTCCATTAGTTGCAGGAAGAAAAAAAAAGTGTTGAAATTGAGTTTCATTTTAGACCCTCGAGAGACACAAATATTATATATATAAAAAAAAAAAATCGAACTAATTAAAGTTTTATGTGGGTTTTAAAGACTGACTCTCCAAGCTGTGCAACAACCTCCTGGTCTCCACAGTCGGAGCTTCGCTGTCAAACTGTTACTTCGTTTATGTTACCCAGCCCAGAATGAATCAACCTGAACCCTTAAACTAAACATTTACACACGGCCCATTTTATTTTTTCACGTTAAATGAATTGAGGCTGATCTTAAGTGCGTAGTAGAGGTCCTCATAGACTTGACTGAAGCCTGGAACCCGACGGATAAATTGGCCGAGCAGCAGGCGGTTAATTAAGAAGAAACGTCAGAGATATACCAAAGATTTGTAAAAGGTCATTAAATAAAAATGCAGACTGTCTAACAGAAAGCTCTGACGAGATTATTGTACACCTTACATGTCCCTTCACTCTTGGTCTCAAACGCTTCAATAAACCAATTTCACAGATGTTTATTATTAAATACAAATATATATATATATATATATATAGAAAAAATTGTGCCAGCTACTGAATTTTTGGGGCGGATGCTAATGGTCTCCATTCGATTTCACATTACCTTTAGTCTGATTAAATGCTTGTAGGGGTGTGTTTTGTTGTGTCAATGCTGTGTGAGGAAAGAAAATGTGTTTTTTTTTTTTTTTTCAAAGTAAAATACTCTAAAAGTGATTTTGAAAAAAAGTATCCTGAGTCTGAACAGGTGGCGTGTCTTTTTTTTTGTTCTCCTTTATTTTTCGTCAAGTTTGGGGAAGTCATTTTGAATCGGGTCCAAATCTTTGAACCCATGTCGACCTCTACTACGTTGCCTAAAACCTACCCTGCGGAAATATTAACACATTTTACCCCGGAGGTAAAAGCTCAATCGATTAAGCCTTGGCGGCTCCAAAAGTTTAGGGTTTTGTGCCATGTTCATGTTACCAGATGTGGCCAATTTATTCTCACCCTCGTGATGGGAACAATGTTGTGGGACATGTTTTATTTCGGTCTGTTGAGATGGCGAGGTCATGTTTTTGCATCCTTAAAATTCCTGTAGAAAGAAAATGGTTGCTAAGAAGAAGAAGAAGGAGAGCATTTGTGCTGTAGCATAAAGAAGTGAAGAAACTCAAACATTAAGGGTGACGATCCAAAGATCCCAAACTGTAATCGCTTCAAGGAAGGAGGTAAAAGTCAGGATCGTTTTTTTTTTTTTTTTGTTTTTTTCGTTGAAACCATGAATTAATTTCTCACAAAAACATAATCCACACCAGTGTCCATATTTTCTGAAAGCTTGAGGTGTTTAATTTCCCGAACACATTCTCGTGTAAAGACCTGTTTTTAGAAGACAGATGTAAATAGCACGTTAGGCTGAGTAGGGTTCCTTTTGTATCTACCGTAACGAGGATTGAAGAAAACGACTATTTTGGACTCTAAAAGAGCGACTGTCTCACATCCGTGTCATAATACTGAAGGTTGCTCAGTTCGAAAGTAAATAGTTTATACATATGTGGCTTATATAATCTGGCTTATTGCATTGAAATGACAATGACTTTGATCCCATTCATGGAAGAAGAGTGGAGCCTTGGTTTTGGGGGATATTTATGATTTTGTGTACATGTGGAAATACCAAGACTTTTGTGCTGTTTAATAAATCCTTTCCTGATTACTGACATTTATGCACCTTCTATGTCTTGACTTACTTCATTAGCAGTCTCTCAATATACAGTTTCTTCCTTTTTATTCCTTTTGATCCCATTATACAATTTGTTGACCACCAACCGGTCGACTCCCACTCTTTGCCAAGTCCAGACTTCCTACGTTAACGGTTGCTAGGTGAGACAAACAATGGCCATTCAGGAATCTATTCCCACAGGAAAACATTGAAGTCCTGTAGACCTGATGCTGAAACTCGTAAAAAAGAGATCTGCGCAAGTCTGGTTTGTCCTTGGGAGTGATTCCCAGATCCCTGAATGCTCATCTGGACAGTATATTATATCTATATCCTGGAGAACAAGGTAGTCTGGTACAAAAATATCAAAACCATACACAGATTAAAAGAGCTTGTGAGGACTGCTGAGAAAACGACTACTATTTATACCACAATAAAAATGAGTCCTACGCCAACAGCCTCCCACTCAAGAAGGAAGAAGCTGCTCCAAAGCCACCATATAAAAAAAATCAAAGGCTATGGTTTGCTGCTGTGCAAAGATGATGTCCTTTGGTGTGATGAAAACATGTTTCATCTGTTTGGCCACAAGGACGTCCATTAGGTCTAGTGGTGAAGGAGGAGATCCAGGGAAGCATGGGGGTGGCAGCATCATGCTGTTAGGTTGCTTTGTGGCCGGACACAAGAAAATAGATGAGATCATGAAAAAGGAAGTCAAAGCTCGGGTCTTCCCATGACCCCCGGGCATACTTCCATATCTGTGGCAGGTTTAAGGACAATAAAGTTGATGTACTCAAGTAGCCATCAGAATCTAATAGAAAATGTGTGTTCCAAGCAAATGTTTTCTACTCATGTAACACATTAAAGCATGATTTGGGTTTTTTTGTTTGTTTTTTTTGCACTTAACGCTGAAAGTATAACTTTGTAAAGGTGACCTGACCTTATTTGAAGGCTGAAGTTACAATCCTGTCCAATGAACATGGTGGGACCTTATTTTAGAAAAATTCTGTATGTTAAACAATTGTGTTTGGTCTTTTTGTGCCATAAATTGCACATAGTGATGTTTATCAATTTAAAAGATCGTTTTTGTGAGTCAGGAAATTCAAGTTCCAAACAGACTAAAATACCAACCAGTTCAGTTGCTATAATCGACACAGCATGGCCAAAAATAAGTCACCACCTGGATTTAACCAAGCAAATAGGTAAGAGCCTCCTATTGGATAATTGCTGTATGGGTGATTATCTTTCAGCTAGCAACAAGTTATTTAACCCCGACTGCTGAAATGAGTTGCTTCTCATTACTTAAACAACCATGTCAGCAGACACATCCCGTGGTTTTATTGTCTGTGTGAGAAGGGTTAAATCATTGCCATGAATCAAGCAGAGAAAACATCTACAAAAACTGTCTTAAGAACTGTCTAACGCATTATTAAAAACTAGAAGGATGTTGGAGAACCATTGTCTTTGTGGAAGAAATGTGGTCGGGAAAGAATCACGACTGTGATCGGTGATCCATCAAATGTTTGGTGATATCAAATAAAACAAAATCACCAGTAGAATTCAGGGCTCTGTTTAATAGTGAAAGTAGGAGCATTTACCTTTCCACATATAATGTGAAGGTCACTCAAGGGATAAGGACTAAACAGTAGGCTTAAAAAATGCTAATCAGTGAGGCTAACCGGGAGAAAGGACTTCAATTTGCTAGGGAGCATAAAGATTGGGGCAATGGAAGAAGGTCGTGTGGTCCACAGAATCCAGACTTGAACCCCACTGAGAGTCTTTGGGATGTCCTGGAGAAGGCTTGGATCAGTGACTCTCAAATCATCAATACAAGATCTTGGTGAAAAATGAATGCAACACAGGATGGAAATAAATCTTGTGACATTGCAGAAGATTCTTATGGGAACAATGCTATAGTGAATACTGCTGTAACCAAAGCTCCTTGGTGGCGATTATTTCCCCCCAGGCGTGGTGTTAATTATGCATCTCAAACCTCAGTAGCGCCATGAAAAACTTGATTTACTGGAAGGGGGCGAGGATTCGCCTCCTTATAATCACTAAATCTGTGTCTCCGTCCGTAAAGAAGCACAATTGAGGCCTAAATGTAAAGTGTTTTCACGTCTTTCCGTTTCTATCTAGACGCTGCACAGTACCGGAGCTCTGCCATATGTTTGTGTGACGCTAGGCGGAAGTTTTATTCCCAAGTATGGGACAAGTGGGTGGATCTTCTTTAATAGTGAACGTGTGACCAGCCTAATGCTGCATTCAGGTCACTCTCGTAAATATTAACATGCCGTTTGGTTGCAGCGATTTGGTAGAATTGAAAACCTAAATGCATCAGTTAGCAAGGAAAAATTATTAAATTATATAGACCTATAAACATTTAATATTCTGCTTCGGCGATGACAGCGCTTTAATCGGGACACGTCAACAGCGTCTCTCACTTCTACCATTATATTTAATCGGACTGTGTTTCGTCGTCCGTTTAGCCGCTCGCGTTATTTCCGACAGCCCTGAAGGCACCATATCTTCTGCTAAGCTAGTGAGGACTGGGAGTGATACACCTTCATCCAAAGCAGAGGACATTGTCTGCAAAAGGACGCTTCTCCGAGGGCTTTGTTCCGTTGACTGCACAAAAATGTTGAACCCGCAGAGGTCTCTGTCCGAGCTGCCCAAGATGTCAGCGGCCAGTCAGGTGGAGAGAGCCGTGCTGGTAAGATGTTCACCCTCCGTGTCTAAAGGGAAAGGGACCACCGGCCCTTCCCTTAAGACACCACAAGTCAATATGCGTGGTAAATATATTGGAGGAATGAATCTGGAGGACGCTAAAATATTAGCTACAAATGTTACTAATGTTAGCCAAAGGGGCTGAAGCGTCTCGCGCTACAGCGCAGGTGCAGTAGGCAGGGCTCGCGCTGTCGTTGTCACTGCAGTGATGTTTGTTTACAGTCGGTGGGCTAGTGATAACCGGGCATGGGTATTTAATTTTAACAAATATTTATATATACGTAAAATATTTACGAGCGAGGACTATAGTCACTGTAAATATACATAAATATATTTCAAAATTCCGAGGTTAAATTCATAATTCTGTCTTTCACTCAAATGTTGTGCCTTTCTTCTTCTTTTAAATGAAAAAAACTTCATACGTTACTATCAGAGTAATAATAATTAAAAAACAGGCTAAAAAAATGGCTTCGAGAAAAGGTCAGAATTCTGAAATTGAAGTCAGACTAAGATTTCTGTATTAAAATCCGAATTACGAAGAAAAGTCAGGATTCTGAAATTAAAATCAGACTTAAGATGAAAAGTCAGAATTCTGGAATTGAAGTCAGACTTAGGGAGAAAAGTCTGAATTCTCATATTAAAGCCAGACTCGTAAAGAAAAGTCAGAATTTTGGAATTAAAGCCAGACTCACAAAGAAAAGTCAGAATTCTCATGTTAAAATCAAACTTAAGATAAAAAGTCGGAATTTTCGAATTAAAATCAGACTTAAGATAAAAAGTCAGAATTCTTGTATTAAAATCAGACTTAAGTTGAAAAGTCAGAATTCTCAAATTAAAGCCAGACTCACAAAGAAAAGTCAGACTTCAGGAATTAGTGTAAAGAAAAGTCAGAATTCTTGTATTAAAATCAGACTTAAGATGAAAAGTCTGAATTCTCGTATTGAAGTCAGACTTATGAAAAAAAAGTCAGTATTCTGGAATTTAAGTCAGATTTACGAAGAAAAGTCAGATTTCTCCTATTAAAATTTTTTTTTTTGTAAAAATTTATAAAGATTGGTATTCTTGAATTAGTCATTTAAGAAGATTCAAGATGTTCATACTCAAAACCCAAGTTCCCCTTTTTCAGATGAGGAAGCTTCAGACCGTCTGAGACCCAAGATCGGTATAAAATATACCGTGAATAAGTATTATTCTTATAACATGAGTCATTATGAAATACATTTGGAAACAAAAACAGATACGTATTGCAGCCAGTAACACTCACTTTTAATACATACATATTTTAAAGGTGTTTGTGACTTTAAAATGATTTGAAAAAGTCCTCTTCCAGTATGTCTTCTTTCTATTTGGGTGTCCTCACACAGAAGCAACAGTTAGTGTAAGTGGGTGTGCCTTGTTTGTGTAGATTTACAGATACAGACTGTCATGAAAAGTGGCCCTATGAAATAAAATAAAAGCGGAGGGACATGACAGCGTACTATAATGATTCAGCAATATCTAGTTCTTGAAAGTTTATTTATTCAGTTGTTCATTTTGTAATTTTCCGTTCTTTCAGGAAATGCCGGTCACGCTGAGTGTACATTGTATTCACTGACCATGAGAAGCTTAGTCCTCATTCATCCCAATAAAACTCTGTGATAATCATTTGTTAAGTAATGTGTACCTGTAGAAATATGTGAGGTTCAAAGTACAAACACATGACCAAAAGAGGAGCTTACTAGGGTAGAAAGGTATATCTGTGTTGCTATATTTAAGCTCCACAAAACTTTCCCACTCCTGGGAAGCCATGAATGCACAAAAAAAAAAAAAAAAAAAAAAAAGTGCACTTCCCTGGAAAAATATTTTTGTATTTAGCTGCTGTGGCCACAGCTGGAGAAAAAGTTCCAACAAAGCTGACTGAGGCCCAAAAGCTCCCACAAACATGTTGGAGCAATGCTCAGAGTGTAAACACACATCTTTTTTTTTCTAAAACATCTATAAATAACCTCCTATTTGTTAACCTTAAATACGATCAGATGGCGTTGCACGTACAGGTCAGCTCATCAGAACTGTTTTGCATTAGTCACGATGCGGGCGTTAAATCTTTATTTGCTCTGTTTTGCAGGAGGAGGAGTTCAACTGGTTGCTCAAAGAAGAGGTGCACGCTGTCCTAAAGCAGCTCCAGGATGTCCTTAAGGTAAACGCTGAACTGCCATGTACTGGGAGCCGGGCGACATTTAAATATGTGCTAGTACATCGGTTTACTTGTCACAGCTTGAGCAAACGTGCTTCTATAGGATTTAAAGTAATGTTTCCAGTGGTTTAGCCACATTAGGGACTAAAAGATTAGATGTTTGACTGTGTTAAAGAGCAGTTGAACATGTTTCTGTTAATACTGTCATTAGTAGCATAGTCAACAGTGTTAAAGTGTTCACGCTGAGTGACATTTTGCTCTGCTGCTGTCCACAGGAGGCCTCCAGACGTTTCTCAATGCCAACGCCGGGTCTGGAGAGTCAGCTCAAGCAGGAAAACTTCATCCTCGGCAGCTCAACGTAATCCTTTAAAGTTCATCTCTTAGTGGTCGCTGCGCTGTTTCAAACGGTCGTCATGAGTCCGATAAGTAGCCCCTCGTCTCTTATGTAACCTTCCCTTCCTGTGGGGGAAGTGAAGCGGCCGCTCGCTGATAGTCGGCCTGAATCTGTACATCGCTTCCTCCGTGTTGAAACCTTGCAGAGTTCAGACCAGGTGTCTGCCCCCGGTCTCGGGGTGATGTTGAAACGCGCGTGTCATGTGTTGTTTTTGCAGCATGGATCAAGTGAAGGGGGTGCTGACTCTCCAGGGAGAGGCTCTGACTCAGGCCGTGAGTTGTGTCTAATGTCAGTATCAGGGATTTATTTATAGGAAGATTAAACACTTGATTCAAGCGAAATGTGTTTTTCATGTTGGTCAACAGGACATAAACCTGAAGGTTGCGAAGAGCAGCCAAGTGCTGCACTTTCAGTTCCGAGAAGACAAGCAGTGGAAACTGCAGCAGGTAGAGAACAAGAAGTGTTGCTATTGATTGTGTTGTTTTTACTTTCAAAACCCTTTCACACCTAATGATAATGATAACCTTCATTCTTATACACTCTAGGTATAAACACTGCTAAGACTATCAGAGATCCCCTTTCAGCTGTTGTTTGATTTTTTTTTGGTTTATTTTTTGATGTTTATTATATATATATATATATATATATATTTTTTTTTTTTTTCTTTTTACATATTTTTTTATTATTTTAATTTTTCAGTTGATAAAAAGGAAGGAAAACCTTGCAGGAGTACACTCCTAATTCTTAAAATTATTATATAATATTCCCAGACAGTGATCGGGATTGACATTTAATTTACAAAAAAAAAAAAAAAAACTCTAAAGTTTGATTTCTTTTCTAATCGAATGATGATATTTATATTTAAAAATAAATTCTTAGTTTTATTATTTATTATTATTATTTTCCAGTTGATAATAAGGAAGGAAAATGTTGCAGGAGACACTCATACATTATATTTTTTTTTTTCTGGGATTGAAATTCAGTTTTAAAAGAATTCTCAACTCAGAATTTTGATTTATTTTCTAATTGAATGAATTTAGCGCATCAACACTACACCCTGTTCATCAAATTCATGAGAAGTCTTAATGAACTCAGTACAAAATGCAAAGCAGTAGCAAAAACAATAAATAAACTGCTAAACTCTTTGCATTTTTAACACATCCAACTCTTATTTGCTGTATCTGTACGTACGTCCTGTATTTGACAGGGTAGCATGAGCTACTACAGTTCTTAGCAATTTGCCAGATTTTTAAAAAAGATAAAAAAGTTCACTTCCTGTTTTGTCTCAACTGAGACTTTGGTACCTAGTCACGAAGCCAAAGTAAGAGTGAATGACACCAATGAATATTTTATAGGCGTCTAATGTCAGATGTCTTTCATAACATTTACACATAAAACCTTTCTATGTATTTACGTATTTATTTGTCCTGTTAGATCCAGGATGCCAGGAACCACGTGAACCAGGCCTTGCAGCTCCTGAGCAGTCGTGACGACAGCTACCACTTCAAGACAGGAGCTGAGGTTAACAAGGTCAGCGCAGATCTGATATGATCTTTTTTTTTTAGTGCTGCATCAGCGACGTCAATCTTGTATTTTTCTGTTGCTGCTGTAGCTCATGGATGCGGTGATGCTGCAGCTGACGCGAGCGCGAAACCGCCTCACCACCCCGGCCTCCATGACACTACCAGAGCTGGCCACCAGTGGTTTGATGGTACAAAAAAAAACACACAGACACACACACTGGCTATAGTGTACTATTTATTAAGAGTGTCTACAATGCTCCGAATTCGATGAAAAGACTATATGACCAAAAGTATATGGACACCTTGTTTGGGCTGTTATTTCTGGTTTGATATTTATTTTATAGTTTCAGGGAAGAGAGACAGTTGAACATGAAGATTAGCAGCATTAAATTGAATCATTGGCTTTAATAGCGTCTGAATTGTAAAATTAATTTAAAAAAGGCAAAGAGCTGTTGTGCAATTGACTGAACCAACAGATTTGAAAAGCAGTCATGAGATATATTTTTACATTTTTACTGCCAAATAAAAGAGAAGTAAATGAATCACTGCATTACTAAGAAACATCTGGAATCCAGACACAGAAACCTGGTGTTGTGGTTCACATTTAGTGTCAGATAATATTAATTAATGCTGTATTGTTTGATGACGTCATACCTTAAGTTGTTTTGCCGTAGTTACGGCCGACAGTAACTATTTCAGTTCCAACAATAAATAACAATAAACAGAATATTTATTTAATATTCACTCCTCGTTGTTCATTTAACGTCTGGTCGGACACTACAGTATTGTATGGTTAATGTTACTTCTCAGTAAAGCTCTTAGCGTTAGCATCTTTTTATTAGCTACATTTATCATAACTGAAATTAACTAAAACTAACTGAAATGAGGCTAATCCACTTTTCCAAATCCATACTAGTTCATATGGATCATTCTTGAGTCCAGTTGTCCTTAATTTAATCTGCTAATCTACATTTTTCCCGGTCTCTCTGTATTTACTGATACCCTTCACCATGTTTTTTCCACTCAGGCGTCAGTGACGTCAATGCATACCCTCTATTAAGGATTGTTCTTGTGTCCGTATACTTTTTTTTTACAAATATGTCAAACATTAATCTCTTTCTCTGGTTCGTCCTTCCGCTCACAGAAAATGTTCACCCCTCCGATGCCCGGGGACGTGATGGTGAACTTCTACATCAACTTAAGCAAACTGTGTCTGACTGTTTATCAGCTGCACGTGCTGCCTCCCAACACCACTAAGGTCAGGACATGTAACACCAAGCAGCGCTATGACCGACCACGTACATGAGTGTGTGTGATAATCTTTTATTTATTTATTTTTTTCTCTCTCTCTGATCTGAAAAGAATTTCAAGCCAGCTGGAAGCTCAGTGTTGCACAACCCGGGAGCAATGTTGTAAGTCAGTGTTTTTTTTATCTGAAGAAATGCCTCAGTGGCTCTCCCACAGACGTCTGTGTAACTTAACTTTTTTCTGCTTCTGTTATAACTCGCGTCCACAGCGAGCTCAACAGTAACCGGTTCGAGGTGAGCCACGTCCACAAGGTGGAGTGTGTGGTGCCGTGGCTCAACGACACTCTGGTGTTCTTCACCATCTCCCTGCAGCTCTGCCAGCAGCTCAAGGATAAGGTCTGAAAAATAACTTACTAAGGCTTTGTTCTATTTTAGTAGTTCACCAAAGTAGCCAAAAGAAAATTGTCGAACCCTAAGGCTGTTTATAAATATGGACAGTGTGCTGCCACATTCTTGCATTGGCCAAACTGATACTATTTTCGGGTGGCGCCACCTTGTGGTGCTCTGCTCTACCTCCACCAGCAACCGGGAAGTGTTGGATTATACACAGTGCATGTATTTAAAATTTTTCCTACAGCTCTTTACAGAGTGGTTGGCATGGCAACTGGTAGTCACATCCTTTTTCTATACCACCAAATACCTAACTAAAACAAAACTTAACCACAAAGCTACACTTGTATATGCATCAACATTATATTAACTACCTGAAATGACTGAAACCATCCTTGAAAAAGAATTATTTGTTGTGTATTTTAGTGTTTTACTTTCAGTCCCATCCACTAACAGGGAGAATGTTATGAGCTGTACTGCAGCCAGACACCAGGGGGAGCTCTACTAACTTTGGCATCACTGTAAAAGTGCTTCAACCATGAATCAAATGAGATTTTCTATGAGAAAAAAATATTAATTTGAGTTCTACAAACATCACAAATGTCTCCACAACTCCATAAGGACATAGTCAGGACAGCTTTGCTAGTGAAGTGTTGTGTTGCGCTCTAACCTGTGTCTCTCCCGTCCTCTGCAGATATCAGTCTTCTCCAGTTTCTGGAACTACAGACCTTTCTAATCCACGTCCATCCTCCAGAGGCCGGTCAGACCCAAACTAACCACTCAAGTGTAAGGGACATCCTGGGAAGGTTTTTATTTTTGTATATACATATATATATATATAGATATATATATTCCTCATGCAGTCATTCGGTTTGAAGTGTTGCATGATCAACCGAAGAAGCCAGTCAGACTCTGAAAGATTTCAACGATTGCCATTCCCAGTTGTGTTAGCCCAGATGACTGACATGTGTGTGTATTGCATCTCACGGTACAGTACTGACTTGAACTCTAAACGAGCGACTGTGATTGTTGCTGATTTACGATTAGTTTTTTTTTTTTTTTTTTTTGGTTCTTGCTGAGTATTTATCTGGTCCCTCAGGGTGGGAGGACTAAGCAGCACTACGTCATCACAGTGGGGGGTTTTTGTTCTCTTTGCGTTCCCTCACAGCAGCTTCACCTTTTGCATCATCTCACCATCCAGTCCTGCATCTTATTTCCAGTCTTTAAGAAAGCTTTCTGTTTTCTAGTCATGTTCAGACCCAGGATCAGGGATTCATTATTTAACGCAACGTTGAGAAGCTGAGTCACTTCTAAAGAGTGAATCACACGGTTAACAGACACTGATCTGGTATTTCTGATGCACTCTTAAAATCATAGAGTTCTACAAATTCCCCAAAAGGTCCCAACTCGTACGTAATCAGCCGCTTTCTTGCTCGTGCCACGGCTCCCTGATAAATTATTTATAATATGCATGTTCGTCCTACAGTAACAGAGTCGTACTGGACAATAACAGAAAGAGGCTGAGTTTGCATTGCATTTGAACTCTTGAGAGCAAATTTGATCGTCCAGAGTGACGTGTTTTTATGCAGAAATGTAGAAATAAGTTTAAGCGCCTGTAAATACAAGACGTTTTTCCCCAGGACGATCGGATGTTGAACAAGATACAAGATCTGTAAATGTACAGGTCCAGAGTCCGTCATGTATTTAACTACAGCTGCAAGAAATGCTCATAAATCTCCATGTGTACGTTTAAGGTTAGAAGTTGAATTGCTATTTTCAGATGTGCGAAAAACTAATTGTCCAAAAGGAGAAAGTAAAACCATCAGTCCAGTTCGTTTAGATCTCTCAAATTTGCAACAGAAATCCTTTTTAAAATGGACATGTTCAGGTTACTGTAAATCCATGTTAAAAAAAAACAAAAAACAAAACAAAACTGAGGATTTATTTGTGTCACTAATTTCATACAGTGCGGGTGTTGCTAGGAATGCAGCAGCACTGCGAAAGGAAACGCAAAAGGGAATTAGAAATTCCAGCTGTGGGGGGAGGCAGTAGTTTTACGAAGAACGTTCCCCACTGTGATGTTTAACCAGAAACAGACTTAGTGACAGTACGGTATCATTTTGTTTGTGTCCCAGCTTCAGTGTCGTCCATACGTCACGTGTTACTGACATGTTTAACTTATCTATTCCTTCGATGTCAAATTTATCAGAGCAGAATAATCCAGGTAGAAATGTGAATTATTTGATGGATGCGTACTCATTCCTATGATAACTTGTGATATTATGATGTGAATTTGTCAGGCGCTGGGGCTGGCACACGTCTTTTTTTTTTTTTTTTTTTTACCCTTCGTTGCCCCTCGCTTGGTGAAAATGACACATTCCCTGATAAGTCTGAACGATAAGCTATTTGTCACATCTGTTGATGGAACCTCCGTTTCAAGTGTTCGTCTGCTCCGCGTCCGTGTATTTATTTCTTCTCTCGTGTCGTCGACTCCCTGTGAACCAAACACTAATCCAATCACGAACAAGTGACTTTATTCCAGTAAGTGTTAACCTGTTTTAAAAGCTGCCTCTCATATAAAATGTGGAAATGATTTAACTGTGCAATAAAACGACTCTAAACAACAGCCCCGGCCTCGCTGAACTCTTTCTGCTGAACTTTACTGCCCGGCCGCCTTTAAACTAGATTCTGTTTACTTTTTACGCAACCATGAAAAACTGAGATAATAAAAATAAGAAGTCTCCAAGGAGACATACTCAAAGCCAAGTGGGTTCAGTGACATTTACCCGAGTCCAGCTTTGAGTTGGTGGGTAACTGGCTCCACCAGCTGAGACAAAGCCGCATCAAACAGATTATTGGACAAGTTGTTACGTTGAAATTTAAGTAATTTTGACACCATGAGGTGATGGAAGTGATGAAGAGAATGGACGTTTGGTGCACCAAAATGTTATTCTGTCCCACCAGAACACTGTATTGTCACAAGATGGTCAATGGTATTGACTTCTCCTGTCGGTGGTCATAATGTTGTGGCTGATCGGTGTCAGTACTATCATTCGCAGTTGTAACTCACAATAATAATAGAGTTTGATGAATGAAACAAAGACAAATAATACATTAACAAAGTATAAATGTTTTATTATTAAGTAAATCCTTCAAAGTTAAATGTCGTCATCATTTCAGCGTCAGATTAAGAAGTCGTACTCAAATCTACAGAGGCGTAAAAACACAGACAGTCGAACTCTGTGGCATCCGAGCAATCGAGCTCACGTCGTAGAGACAGTCTGCAGGATCACGTGTTAAGATTTCATTAGCAAAAGAGCTTGTGAACAACAATTTGTTGTGTGTGCAAATAGAAATGTTTAGTTTAAAGGCAACGTGGTGAATAAAAGCGTTTTTCTTTTTAGTTTTTTTTGTTTTGGCACGGGGAGTGGGACTGTGAGGCTCCGCTGCTTCCATCTTCGGGTCAGTTTCGGCTCTCAGGGCTCCAGGGCCATGTTTTCTATGCCGACCTTCCGTCGTCGGGGCTAAAATAAAAAAAATAAATAAAATACATTTGATTTGACTCTGCTCTTTTTATCAGAGTACACAGAGTTATCATTAATAACCACCGCTCAGTCTGGGTTCATTTTACGACGCAGTCAATCACATTTTTATGAAATTTGTTAAAACTATTCCATGAATGTCGAAGATGCTTTTAATAGCACTATTGACACCCGTGTCTCTTGAGTGCGTCTGCTGTATGTTTTCACCTTGTCGTCACAGCAACAGCAGCAGCAGCAGCGGATCAGGACCAGGATGACCAGCAGGAGAACCATACCTGGAAAAACACAGCAACCACGTTCACATAAAACAAACAAACAAACAAAAAATAATATTGAGATTCCAACTTCAGTCGTTGAATTCAACTCACCGATGAAGATGAAGAAGATGGCAAAAGAGGCGATGTCCCAGTCAGACTGGAAGAACTGCTTGGACGTCAGTCTGGAAACCACATCGTTGAACTGAGACTCCAGTTCCTGCTCGATGTTGTTATCCATCGTTGAGTCTGTGATCAGAAAAAAAAAAGCACGCAGATGATGACACATCATAGCTCCACTGGCTTGGTAGGAAACCGGAGCAGCTAGAGGTTATAATGCCAGGAGGAAACACTGCACTGCGTCTATCTCCTGGCCTTTTATCTCCTTAACTGACCACGACATCCCTGAACTCAGCTTATACGACCATAGGAGTAAAGGCAGCGTGTGTGGTGCACACATGTGGCACATTACTTTAAATCATCTGACATGTTATTGTGATGTTATTGACCTAAATACTTTCTACAATGAAATCACCGGGTACAAATCATCACAGCTGTCCGTGCAATTTTATTTACAGCGGAAGATTAAACGCTTTCTCTGAAGATGAGACGATGTGGACTATTACATAGAGATTTTATGGTCTCTGAACTGAAATAATAATGATAATAATAATAAATTGCTGCTGCTGCAGTTTGTTAAATTAACTTCACACAAAGCTTCACACAAAAGAATAGATGGAGACATACGAATAAGATAAAATAGATACAGCAACTGGTCGTTTTGACTCAACAACCACATATTTTTACAGACAGGAGCCACGGTGAATGTGGACAGTGCACATCCACAGAGGGCAGTGTGTACCAGGTACCACAGGGTGTGGACGGTTTTGACTGGAACTACTTTCGCCTCTAACGCAAAGAAAAAAAAGTCTCCGTGAAAACCGACACCTGTCACCTGCGAAATACTAACAAAAGGCAGCGATGACATTATACCTTTTTATTATTTGTGTGTTATTTCCGGATAAAATCTACGCACTTCATTTTCTCTTGAGTGGTAACTAGGTGCCATCATTAAACATCACTAACCACTAAACATCGCAATGTAGTTTTAGCTTTCAGCGCTTAAATATAAGATTAAAAGAAAACTAATAACATTTTAACATTATTATATATATATATAAAATACCTGTTTTTATTCTGCTGTTCGGCAGGTGAGAAGCTGGTGCCTTCCTCTTAATGGACTCGTTTTTTTTTTTTGTTCTTTTTTTTCCTGTATTGTTTTTCCTTCCGGGTACAAAGGTCTTACCTGACGCACCTGTTAAACACTGACTCACGCTCTCATTTAACGAGGCCGTCTGACCAATTAAACGTAGAGGGATGCAGGAGACGTGCAACAGCAAATAAACAATGAAATTATCAAATATAATATAATATGTAGCTATATATATCATGATAGATGTGATTGGTTTTCTGAGAAAAACAAAACAAAACAAGCGACGAGTTTTAATTGTCAGAGGTGTGATGGAAATGACAATCACTGCGAGTGATTGTTTTCAATAACGTTACAGTACTCGTTTAAAATTATGCCTTAATATGCCAATAGACGACGTAACTCAAGTAAACTAAGCGAAGTGGAAATAAATTGGTCTAATACATAGGCGGATCTGCTCCTCTAAAGTGAAACCAAAGCAGGCAGAGCTCCCCCTGGTGGCTCTGTTAGTGGATGGGACAAAACTAAAACATTAAAATATGCGTCAAATATTTTTTTTCTCTTAAGGATGTTTTCTGTCATTTCGGGCTAATATAATGTTAATGTAGACCCAAGTGTTATTTATTTTTATTTTTTTAAATATAAGTACCGTTTTAGTTTGTTATTTGACGCTATAGAAACAGGATGTGGCGACCACCAGTTGCCATGCCAACCGCTCCGTAAATGATATGTAATAAATTACATGGTCTAATAGTGTGTGTCCAATAGGAACCAGAAACCAGGAAAAATCTTATTTTATTATTTTTATTTTATTTATTTTTTTCCGCATACGGAAGTGTGCATTGACTGACAGCGTTGGTGACCAATCAACGCACCATATTCAGTTCTCATCGCGTTTTGCTTACGTGGAAACCGGAAGTTCGCTTCCCCGGATGTCTTCCGGGTTGGAGTTCCTCCATCGGTTGAAGTAGTTCTGGAGGTACCATGGCTGAGGACCCTGCGCTGTCCCTCCGCATCTCGGAGATCAAGGACCCGGCGGTTCTCTTCGAGCGCTACAACACCGAGGAGATCCGCCGGATTGAACGCAAAGTCCGCGGGGAGATCGAGCAGAAGAAGGAGGAGCTGAGGCAGATGGTGGGGGAGCGGTACCGGGACCTGATCGACGCCGCCGACACCATCGGAGAGATGAGGCAGTGCTCGGAGAGTGTCGTCCGGTCAATCCAGGACATGCAGCAGTACTGCCACAGCCTCAAACAGAGCAAAGCCGGCGTGAGCAGCTGCAGACTGGAGGTGAACTGCGAACCTAGCGTTACACCTAGCGTCACCTTAGCATCATTAAACGTCATTTAAAAATGTGGCAATTCAGTGTTATGTTGTCTATATTTAAATAGTCACAACAGCTATATCATCACTTTACAACTTATGTGACCTAAAACAAAACATAGATGAGTTCGGCGTGAAAATATTGTAGCTCATAGCATCCCTGACACCATAACCCCAACTTTTAGGGATGGATTAGCGTTTGCTCTCACGCCCCTGGAACCACAAAACACACTAGGGGGCGGCAGCGAGCCAGTGCTGAAATGTGAAACTTTATTAAAATGACTCCACACATGCACCGGAATTTACGTGCAGCATTTATGAATGCAAATTGGGAATATATGCCCATAAACTGTGCATCAGTACGTTGTCTTGTGTCGCTTATTATCCTCATATTGTTGCTTATCGTTATCAAATTAAAGTATCAAGCAAGATATAAAGGTGTGCATGTGTTGTAGGGTCAGAGGCAGTGGCAGGAGAAGTTCCACACCATGGCTTCCCAGATCAAGCTCCTCTTGGAGATCCCGGAGCGCATCTGGAGCGCCATGGAGGCGTCCCAGTACCTCCAGGCCACCCAGCTCTACCTCCTGTGCTGCTACCTGCACAATCTTCTGCAGCTGGAGGCCGCCTCGGGGGCCCACTACAGCCCCGTCCTCGTCCGCTTCCCCATCCTGGTCCGGCAGGTCGCCACCACGGGACACTTCAGGTTAGTGGATGTTTACTTTATGTCGTCTTTTTGAAAGAATTAGGAACTTATATATGTTTTCTTGCAGGTCAACCATTCTGCTGGACAGCAGGTCTCTGCTGCGAGGCCGGGCAGTGTCGGATCAGGCCATCGCCGAGGCCCTGGTGTCCACCATGCTGCTGGAGGACAGCTCACCACGTCAGGCCCTGGCTGACTTCCTATTGGCCAGGAAGGCTTCCATCCATCAGCTGCTGAACCAACCACAGCATGGTATCTACTATTTGTAAAGCAGGAAGCTTTGTTTGCAGAATTTATTACTTTACGAACCTCTAAACAGAGACCAATGTGTCCAGGTGCAGGGATCAAGGCTCAGGTGTGCAGCCTGGTGGAGCTGCTGGTCACCACGCTGTTCCAGGCCTACGCCGTCTTCTATCTGCCCCCAGACGGAAGCCCCAAGTCAGGGGAGGGAGCCCTGAGCTGCGGCATGCTCTTCTCAATCCTGGAGAACGTCACTTCCACCACCAGTGCAGGTGAACGGCTCTGACATCCTGGAAATCAAGATGCTTGTTTCAAAGCAAGTTTGAATTAGCACCTGGAGGCTAATGTCCACCTTCTTTCTTTTATTTCCCTCCAGCCAAAGGCAAAAAGGTGCTGCAGGATGAGGCAAGCACCGGTAGCTGGTTCAGGTACCTGCCTCCGTCGGTCACTGAGTTTCAGCCGGCCCTCCGCACCCTGGCTCAGCCAATACAGAGAGAGCACCTGCGGGACACCCTGCAGCAATGGATCAACACGTAAGGACACGCCTCATATCCTCAGACGTTTTACCCGTTTCTACATAAAAGTTAAAAGAATTAGTTTGTGCAGCATAGAGAGAATCAAAACCCTCCTATCTGAAATTTGATCGTAGCTCTTTGCACGTTGCAGCTCGCTATATAACCCTTTCTGGTGCATTTCATGCCCGTCCGCTAATTGACTTGTTGCAGGTCTAACATACAGTTTAATTTCCACTTAACTAATTCGGCCAGTGCAACAACAAATGCCTCATCTTCATTCTGAAACTCGATACTTCCTGTGCAGATGTTTCCCCTCACAAGCCTTCCAGTAACAGGGTGTTGTAACGAACTGCTGACAAATTCTGTTGCCGTCAGAAGTTCTGTTATTTGCTCACATTATTCTGCACCGCTGACAGTTTTATTGTATTGAGCCGCAGAGGAGTCCATTTGCAGGGAGGAAGATGATAAGATATAAATCCTGCACTGAAAAAATCTGTCTAAGACCGTCTGTGAACTTAATAACCTGATCTGGTTTGCCTTCGGAAGATAATGCTACTTTGACATATAAAGTAGAACAGACTGATGCAAGTAATTTTGCATCTGTTTCAATCCTTTCCAAGTTTTTAAACTTTGCAGTTAAGCCCTAAATCAATCGATCATCTGAATCCATGCCTGGCTGGCGTCTTCTCTCTCCTCAGCTGTAAAGAGGACATCTGCCGTGGTGTTGGCAGCCTTCTGGTCTACGTCAAGAGCCTCAAGGGGCTGGCTGCCATCAGAGATGCCGTGTGGGACCTTCTGTCCACAGAATCCATCAGTCAGCACTGGGGCACCGTTTGTGAGCGACTGCTGGAGCGCCCCCTGGCTGTCTGGGATGACTTCCTGCAGCAGCTATTCCTTCGGCGCCTGCAGGTTGGTGCTCCGCTTAACATCAAGAATATTAAACCGTAACAACAGAAATATATCAATGGCTCCTTCGTCCCCAAGGCTATCACCAAAGAAGAAACCGAAGCCATCTCAGCGAGCTCAGTCCAGCTTCTCACCTCAGCTGTGCGGGATCTAGAAGACCAGACGGTCGGTTCCTCTTCGGCTGCCAACGCTGGCGCTGGTCGCGGGGCCCAGTACGAGGTGGATGTGGCGTCCTTTTTGTGGTCCGAGTCCCCGGGGGACCTGCTGAGCGACGCGGGCTGGGTCAGCGTGGCTCAGCGGGGGCAGCAGAGGAGCGGCCTGGCCATGAAGACCCAGGCTCTCACACCTTGCGTTCAGAACTTCTGCTCTTCCTTAGATGTAAAGCTGAAGGAGAGGCTGGACGACCTCCAGTACTACCTTCCTTCCCAGGACACAGGTAGGGGACATTTTAAGAGCCAGTTCATGTGTCCTCCTGACTACTTAGCGTAAAGCTGTGACTGGGTTGTGGAGGGTCTACCATTAATTCATCTTACGTTCTTTCCTTGGCAGGATCTGACTCCATCTCAGTGCCAGCCTCCTCCTCTGGACCTACCACCAACGGCTCGTCAGCCTCCTCATTTAACCGCTTCACGGACTCCCCGGCGGTGGAGGAGGCGTTGCGTGAAGGCTGCCTGGCCTGCGTTCGCCACATCCTTTCCTCCGTTCGCTCAGAATTGCCCGCCGCCTCCCCAGACTCCAGCCCCGTCCGCCTCAATTCAGTCCTGTTCATGGCCAGGTTGTGTCAGTCTATGGGTGAACTCTGCCCCAACCTGAAGAACTGCATCCTGGGGAAACAGTCCGGATCCGAGAGCGTGGCCAAGGGAACCCCGAGGCAGGGAAAGAAGCTGGGCAAAGCCAGGGCTGCCGCGGAGGTCAGTCCCGCCCAGGCCAAGTGGGCGGGGCTTAAGGAGGAGCTTCTCGGGTGCAGCATGGAGGCCTACCGCATCTGGAGCTCCGCCATCTCCAAAGTATGACACAGTTAGAAACTAAGACGTATATCTATGAAGAAAAAAACAATTTGATAAATGTACGTATTGAAAAGGTATTGGCCATAAATCTGTTAATAACAGCTCTCTCTTTTGTGACAGGTGCTGCTGGAGAAGTTCAGCGCAGGGCTGCACGCCCAGTCTGCCGGCGACATCCTAGCGACAGCGACAAACTGGGACGATCTGGAAATCCAAGAAGAGGCAGAGTCGGGGAGCAGCGTCACGTCCAAAATCCGTCTTCCAGTCCAGGTTAGCCTCTCTTAACACCGGCAGAACAGGACAGCTGTTTCTGATTTTGGGGGTCTGATCTTGCATTTTTTTTTTTTTTTCTTTTCCGTGCCTTCTACAGCCGTCTTGGTTTGTGCAGCTGTTGCTGTTCCAGCTGTGCGTTGAGGTGAACCGGGTAGGGGGTCACGCACTGCCCCGGCCCACATTGCAGGAGCTGCTGCAGACGTGTCTGTCTCAGGCCCTGAACCACTTCCACGGCCTCACACAGCAAAGCCACAGCAAGGTAACTGACTCAGACACACAGATGGAAAGGAAACAATTGGCAAAGACCAAGAAGGAAGAGATAAGATAAAGGAAAGGCGGTGGAAGGAATTGCTTAGAAGCGCTGTGAGGCTTTTAAGTTTCTCTACTTTGTTTTATTTTCCCCCCCTTCATCCTCCAGGAGGGTGTTTTCCCCATGACTCAGAACAGAGCCTTGCAGTTGCTGTTTGACCTTCGCTACCTCAACACCACACTGGGCAGCAGACCGGAGGAAGGCAAGAGTTCCCGATCCCACCAAGACCCCAGGTATGCAACTATACGAGTACGACTTTGGCAAAGCTGGACTCCCTTGTCTTTTCACTCCTTGGAATTTTTTGGCTAGTGCCGTTTCTCCCTAAGGGTTTAAGACAAAATCTACATCGCATGAAAAGTAAGTGGACAAAAATGCATGTAGGTGTGGTCAGAAACTGCAGATGGACTGGAAGTATGGCCATGCTAGGCTTCTGCAGGCGCCTGCAGGCTTCTGCAGGCGCAGGCTCGATATAATTTCCGATATGATTCTGAGGAGCTGAGCTGAGTAATAAGTCTTCCAGTGAAGCCGAGCAAAAATTCCCTAACAAACGTGGGTATTTTCAAGCAGTCAAAAATGGGAGATTTCTTTATTTCCCCCCAGATTCCATGAAGTTTGTGATTGGCTGGAGAGCTTCATCGACCCCTTCGACCTGGACGTCTTCACCCCTCCGTTAAACGCCAACCTCAACCGCCTCTCTCAGAGGACCTCGGTACTTCCACACACGCAAGACAAGTCCACACACGCGTGAACCACAGCGTACCTTTATCTTGATTAACATGGAAACACTCTATTCAAGCCTGTTAACGTCTAGCATCAGCTGATACCTCCTCGCTAATAAGCTAACGCACGGCTGTGTCTCAGGTGCTGCTGGGGCTGCTGACGGGCTCAGAGAAGCAGTTTTCCACGAGGAGCAGCAGCGTGAACTCCCAGGAGCCTTACAACATCCTTCCACTGGCCAGCAGCCAGATCAGGTTCGCAATTTTTAAAATCGTCCTTAAAACCAAACGACGAAGGCAAACATTATTTGTTGACTACATACCGTTGTGGTGGTGATGGTCAAACTGCAGAGGAAGTTGATGAAACAAAGATGGAGTTTAAACAAATTGAAGGAATGTATACATAGCATCCCAAATGGTCTGATCACATGTGGCCAGTCGTCCATGATGACTGTGAACGCAACATGCGTCCTAGCCACACTGATGGACCAGCGTCCTCTGTGAGGCAATGCAAAAGCACCCTTATGTATCTATTCAAAGGGAGGCCTTTTATCGCCAACCCCAACTAAGAAATAAGCTCAAATGAAAACATAAATGTAGTACGTATGATTACATTCCATCATTATTAACACCACATGTTTGTGCGTGAGTAAGCAGGCTTCAAATCCACGTAGCTTGAAACAGAAACAGCTTCTGGGTTTCACTTGTTTTGTTTTTTGCTTTCAGTATTTTGGTTACCAGCCGGGTCTCCAGGATGGTGCTTCAGTTTGTCTTCTCTTAAATATTTGTCCAGGGTCAACAATTGATGCAAGTTACACACTGTATGAGCAAGACCGGTTTGGTTTCTGTTTAACAAAAGAGGCTTCGTACGTAAGCCGGTGTCGCTCGTCCTGAGAAACCCGCTGGCTTCTGCGAACTGTGAGAAGCAACGTGACGATTCGCTAGAGGAGAGGGTTGTAGCTTCGAAAGTCTTCCGGACAACGACATGAGCGCTGGTTTAAGACAAACTTGAACCTGTTCTGTTATCGATTGCATTCGTGAAGATGCAAAGGGTTTCCTGTTCTTCACAAGTTCACAACAACAGACCACCTTATCCAACTTCGAGCTTTGACATTTGTGGCCAAACCACAAAAGGTTCAGAGCAGTCAGCATCCTGGGTGGAGCTACAGACAATTGGCAAGAACCTAAGCCTTGCTAACTACATACACAGATCAGGCATAACATTATGACCACTGACAGAAGAAGTAACCATCTTGTGACAATTCAGTGTTCATCTGGGAAACTTTTGGATCTGGCATTCACGTGTTACTAGGACATGTATCATCCACCTAGAACAGACTACAATATAACATACAATATAAGGAAGATGGTCATAATGTTATTCTTGATCAGTGTAGCTAGCTTGGGTACCAGTGACAGCTCACCTTCAGTTCTTTGGAAGCTCGTGGCCTTTTTCCAAACCGTTTCCAAGGACGATTTTTCAGATGGTTCTTAGGTGTTCGGGTTCTGTCACATAAGTGTTGAACCATAATGATGGACGAACTGGAAACACAGAAATCATCACGACTGCTCTGTCCTCGACAGGTTCGGGTTGCTGCCTCTCAGCATGTCCAACACACGGAAGTCAAAGTCCTCCTCCAGGGTGTCTGAAGCTCCTCACCAGGTGGTAAGTAACAAAAGACAGGTCTGCTCCGACTGACTTCTTGTGTGTATTACATTTTTTTTTTTAGTTTGGATTTGTTTTTCCTGCTTTTATGTCTTGATTTCTCTTTTCACTGTTTTGTTTTGCTAAATGTTGTGCCCTCTGCCTTTCCCAGCATTTCTGAATGCGAGAACCCCAGGCAAGTTCACCAGTGTGGGTTTATATGTGTGTGTGTGTTGGCTTGTTAGTAGTGCCTTGGTTTACCTTCGGTGCATTTGCGGTGTGAGAGTGCTTAATTGATTTTTGATGATGAATGATTAGTAATTGAACAATATTTTGTTAGTGATGCGAGGATTTCACCGTTATGTATCTCTTACTCTGAACGCTGTGGATCAAGCTGGCTTTGTGTGTTTGATAATTCATTAATAAGGATAAATTAATTAGTTAAAGTTACTGCAGAGGGATAATTTGTGCATGGATTTGGTCAAACAATCCAAGCATCGCTAGTTGAAGTGCTCTCTTCTCACTAATCACCCACTCTCTGCTTGGCCTTGTAAAGCAGCTTAGGATCAGACTAATGAAGAACTTCACAGCAGTGAACCCGTGCCATTATGACCCGTTTGATTGCAAATATTTCCTCAACAATATGATCATTTAGAAGCGAATAAAATGAAGACCATCTGAGATCAGCTCTAGCTAGCCCTAGCTTTTCTGGTTTCCCCGTTTTTCTATGACGACTACAGACGATTGCCACCTGCTGGTGTGAAGATTTATATCCTGTCACGGTGGAACGCAGCGTATGTCCCAGCTGGCCGTTGGCTGTAGTCTTTGTGGTGTGTTCAGGTGCAACTTTTTTTTGGTCCAGACCATAGACTGTATATAAATATGGACTTCGTAGAGCAATACGGCCCGAGAGCGGAGCCACACTTCCTCCAGATTCATTTGCATTTTCGTTAATAATTCGCTCTGCTCTACCTCCACCAGTTACAGGGAAATGTTGGATTACACACTGTAATGTAATGTTGTTTTTTAATGTTGTTTTCCTACTACTGCAGGCTCCGCCCACTTCGGGCTTCATTTTTGAGGTTCAGAATCCAATGGGTGATGTCACAATGGGTTTGTTCATAGTATATACAGTCATTGGCTTTGGCTTCACTTTAGAGAAGCTGTTCCTATCTTTATACAGTCTATGGTCCAGACACAGACACAGTCAGCCTTTGTGGTTGTCCAGTTCTTTGATTGTGGTTTGGTGTGTCAGAGCACTAATATTATACAGTATAATCCCCGGCTAACACGGAAGACTCCTACCGACTCTCAACTCTCCCATGCTCAGTGGACGACGTCCCCTTCGCTTAACCACCGCGTTGACAGCGTTTTCTTCTTCCACCAGGCTCCTCAACCCTCCACAGTAGCCAGCGACGACAGCTTCCGACCGGGCAGCCTCTTCCGACAGCTCGCCGACCAGGACGAAGACGCAGCGGCGACGGCTCCTTCTTTATTCAAGCTCAGCTGGCTCTCTGGCATGGCGAAATAACCCCTTTATGACTTTTTATTTGCCTTTTCAGATACTTTGTAACAAAAGAGAACACTATGTACAGTAAATATAATTTTGTCTTTTGGGAAAACGCCTCGTGTGTGGTTTAATACTTTCCGAAAGTAGAAATATTGTGTAAGGAGTATGTTGGTGTCACTGTTGCAATCACTGCAGATGGATTCAGTTCCAAACCTTGTTAAGCCACTCTAGCTACCATGCTCTGTGTCTATACACCAATCAGGCATAACATTATGACCACCTTGATAATATCATGTAGGTCTTGTGACTCATCATCAAAGAATGGACGTGGGTCTGTTTTTTATGTTATTTTGAGTTATTCCTAAACCACTTTTGTGTGTGTGTGTTTGTGTCAGTGTCATTACTATTGGTCTAGGTGGGTGGTACCTGTCTAAGTAACATCCACACGAATGCCAGGTCCAAAATCTCCCCATCAGAACATTGGATTGTCACAAGATGGTTAATGTTATTTACTTCTCCTGTCAGTGGTCATAATTTTATGGTTGATATTGCTGTTGTACATTCATATCCTTAAAGAAGAGAATATAATCTTAGCTATTTTTTAATCTGTGAAATTCTTTCGTTTATGATCCAACACTTTCAAAACTAATGATTCCTCTGTGCTAATGTAGGACGCTAAACATGCTAGCCATGCTAAACATGAGTCACTTCGCATTTATCAATTTGTTTGCTCCATTTTAAAAATGTCCAACGATCGTTTTATTTAAGAGTAATAGAGGTATGTGATGCTTTTATACAGCTTTAGTATTTCCAGACAGTTCTTCTCCCACTGGGTGGCAGCAGGAAATGTAACCTGGAACATGTAACTCGCTGAAAGAAGTTTGTGGCCGGACTAAACCAGATAGTGAGGGCTGCCAAATGACCATATGGTCACCTTGCGACATGCTCACACAGAGGTCTGATCACCCTGTGGTTGACCTGCCTCAGCTGAGGACCCGTGTCTCCTATGATGGACTATCCTTCTTATACTCCACGAGATTCCTTGTGGAAATGAAAAAATAGTGGAAGATATCGGCGATTGTCCGTGGCTCTACCTCTTCTCTACTGCTGGATGACACCATCATCCCACAGATGACTTCTCCAGCCTAACCCAAGGTAAGTACTGTGAAAAACTAGGAATCCTAAAACCTAGTCCCATCCAGTAGCTATAAAGCTTCAATTCACCCCAAAAGTAAATATGCTGCCTTTCTTCCAGACTAGTGTTATTTATACATTCAAATTCTTCTTCTTGCGTGAGTTATACCAGTCTATCTATCTACCAACCTAATTACACAACTACATCAAAGAAGCAAGCTTGATCTTAAGATCTTTATTAAATTTAGCTTTAATGTACACAATAGTGAGTTGGCTTTTTTTTCATAATCTCTTCACAATATTAACTGCACAGGGCAATAAACACAAAAAATATACAGCTACCACATGCTCAGGTGACTGCTCTGGGCCAAGCAGCTAATGGGCAGAATAAAATAACAATCTGAAAACATCTCCAAGACTAATGAAGAATCTGATTTGGATTTTGTAAATACAACATTATCGTGGTTGGTACGGAACACAAGGAAACGTTTCTATCGTCTTCTTTTTGGGTATTTACAACCTAATCCTGCGAAAAACTATGTACAGATTAGACAACGAGCCCCAGACATGGAAGAAAATCAGTGACCACACTTTTTTTGTAGCGTTAATTTTGTGTCCCTGGTTTCTTTTGTGGTCGTTTTCGTCCATTTGACAGAAAAAAAAAGTTTACGCCCACTGCAAATAGAGGCTCTGGCCTAAGGACCTGTTTACTCCCTTACCCTGTAGATCCATTAAGTTTCCCTTCCACGACAAAGTCAGGATATCTCACATTTGCTAAAACGTTTATCAGCATGAAGTATACACCCTGACGGATGAATGTCTCCTGTGTTCATGCTTTGTTTAAATGATTGAACATGCAGACACACACACACTCATGGCCGCTGCATATCTTTACTTCCTGTCTATTTTGCTCATCATGGCCTTGACATCGACCGGAGCGGAGGCGGCGGCGGCCTTGGCCTTTTCCTCCTCCTCTTGCTGCCAGAGTAGGATGGGATGGATGCCCGGGCTCCGGTTCTGAGCGTTTTGCTCCAGCTGGGCCGGACTAGGAAACAGAAATGTGATAGAGTCAAGTCATAATGAAAGTTCAGGTCTAAGGACTAATCGCTTTCTTGTGGGTAGCTGTCAGTTTGAATGGGTCAGTTAAAGAAAATTTGACTTCATCTTGGAGCAATCTCAATAATTCAATGTAAATTAGAAAATGTTTAATTTAAATTTGTGTGCACCAACCTTTTACAGCTTAAACATGCTTCTCAATCAGTGACATTTAAAATAATTACAGTGATTTATACATGGTAAAAACATGGCGGCAGCTAACTCTCAGCAAATTGGGGCTTGGAGCCAAGTGTAATAACACAAATCTAATTTTAAATGTCTGCCACATTTTCAGCAATCTGGAAGTCCAAATCACCTCTAAGAAAAAAAAGAAACATCTGACAAACAGAAAACTACAAGTCGAGCCTTGCAGACCTCTTCCTGTTTGGCTAAGTGTTGCAGAGCAACAACAGGAAAGTCAGATCAGTATCTTTGTACAGACTGACAGGTCAACACAGGTTGATGTGGTGTAATTATGTTTTTTTGGTTAAGTGGTCATGATACAAGTAAGATAAGACCCTCCGGTGTTCTTAGCTCCTGTTCAACATTTTATCCGTAACAGGAGGCCTACAATACAACACACCAGACATTATCCTCACTCAATACTAACCTGAAGTTATGAGCCTCAGGGTTCAGTGCCTTCTTCTGTATGTCTTTGTACACAGGCGACTTGAGGTAACGGAAGAAAGTGTCCTGTACCGATGATGGAAAAACCGTGAGCTCACAAATTATGGGAATTTTAGAGAAGCAATGGGTAATCAGCGAAGAGGGAGACGCACCTTTTTCATGAGCATGAAGACGTGCGTCTGTGCCGCCTCCAGCACGTAGCGGTGAGGATGGTCCAAACCTTTCACGGTCAGACCCATCGTCCTGCCATCGATATTGATCCAACGGGGAGCGCCAGGGGCCAGGAAGGTCCTGAATACACAGAGGTTCGATATCAATATGATATCAAACGACTGGAAGTCAGCGAGAAGTGGAGTGTGGTTTACTGACGGTTAGGAAATATAATACTTCAGAAAGAACCGTACACTCTTGTGCACACTCAGGCTTTTGATCTCTTGTTTCTTGACTTTGTAGAAACCTCCAAACTCAGTTCGTCCTTATATCAGTCTATCACTACTACTAGTGGTGATGGGTGGTTTAAAAAATGCACAGAGCACTAAAGAAATCCATAACAAACACACATAAGATGTCGAATTCAACCGTTTATTCGTCTTACTTGAAGATGGACTCAGCTTTTGTCGACATGGAGGATGCCGTGCCCAGTTTCAGTTCTTCAGCTGCTTCCCAGAAAGCCAAGTTCTCACCTGGTGTTCACATAAGCACATGAAATCAGAGCAGATTACAGATCCTGAGGAATCTCTGATTTTTCTTCTTTTAATTATGGAATTTATTTTATTTTATTTTTTAGTGAAGCTAAAGTGAAGCTAGCAAAATTGACTTCTACAAAATTATCACCAAACATGGAGAACTACTAGCATTCCCATACTGTTTTCTATCTTTAATGGATAGTTTTCCTTCAAAAGACAACATTGAATGCATCAAGTATTCCTCCAATATTCAGAGTAAAACCACTTTAATCAATTCAATGGACTCCAGGTAAAGGACCTTCTCTGTACTGACTAAACTCAGATTTTGACAGAACACCTCTTAAACAATAAGTTACTTTGAGCATGTTAGCTTGCTAGCATGCTAAAATGCTAAAACAAATAATAATAATAAAAAAAAATGGTGACACACATTATACCTGCTAAACGGCAAGTTTGGTTTTCTCACTGAGTGCAGGATAGCATGATAGCATTAGCCTAAGCTACTCAATGTTTAGTACTAACAACAAATGCTAACATGCAAAAAGTCTCAAATGAAATGCATTACATTTTATTCCCATCAGAATAAACAGTAATTTATTGATAAACAGTTGTTGCCCTGGAAATTGCTATAATGAACAAGATGAACTTGCTAAAGGTAGAATGCATATGTTGTTTTCTGCAAATAAGAACTGTAAAACGTCCCTCATATGATTCAACCTTTCGTACTGTCAAAGTGTTTTCAGTGTTTTTAAAGTCTGGTGACATACCGCTGAACTCCTTCTTGAGGAAGATCTTGAAGTCGTCTCGGCCTCGCAGGTCGCTCAGCAGCTCAAACAAGCTGAAGGACCAGCGCTCCACTCGCATCTTGGTGGGAACTTCAACTCTGAGCACAAACACAGGTTCACAAAGTCACTCACGAGAAACTCTCATCGCTTTTTAAGCAGGGGTGTCACTACGATTTAAGAGCACGGGAGGCTTAGCCCCCAGGAGATGCACAAAATGTGAGGGAACTTGTGAGCTTACAGCTAACAAAGACTGAGAATTTATTTATTCACTTATTTAGTTAGTCATTATTTCAGTCTATTTTTAAACACGTTGCCTAACGGAGTATTCATGATTCACATTTACAGACATTAAACTGTGTGAAATACGGTGCAATTTTTTGAACTTGTCTTTTGAAATGTCTCTTACAGGCAGTATAAACTGCCTGGGACTTCCACCAGTCAGGAAAAACTGAAGAAGTCTTCCATATGAGAGGTAAAAGCATCATAGGAAACTCTTACAGTGTGGTTATCTTGTTTTTGAAGTATACTGCTTTACCACTTGCACATTTAAATGTTAGAACCTGGATAAGCCCTTATTGGATACATAACATAAACATGAACAACAGTTTCAACCTGTTTTTAATAGAAAGAATTAAATATACTTGACAGTTTTGGGGAAAAAGCTTGAAAAAGGTGACCTGGAGAAATCAGGTGAAGGGACACCGGTTTCCAAAATAAGGTCAGGGTGGGAAATAAACATTATTCTATGGCCAAAAAATAAAAAGCGCCTCTAAGCTACTACACAAGCTGACTTTGTGTAACAGATGGATAAACCCACTGGATTTCTGGGTTTGGATTTGCAGGTTTGAACTTCAAACTGGGTGGGGATGATGGCTGCCATTTTGGCTGTGCTTGACTCCGCCTCCACTCAGATATTTACAAAAATGGGCATGAGGTTGACAAGCCAAATAAAGTGAAAATAAATGAATATGCCCACCTAGCGTTATGCTAACTGAGGCTATCTAGCTAGGTGAGGTGCTAGCACCTCGTTTTAAGCTCGTTGTCCCACCTCACATTACTTAGAAAAGAATTTGAGGGTTTTTTTATTGACAGACTTGTGATAACTTGGTTAAAATTCTACTTAGTTTGGGTAGAGTCTGGCTCATGCTGACTCTCCACAGGAAGACCAATCAAAACGGTTGCTTAGCTACTGGTGGCATGTATACATGTATGTACATATATTTCACATTCACTCATTGCTCGACCTCACACCTTCTCATGTTGAGAGTCCAGTACGCATCATGGTCTGTTTGCCAGGGGTTGCTAGGTAGACAGGGAGCCAGGAATGGGTCGTGGTTTTTGTAGGTTGTGACGTACTTGACCAATCTGTAAAAACAGAACTATTATTAGACTTTTACCACAACAGGAACTTGCCAATGCAACAGTCATCCTGGGTTCTGCTTTTGAATTAGTCTTAGGAGACAACTAAATAAAGACCCAACTTTGATCAAACTCAGAGGTCAGAAATGTCGAACTTCAGCATTCAAAATGTGAAGTTGGACGTTTTCCATGAGTTGTAAAGAATGACTGTAATGATGAGTAATTAGAAGACAAACATGAAGTACCAGAGGAACTTACGCTCCGATAGACACACTAGACTTGACTTTTGACCTCATGATGGCTTGTTGGTAGAAGATGTTCTAGAGCAAAACAGGAATTAATTAATTACTAATGTTAATGTTTTATTATATATACATATATATTGTTATTAGACATTTTGTTGTAACTTACCATGCGTCTGTACTGGTCAAAGGTGATTTTCTGGGAGACAAGAAGATATAAATTGTTTAAACAATCACCCAGGTGAATTTAAGTCATATGACTGTGAAATGTCACTATTAAATATCAAACAATACAGAAAAAATATTCTAAAGCTACTGATCTGCTGAAGCACAAACAGGCGGAATTTAAAAAAAAAAAAAAAAACTAAACAGTAACTTGCAATTTTTAGTGCCATATATAATACAATATAATCACTCCGTAAATCCAGATTATATTTTTTGCCAATTCACGATCAGTTCATGTTCAAATTTTAGACAAATAATAACAACAACAATAATAAGAGGAAAAATACTAAAAACTGCAAGGTGTTCAAGTTGCTTAATTTCCTGGAGGGAGTTAACTTAAATTTCCACATCCACACCACAACACCAAACATTCACAGTGGGATCCAAAGACCCAAGACCACCTGTCAGTATATTTTCCATGTGTTTAAAACTTAATACAACATTAATTTTTTTATTTTAATGGCTACTGACAAAGAGCTTCTTGTCTTGAACGGCTTCAAAGTTTCCAGTGTCCACTGGGTTTGACCTTTTTTTTCTGTCTTCCACAGTGAATTGCTAGCATATTTTAGCTCACCCACTCTGTATGTTTATCTCAGTTCAAACAGTTTAGAGGCACTGAGACAATTGTACAGTATCAGCTTCAGAAAGGACCTTTGCAGATTTGACTCTTATTTCATGATGAAGATACCTTTCCTCTTACTTCTGACTCCCTCACTTAGTTAAGATGGATTGTTTTCCCATAGTTGTTCTGGTGTAAAACTTAAGGCACAGATGTATTTAAAAAGCATAAAAAAATATGACAGATGCAACATGGTCTTAGTTTTTGGACCCCACTGTGTTTGCGCACGTTAATATACTAGATATTTGTTTTTAGTCTCTCATCTTCATTGAAGTAAAGAGACCTGTTTGAGAGAAGGAACAGAAAGGAAAAGAAAAGGAAGAATGTAATGAATAAAATGAAATTCATCCTGCACATGTAGAGAAAGATATAGAGAAATATTTCAAAATGTTCAAGACACTGTGTTAAAGCCTCAGCCAAATGCAAAAATAAAAATAAAAAAAACACCAAAATGGGCCTAACAGCGCCAGTGCTTATACCCTTTGACTGAATATATTATTTTATAATTTTATATATTGATTTATTCAAATTATTTATAGGGATTTGACTAAATAATTGCTGGCTAGGCAGTGTTTCTTAGAGACTGACTAAAAACTATAGACAAAAAAATAAATGGATGTGTGTGTCTAAGAAAGGGTTTGGAACAGATTTTGTTTGGGGGATTTTAATCCAATATAGAATCTTAAACACTGGTTCCTCGCAAGAACCAAATATCCGTTGGATCTAAATGAATGAACTTTGGAGAACAAACAAGAAAAAGTGGAGAAACTGTGGTTTGAAATGATGGCTGAAATGAGTTGCATTATTACAGGGTGAGGTGGTAACTGAAGATGACTCAGCGTCTCTAAGTGGATGTGTCGATAAAGATCAGTCCCACGGTGTTTCCGAAGAAGGTAAGCTCCAGTAAGTTTCTTAAAAGACCAGCTGATTTAAATCTGTGTGTGTGTGTGTGTGTGTGTGTGTGTGTGTGTGTGTGTGTGTGTGTGTGTGTGTGTGTGTGTGTGTGTACTGACCTATTACCTCCTCTATATTGGGATCTAACAGCCGCTCTGGGGTAGCGTCCATAGCGCTGTGAGTGCGACGCTGGATTCATAACAACGTGATAAATGTACAGTTAATACATGTGTACGTCTGGTTTAATTGGGACTTTGTTTGTCTAGATATAAATAAATATATATATGGAAAAACCACACAGAGAGTCACACACACTGACCGGAGGCTTGTTCACGATCCAGTAAGCCCTCTCCTGGCAGTCAAACACGACACGGTCGGGCTTCTTCCTCTCCTTACCCGCTCTGACACACACACATGCACAAGGGAAAATGGGAAGTGGTGTGTAAGTTAAGAGGAACAAATCTTTCAAAACATAAAACTAACTATGAAAGTGCTGATTGCGTTCACAGTGATCAGCAGACCCGATCACGCTCCAGAGCGAGGAAGGCTTCTGGAGGGACATGAGAAAATGCAAAAAAAAAAGCTGACCAAGCAGTTTGTTATCTGCATCTACAGATTCAAATACGCTATTAATCATTCGCAAAACAGAAATATTACTGGCTGCTTGTCACGTCTCTTAAGGCGGACACATCAAACAAAGAACTACTGATTGTAATGTTGCACTTGAACACACCGCAAATGCTGCAGCCAGCAGTTCATTTTTGGCTATATTTTTCTTCTGCCAGTTGAAAAAGGATGATAGGGATGAACAACTGATGACAGACGTCCAACTAGTGCCAATAGTTTCTGACATACTATAAAAACTAGGGTCACAACCACTCATCAACAACCCAAACACTGACCCAAAAATTGATAATTTACGTATGTGCTTTATGTGTCACGATCTGTGAGGTAACTGGCTACCCCAAAATCAATCTTTTAAAAGCTGTATTAGTTCCACCTACTTGTATTGTTCAGTGGCTTGCATCACAATAAAGTCCCACTTGTGGTTGAGCCATTCATGGAGGTGGTTGTAATGTGCCTGTTAAAAACACAAAGACAGGGATTCATTAATATACAGGATAAGATGTTACAATCAGTTGTGCCAAGATCTGAGGCAAAACACATTTAGAAGCCCAACCAGCAGGCTAGCAGTCAGCTACTAGCTAGCAGCCAACAAGAAGACACCAGCTAACTAGCCTAGCCAATGGGAGTAGGCAGTATGTGGCACATCGTTGGGCTTTTCAAGTGGGCACCTCCCTTCCTTCACCGATGTTTCGTTAAGGTAGGCCCACCCTGAGGTCACCCACCTCCATGCTGCCACCACACAACAACACAACTTTCAACCACAGAGAGATTAGCGAACTGCTATTCAGCAAAATACGAAATTGTGTCGGTCCAGTGTTCGGGAGGGAAGGGAAGGGGTGGGATGAGGATACAGACCCTGGTTCATGTAGGAGACATCAACACAAAATCACCAACGAACTTTGACTACTATCCAAAATTAATGTGCTACACATGCACACTCAAAAAAAAAAGGAATTGTTGTGCGTCTGCATGTACCTGTTCATAGGGCTCCAACATGCCTTTCTTGCGGATGTTCCTCTTTGCCAAGTAAATGGCTGCAATCACACCACAGGAAAATCACTGGAAACCATGGTTACGTGATAGGCAGTGCAGGTTTTACAGTAAAATGTTGTACCCACCATAATCAGTGTCGTCTGGAACCCATTTCTGGGTTGGCCAGAAATACGGGGTCTGAAAAAGTTGAAATTTTAAACGGTCAGCAATGTTCACAAGACTGGGCAAAGTTTGTGTCCCTTTAAAAATCGTGCCATGTAGAAATAGGAGCTCTGTAAAAATGAATTTACAAGAATTTTTTTGAAACAAAGGCAAATGGACTTTTTTGGGGGGTTTCCTTGGAAGACGTTTCATCCAAGTTGGGAGGACACTCGAATCTCATGTGACAAGGGTCATCTTCTCTAGGTAAAACATATTGGCTATTGTTCTCAAAAGAGTGTCCCTTGTCCTTCCGGTGTTGGAGGACCACGGTTCACACCTTAAGACTGGAGTTTCTACCCATTACTGGGTCATTAGAGTGTCATTTGATGGAGAAGGAAAACAAGACCAGAACAAATTCCTACGATCACAGATGAATATCTGGTTGATCCAGACCCTAGTCAAGTGAGTTTCAGGTGATACTCGTACTAAAACCTTCCCACCAGTCCTTTAGAGCTGCACCCAGCAAGTCTAGTTGCTTTTGTTTCATCCCTTTATAGGTAATGGACTGTCCCAAAAGTTGCATCCTTTCCAGAAATCAATATCATGCATTTTATATGAACTTGATAATGAAACATAAATGTCCCTTCTTTAATGAATATATCCAGTAATACTAAAGAAAGGCAATGGGACTTGTGGAGTTTCTTGCACAGCTGCCTTTCTTATGCGTTTTTCAGATAATACCATGACCTTTGTGTTTGAATGTTCATGATATGGTGTCACAACCTTTACCACATGGCACCGCATTGAGATCTGAACGCTAATAATGATTTTCATAGCTGGGTGCTATTGCTTCGATCCCAACACAAGATGTCTTTAAGTTTAAAGGGAAAAAAAATAATAATAGCCAAAATATTCCCATTGATCTGTGCAGAAATAAATCTGGGCGTTCATATAGTAAATAGTGAACTTCATCAGAAGCTACAGCTACAGATTGCTAAGAACAAACTGAAGTTTGGTTTGACCTGGAAGCGGTAGAGGGTGGCGTCGTTGCACATGACCAGCTTCTTGTGGTTCTGCAGGGGGTAGATGTAACCATAAGCCACTAGCATAGTGCCAAAGACCTCGGCTTCTGATACACAAACAACAGGATGTAGAGGAAGGGTTAATGAATCAGATGAGTCAGCAAACATTATTCTGATGTTGTTAACCGCCACATGTAGATGTGTCGCGCTTTAGTGACATAGGTGTGATTTCCGTAGAAGATTGTACCTTCTTTCGTGATCTTCATCTTGTTGGCAATCCATGCGATTACGTCACTGCCTGTGAACCAAAGAAATATATTCAGAGAATTTCCCACACAACTTCACTACACTGTGTCGATTTTTCTTTTACTATTTGTCTCTTGTTTCAACATAGAAGTTGCCTTTACGATAAGAAAGGAGTTAAGTGTTGTCCCTCAAATTCAAATAAATTTTAGTAAAGCCAAACCCGAACCCTTTCTTCAATGAAGACAAAAGCCGCGCACGAAAAATTGTGGTGATGCTACATTCACACAATGATTGTGTCTGAATTCTTGTCTGAAGTCTTGTCTGACAAGTACACTGTCTGAAATCTAATTGTCGCTCAAGATGTTGTCAGATTTCGTTTAGAAAGTAACCAGTGAAGCTAACTTGTACTATGGGTTGACGAGCTAGCGCATCCGTCATGTTGCTACCTAGCCAAGTGACAGTTTGTTGCTTCATATTGCCAGCAACCATTAAAAAAAAAGACTTTAAGCCCATTGTTTTTTTTTTTTTGTTGCAGCTAGTTTAAATACAGCATTAGAAAGTATGGTGCACAGTTACCAAGACGTTTAGTCCATTTCACCTCAAAAAAAATACACGGATCTCTATTAATTTGATGTACTGCCTTGTCAACACAATATTGGGGCATTTGCTGAAGTGCAAAACTGAATCCCCAGATGTTCCCAGTGCAATGCTGCCTCAAATGAGATGAAAAGTGATATAATGAGCTAAAGCTAAAAACTTTCATTCTATAGTAACAAGAAAGTATGTCATTATACCATATAAAGATATGAAAGCTGCACAAAATGAAAATATAATAGCAGAAAATTTCATAATTTAAAGTATATCTTTTTTTTAATTCCTAGCTCAGTCTTCCCTGAGTAACACACCAGTCACATTATTGTGATGTCACATGTGCTATGACAACACATAGTAATAAGTTACTTCTAACTAATCCTTTTGTAAACTGGAGGTGTTCTCAGAATAATCAGTTCACATAGAGGTCATGGCTCCTGTCATTTCCCTTTACTTGCTCTTGCACCAGATTAAAAAGCCACTGTGACTCCTAAGGCAGAGGTCAAATCTCATCCAATTGTAGGCTGCCTTATTTAGCCACCGTTAGCAGCTTAGGCATGGGGGCAGCCTGTCGCTCTCTTTTCACACCGTCTGGGCTTTAGATAATACAAATGAATTTACGTATATAGATTTAATGCACCTCTGGTTTTCATTCTCGGCACAGTAAGACATGAGAAGGAGATTGGACAGATGGTTCAGTAAACAAGTAAATAACAGGTCCTTAACAATTATAACGGGCTTTATAAATACAACACAATCCAATGTCAGTACACGCTAAACCGAACAGGAAGTCAGCCATTTTGAATTTACAGTGCCATTTTAAGAATGTTTTTTTTTCTTTTTTCTATTTTGTCAAAGGTATCTGATCAGCTTTAGATATAGAGATAAGATGATGGGACCTGTATATTTCAAACCCTGACAGATACTTTTATTTATTCATGTGTCAAACTGACACATGACACACTTGAGGAACTTCTCTGCTGGTGTCACACTGAATGTGTCAGTTTGTGCTTCAGTCTCACCGGTAATGACATGTGGGATGGTAGTGACGTTAAGTTTCTGCTCTGAGCCTTTAACTCCACCTTTTGGGTCCTGCATCTCCACCACAATGGCCTCCACCTGGAAGCAGAAGGACAGCGATCAGCATCCAAAACATTAAAGAAAGTACAAATATATTCACAGACCTATTCATGGTGCTATTGTTCACACCTGCAGTAATGATGGCTTACACAAAATATAATATTTAATTTCTTCTAATAATGTATTACTTGATTGTTAGAGATATTTTGTAACCACTGCATGCTGTAAAAAAAGAGCTGCATTAACCACTAACAGATTAATACAGATTTGATTATATGAGCAAAAAAAAAAAAAAAAGGAAATTTCAGTTCATGATATTCCACCATTGACAAGACACTCGTGACATGTGATGTACGTGTAACCAAGGTTGTTATTAGTCTGTGACAGAGATGAACTTCTGGTACATGGGGTAATTACAGAAACACTGTTGACACACTGTATTTATAGCATTTATGACAGTCGCTCATTCACTTCCCTGCTCCGAGCGCTCTCTTCGACTCCTTCCAGTTTTAGGGATGATTGACTCATGGAACCTTGGTTACATTAGTAACTTTGTCCTTTTAGCCATATTCCTACCCTGCTCTGTCTTTGTTCCTTCTCTTCAGCTCTAGTTAACAATCATCGTTGGTTAATGTACAATGCACTGGTATACAGTATCATAATAATAATGTCTCTACACACACCAGAATATACAACCGCTCATTTGTGTATGAAGAGGTTACACTTTAGCTTCATTAGAGGCACGTTTCTATATTTGCTGCCCACATGTAAGCACATTGGTGTTTCTTCTTCTTTTTCTTGTTCCTCTGTTTCTTCATCTTCTTCTTTTTTGCTCACTATTCTTCTGTACAGCGTAAGACTTTGCCACCTTGATAGTGACATGCTGCACAAAAATATGTTATTTATAATAAAACTTACTAAAAAAGTACTTGGACTGCATATAAGTCTGCATACACTATCCACATAGTTATAGTTAGATGTCACACATAGTACATTATTTCAGTAGTCTATATTATTATCTACTTTATTTTTTTTTATTAATTACTATTATTTTCCTACTTTAGTTTTATTCTCTTATGGAGAGATTCAGATCCAGGTAAACTCAGGTTATGCCTCTAAGTACTTTCAACTGTAGTGACATCTGACTGCAGAGCAGCAAAGCTGATTGGCTTTAAGGTGGTATTACAGATTTTCTTTAACAGGCTTCTGCTCTGTTGCTGAAAAACAAATCATGGGTGAATCTCATGCAAATCTACATGAACTTAATCAGATCCTATACTCCATAGGAACTGCTCTCTTCCTTATAATTTGGAATGGACTGAGTAAGAGAAACTGGACTGTTAACGAACTGCAAACTAGATATTCAGAGGTTGAACTGAACTAGAATTAACAATTCATATATCATTTAAACTCTTCCAAATATAATCTTCAAATATGATAGAATCAACACGTGTTACTGACAAAATACTGACAAATTAGGACAATAATAACACAATCCACTCACCTTTTTGAGGCAGTGGATTCGAGACCGGAAATGTTGTACCCGGTTGACACGGAGAGTTCTGACAGTCATGTTTACGGACGGATGAAGACCAAATCAGATGTGAAAAATCAAAGCAAAATCCCAGTGGGAAATATATTCCAGTTACAATAGGTGAAGCTCCCGACAGGCACGTGAGTGCATACAGTGGACACGAGCACACCCCACCTCTGTGTGGATGAGGAGACGATGAAGGGAAGGACGGATTTATCCACCAATCAGCTGAAGGAACTTACTGTCTCACACTCCAGCAATCCCAGAGACAGGAGACTCAGTGGGTGGTGAGGTTTGTGTTTGGTGTTGTGACTAAATGATATTCTTCATTATAGTTTTTCAGGCCAAGGACCCCCCAAAGGGTTAGGGTTCGACACTATAGGGTTAGGGTTAGGGCTAACCCTTACAAATGTTATCTATATTAAATTCGGCTTAGTGCTATTTTTAAATATACATTATTATTTTTTTACATTTAATAGTAAGCTATTCAAATAATAGGTTCAAGTATGATTTTTTTTTTATTATTTAAAACATGTGCAACTGCCGTAAACATAAACATACTCCACTGTTAGCTTCTCTTTTGCTAATATTGCTTCTGGATTTCACCTGGGGACTGAATAGGCTCTCGGGCGATTGCAGGGACCCTGACAAAGTCAGCGTTTGATATGTGGCCTTGTGATTGACTCAGCAGCAATAGGGGCGGGGCCTACTGTGTACAGGAAGTTGGTTTGACAGCTCTGGGCTAGTGCTGCAGAGACAGCTCCTGTATCGCTGAACGAGTAAAGAGCTAACACCATTTATCCTTTTACTAAAATATGTTGGACTTATGTTACTGTGTATTTAAAGAAATTTAAGTTTGTGAGGGAAAATTAAAATATATATATATAAAATTTCTAATCAACCAACGATTTTGCGACCCCACCCTGTGGTACCTGTGGTGGGGTCGCGGACCACCTGTTGAAGACGTATGTATTAAATTATTATTATTGATTTAAAAGACGCAATGTCATGGGCCTTTTTTAAAAAATAAATAAATAAACAAACAAACAAACAAAAAACTTTTGGATTACCATGACCTGGATAACGGAGAACCTTCACAGCCTTTTTGGTTTTGGGAGAAAGGTTGAATGTGTTTATCTGGGCTTCACTGTGCTTTTTTTTTTTATTTTTTCATCGGTGAAAGCTTGCGTTTTGCCATCCTGGCCCACGGCCCAGACAGATGAAGTACCAGGAGATATCTGTCACATAGAGGGAGCAGCTTGTACCGGCCAGAAAGGGCTGCAGCTCCTTCACTGTTGTTGTTGGCCTGTAAACAGTTTTCTCTTAGACTTGTCATCAGTTTCAGGGGGACGTCCTGTTCTTGATAACGCCACTGTGACATATTGAATTTCACTTTCTGGTGACTGTGTTCCATGAAGTCAGAAAAATTCTGCGCGACCAACAGGGATATTCCAGTTTTGAAATAAAATTTGCATCCACTGTAATGTATTGTCACATGCTACAATACTCGGTAATGTGTCTATTTTTCTCAGAGACATTCAGACCACAGTTTCCAGTAGACTAGTAACAACTTGAAGACTTTTGCCATCTGTGGGACTCACAATTATGGGGAGGGGTCTCTGGTTTGAGTTTGTGATTCAATTTTTATCAAATATCATAAGTTATATAATCTGAATAAGAACTATCACTACCAACTATTTTTTAAAATAACTTAATATGTTAATATTTGTCCAAGAAATCTGAGAGAGAAGATGCTTCTTCTTCTTCTTCTTTTTGCTATTCACCTTTATTTAAATATTCTTTAGCACGGTGAACCCACCACTAATTTCACACATGGAGCAAAAACATGTTGGCGATTGAATATCAGGAACACAGGATGACACACAGTTCTAGGAATACAGTAAAGATAAGGGATAACGAAGGGGAAAGTACTCTCAGATTTCAAAAAAACATGGATTAATTCCATCATACATCCTGGAATAAAACAAAGTGCCTACTATGAGTCTACAGGGTCTTCATCTCTTTAATGCTTGTCACTTATTGCTCCTTCAGCCATATGATAGCTTTGTGACACAGTAGTTTGACATTAAAGCACACTTAAAACTCTGACACTAGAATCGCCCCTGCGCACAAGTATAAATGTCTAACACAGTCCCAGTCATACAAAGATCTGTATCTGCAAACCTCCTCAGTTAACCTCACCAACTCCCTGTTGATCCAAAAAAATCAATTCAAAAATCACGAGATGAAGAAGCAGCCAAAAATACTAAAGCGTAAACATGCTAATACCAAGTGGACCAATCTTGTGCTCTGCCTCACCGCATCTGTAGTTACTAGTGAAATCGATACTAAAACATCGATACTTCTGATACCAGGTCTTTATGTTCTAAAATTAACTGTCAAATCAAAATATCGATACTTTCAGTGTTTGTTGTGGAAACACAACAAACACCTCAGGTTAAACCGCAACACAGAATACGGGACATGACATGATTAATCCCGATAAAAATATAATTTATCTTGAATCTATAGTAATAGCGTGCCCTGCAAACTGAGTATTTTCACGTATCATCATTAAAATGTTTCACACGATTGCACAGATTCATACAATATAAATACTGAAGCTGTATGATGTATATTTTCTATTTTGGTACAAATTAAATGACTAGCAATTGTTAGAAAATGGGTACAAAATGAGAAATTAAGGATTTTATTGTCAACTACTGCTACTAAAAAAGATCAACTGTGTGGTTACAATGCTAGTCAATGGGTTAAGATGCAGGTTTTCATTTTACACCTAGGTCTTAATAGTTAAACAGTAATTCAGTTTATTTCTTTTTTGAGTGTTTGAAACAGCATTTTCACATATTTTGTATTTTCTGTTTTTCTGTTGTTGTGTTAGCTCAGCTATACAGTGAATTGAGGTCGCTACCTCAATAATATCGAGAGTTTAAAATAAATGAATTACTCTAATATTCTTTATGAAGCTTTGATTTGAATACATTAGTCAGTGTCAGATCGGAAAGGAAATCGGTGGAATCACCAATAGTGGTTAAATTTCTGAGGAGGCGCATGTCAGCTACGCAAAGAGTACCGCGCGGGGTCTGCGTGGGAGCCTGCGTTAACGCAAGAGCCTCTGCGTCACTTGACCGCAGAAGCATAAATTGCGTCTTACATACAATTCCTGCGACACCTGAACGCAGCAGTCGGACCAGGGAGCTCGGCCCTCCTCTTCCTCCTCCTCCTCCTCCTCCTCCTCCTCCTCTTCTCCTCTCCTCTCCTCTCCTCTCTGTGTCTCTGTCTGCATCGATGAAGTTGCTTCAAAGATGGCGGATTTCCTGCCGGCCCGCTCCGTTTTATCTGTATGTTTCCCGACCTGTTTCCTCACGAGTGGCGAGGTGGAGCAGTTACGGAAGTCCAAGGAGATCGACAAGTGTATAAACCGGGACAAGACGTACGTGAAGCGGCTCGTGAAGATCCTGTTGCTCGGGGCGGGCGAGAGCGGCAAGTCCACTTTCCTCAAGCAGATGCGCATTATCCACGGGCAGGACTTCGACCAGAAGGCCAAAGAAGAGTTCAGAGCCACTATTTATAGTAATGTTATTAAAGGTAAGCCCCCTCCGAGAGCCGCTTGTGTTTATTAAGTGGGAACTGGCTTGTTTGGTCGTGTTTTTAAGTCAGTTTGTGTGTGGAGTTGTTGGCCATGCTACGAGGGCTAGCTCAGCCATTCAGCCTTGGGGTTAAGCAACCAAGAAACGCCCATATGCTGGTTGTGTTTGTCTGCACTGGCGTGTGTCGGTCCTTGCTCGTGTTTATTCAAAGCTCCCCGTACAGTAATAATAATTATTAATAGTAATCTCCAGTTCTCAATGGTCGGTCACGCGCACTCAAAGGGGTTGACGTTGTCCAAGTCGCGGCTGCTGGTTAGCACCGTAACATCCACCTACTTTGGTCTATTCTTCACATTTAACGCACAAATCCATCCGTGTGATGGGTTCGTAGTGCCTCAATCCGTTATTGTGTAGTTCTCGATCACTCACTTGTGTATAAGGTCTCACCTGTACAAAGGTTTTTATCTGTAAATGTTGTCCATGTGGTATTTATGCTCCATGCTGGTTAGATGCTAAATTGCATTTAGTCGCTCTGTACCTGCACATGTGTAATGACAATAAAGTTGAATCTAAGCTAGTACTGGATGTAAGTGCTAAATTCAAGTAACAGCATCCCTGCCATTGTGGACATAAACTGACCTGCCAGTTCATTAGGTACACTACTAGTACACTAGCGAATGCATTCAAAAAAAAAGAAGAAGAAGTAGTTCAATTGTCGTTTCACACATCTTACAATGAAATTTTGCTTGGCAGCTATGTTTCGTAACAGTTGAGGTCAGGTGTGTTAAAATGTAATAATATATTTATATGTGTGTGTGTTGGGCGATACGATCCGTATCATGATACGTCAGTCACGATATGATACATTACTGCGATATTACGATACATTACAATATTCTACGTAGTTCACTGAAAACTTTTAAATGCAGCTTAAAATACATATTGTGTATACATTTACATCAGATGGACGAATTGAGTCAACAATATTGATATTGATATTGGTTCGGGAGAGAAAATATTGCGATATATTGCCATATCAGATGTATATAAGTCTTAGCTTAACCCTTTACATTCGTTGAAATACTTCATGATTTCAACCCCGGTGTTTCTAATGTTTCTCAGGAAATCAAGATTATTGAATTTACCATAAATCGTTCCTTGTCAATGTAACGTGTATTTTTAGACCATTAGAACAAGTGCTGATTCAGACATTTGTCAGCATTATCACATTAGACAACATTAGCCTACTTCTTCATGGCACCGAATAAATCAGTCATGCCCTTGCCCCATAAAGGGTTAATTAAGTTATGATTTTCAGCTTTAGTTGAAAGTGAGAGAGGTTTAACCACGTTTTCATTTTGAATGCTGTGGTTTTGTAGTACTACTGAATTGCATTGTGTTTCTATTAAATTGACAAACGTTTCTTATTTCTTAGAAGAAATACATAATATCATGTCATTATGTATATTCGGCCTACTCATCACCTCACGTCACTTCGGTTTTGATGCATTATGTAAATATTTTTTGTACCATAACGTATATACTAATTTCACCATAGGGTTAAATAAACTCCTATCTTATCTTATCTCTTATCTTATCTGAGTGAAGAGTGATCCTCAGATAGTCTGGTTCGAGACCAGGTTGTCAATAAGCCAGCGAGTGTACCCGTTCGATCCCCGGTATGTGCTGACGTGTCCTTGAGCGCGACACTGAGCTTCCAGTTGCTCCACGTTGCTTGTGTGGGTGAATGGGTAGATGCGCCACTGTGATTGTAAAAACGCTCTGAGAACCAATGGGTAAATATCATTTACCATCCAATAATATCTGGAAATCTCCAAAAATAAAAGATCAGTTTTTGTGTTTATCTTGTAAGTTAAGAGCGACTGAAATTGGTTTTAGTTAGTTTGTCTTCTGATTGGTCTACACTGCCAAACAGAGGGTTTCTAGTCTTTGTCAAGTCCAGACTCAGTTCCCATAAAACAAAATGTTGAAAACTAGAGATGTCCGATATTGTCCAACTCTTCATTTCCAATACCGCGTGCAGACTTTTTACACCAAAACCCAACACAATATGCCTAATTTTAGTAACTTCAACTTATGAAACTTCTATTTATCATAGTGCATTATTTTACTGACTGGAAAACTGAATGGATGTACATGGACCACCCTGCTCTTTCGCATGACTAAGACGAATAGCGCAAATAAAAACCACGAAATGCACAAAAAATGTAAACAGCTTCAGTCCCTCTGTCTAGACTGGTTGTTAACACCAAATTTACCATCCGCAGGGCACGCTCGGAAATAATTCCAAACCAAGGGCGTAATTTTAGTCAGGCACCGGATGAGCAAGCTTGTTAGCCACAGTTGACAACCCACTTGCTGTTCCACGGAAATGCTGAAACCTTCAGTGGTTGAACATCGGTTATAAAACCCGATACCGATATTTCTCGATATTCAATTGTTATACCGATATTAACGGACATCCCTACTGATCCGTTTAGCTTTAGAGGTTGTGTTGTGTGTGAAAATCCCAGCAGTTTCTGAAATTCTCACACCAGCTCATAGGCATCGACACTCGTGCCACGTTCAGAGTTGCTTATATCTGCTACATGTCTAAATGCGCTGAATTGCTGCCTGATAAGACGAACTGGTCAGTGAACTGGACGCTCGTCCCAGTGAAGCTCAACGTGATTCAACTGTGCAAAAGTGTAATTGTGTCAGACAAGCTGCTTCGATTCAAGGGGTTAAATTAAAATATCTTGATTTGAAGCCATCGACCTCAGCTGAGTGAAATGCAACTCAATCCACCATTGTGGGATATTTCTCTGTACGTTAGACCTGGACAATGGCATGCCTACCTCCTGGAGAGCCTTCCTCCAACACCACTGTCTCCTATGGACGTCCAGGCCCTTTTTTTTGTTTATGTTGCAATTCTCTTGATTTAGCAGCTCCTCGTGTTCCTGCTAACTCTTTGACAGATTAGTTCACATCCCCTTTTTTTGCCTGTTTCAAGCAAAATCTGTCGGGTTGACGTCAACAGATGTAAATTCAAATGCCAAACTTGGTACTTGCTTAACTCACGGTTTCAAATTCTTCAAATTGAAGCTGTTCTCTCATTGTTTTGTTTCTGTTCTTACACAATAGATTAAATATGAACTAGAGGCTGAAATGCAGTTGAAATGCTTTGCCACTTATGACCCATTTCCATCTGCTACTCCTCACAATAAAAATCCAGATTTTATAGCCACAACATCCTCTGATACTGTCATATTTCAAAGTAGACTTACATGTAAATATATGATTTTGAATCTTCCTCGTCTATGATTAGAAAATGCTTAACATTTCATGACAAATCCCAAAACATTGTACAGTGCTGAGGTTGACTTTAAACATTTAACAGCATATTAAAGCTTATTAAACTATTTTCAGCCCCGACTGAATTTATAAATGTGTCATAAATGTCAAAATTAAGACCTAATATTAATGTGTTTCCCCTACTCAAAGTCATATTACGTAGTTTGTCTTTGTTTTCAGTGGCACAACCGTGTTCAGATTTATTCCTAGCCACGTGTCAGATGGTGAGATTGACTCATCATTAAACGCTTGCCGCTCAAGCGAAGAGTGTCATCAATCTCATGCTTGTCTCTGTCGCTTGGTATTAACCACATACACCTCTGCCCAAACACAAAACCGGAAACAAACACCTACGTAATCAGACAGGGTGATGGCACGGAGACCCGGGAGATGGTGTTGGCCCTTCAGTCTAGAAACAGAGCGGCAAACAGAAGGAGGGTGAACAAGGTTGCGATGGTTGTAGGACAGCGACATTACTGGGGCGTTATCAGGGTTGACCCTAATTTATCCCACCGGACATTTCAGTGCCGCTGGCCTGCTCCTACTGCTTTTGATATCGACTTAGCTCACATCAGCCTTCAGTCATTTTAGTTCATTAGGGTTTGTTGACGGCACATAATCCAAAACATCCTCTTCCAAAGTATTAATCATAAGCAAATTTGTTAAAGTTGGTCTTTTGTAATGAATAAAGCTGTAATTCCAGGCAACCTTTGTACACTTCCTGAGGCTTTACAAGCTCTTAAGTAACCACCTTTAACCATTATGTGTTTGTTTGGTTTTTAGTACTTAGAGCCAGGAATTAGACAAACCCAGTTCCCTGTGGAGAGAGAGCGGTTTTCTAGATAAATGCCACCTGTCGCTAAATTTGACCATCTGTGGGGGAAAAGACTTGACAGGGAAGGTACCACTGTTATGAAACTGTGAGCTAATAGTCATTTTTAAAATGACTAAGACAAAAGCAGCTTCTCGAAGTGACAGCCCATTACATCAGTAGAGGATAACGCACAACAAAGCAAAGTCGAAACCCCCGCGTTCGTCTGTTACGAGGAACGCGATAATGATCTCATATCGATTGTACGTAGGGGGAGGTGGTGGTGGTGGTGGTGGCTGGGGTGGGGGGTGCGGGGGGGGATTACATGTAAACTCGTGTTGATGTCGTGCGAACAGGGAAGTGTCATGCTGGAAAGATTTGCTCAGTTTCACTCAGCGGGGGAAAGTGACTGACTGTGACTCTGGACGTGGTTAATCAGAGAGGAAACTGTTACTGTCATTTCAGCATAAACCGTTAAATCCTTTGGGTGGGAGGAGTCGCAAGGTTGACGCACAGATTGTGTCACATTAAATAAGATCCTTTCTCGGTTTGTAAATAGCCTCCACGTACAGTAACTTCAATTATTTGTATTTTGTCATGTTGGAGCCTTTTGTGTCGGCGCTGATCCAGACATTTTTTTTTTTTTTTAAAATGATCCGATCGGTTTCGGGCTTCAGCCAAGCCCAATCTTTTGTAGTTTTTTTTTCTTTTATCTGAGCTCTGCCGTAAATCAAATGGTGGTGGTGGTTGGTGAGCGCCCAAGCTGCCAAATAGAAAAGGAGATCTAAGAGAGTACGATGAAAGGAAAGTTTTCTCATTTGAGATTGGATCGGCCCATTTTGATGCTAAAAGATTGGTATTAAACACTTGATCGGGGATATACCTACTAAATACAGAGACACATCAATGCTTCCTTCATATGTGCAGAAGCGAAGTGAAAATATTTTAAATACGAAAGCTGCCATCTTGCTTTTTTCATAATTTGAAACTATGGTCTGTGCTTTAGACTTAGTTGTAGGGACACGACAGCACTAGAATGAAAAACCAGTCAAAACCACTGGTAACGAGTAGCCTTTAGCCCTAATTATAAAAACTACAGCCCAGCTGTGGCTAAGGATGCGCCAATACAAGTGTAACTAGTACAGAACAAGGCTGACAGGTTAGTTTTAAGAAATCCATGCCCGTTCATTTGAAGTCAATCTTCCATCAAAGTGAAATTCCGCTCATTCGCAAAACGCCTTTCAACGGAAACACGCAGTATTGCTTTTATTTTGCGAAAATCTAAAACGGAAACGCAGCTAGTATTGGTAGTATCTGCCCCAGAGCTGACCTCATTCAGCGTCTCTGATACAGACCAGACCTGACTGACGTCATTAAAGAACAGCATGTGGTTTGTCGGTTTAGTGCAGGGCTGACAAACGACAGTGACTGTAATTGTTACGTTTTAATGCCATTATTTTGAAAAGCTATTAATATTATTTTGAGTCAATTATTGCGTCATTACCAGACGACCAAAGGTTGAGAACCTTTACAGCCACAGACGTTACAACATGTGATTGTGAATACGGGAGAAATGACCAGTGATTTTTCTCAACGTTTGCACGCTCTGAATGCTGATTCAGTTAGCACCTGCCGCTCTATCTCGCTATCGTGTGCGCGGCCAGACGACAGCAGCACACATTTGTGTCAAAATGTGTTGCTCACACTCAAAAAGGGAGAGCACGCTTAGGTCAGCCCTTAGAGACCATTCATCCTAACGGCCGGTTACGTCATGTAAAACAATTCATTGGACTAATGTGTTGCTAATGTGATGTTGTAGCATGCAGTGCAATGAAGTAGGACGTGAAACCTGAGCCCCCCCCGTTCCTATTGATTTAAGTTTTGGCTATTGATTCTGGCTCACCAGCATTAACAAGATCGTCTCCTGCACCAGACGGCTTCGACATGTTACGACCTGGTGCTAATAATAATAATGATGTACGAACTACATGTTAAGGCATTTGAAAAGAGCGTTGCATTGTGATGGTTTGTGTTTGATGTGGGCAGAAAGCAGCGCTCCCATGGACAAAGATAGACGCGCAGCATCGCTCATTGATTAAAAACGAGAAAGTAGGTCAACCCACAAAGAGCATGCATGGTGATCTATAACGCTCTGTTCGGAAAGGACATCGTCTGGTCAGTTTAATGCGAGCTACGCAACCGGACATTACAGTAATCTTGCAAATCAATACTTGTCACCCTTTCTTTGCTCCATGGTTAAATGCAAAAGCCCGTGTAATATTGTGACTGTAACAGGTTGCGTAATTGTCACACGGCTCAGTCCGGCATCCTGTTATCTGTTCGCAGCTGTGAAAGACAAAGGTCTTTGTGCTGGTGTTGTTCCCAGTTCAAAGAAGACGTGCGCGGAGGTTGAATGCTTGTCACAGGAACTGAAGATATGCAGATAGACTCGACACGCGCATCCTTGAGCTGTCAGCTCTCTCACACATAAACACACACAAACACACACACACACACACACACCCTGCATACAACTGGATTAACCAGCCGTGACACAGGAGAGTGTTGTCAGAGCTTGTTTGGCTTGTTTGAACTAGTGAACCGGAGTTGATGGAACAGAAATTGAAACTCAGCATTTTAGTTGACTGCAACTTCAGATTTCTTTATTTTGGCCTTTATAATTCTTTCACTGTATTAGATTGTGTCTCTCAAGGTGTTTAAATAATAATCTGCGATACAAGCATGCAGAGCCCATGTGTGGGAGTATTTTTTGCTAAAGTCTGAAAAAGATGTCGGCCAAAGATGTTGTTTTTATTGGATTTATTGAGGTTATTTCTCAGGTTCTTGTAATTTATTCAACTGCAGAATATTCTTATGTCACAATTTATGTAACCCATTGGTTGATAATGAATGAGTCAGTTTTTCTCGTACCTCGTACAGTTGCTAATTATAGTTATAGTATCACTTCATTATGCCTTTTCTAATATTACACACTACAAAATAAGTAGTAAAAGTATGTATGATTCATGCTGAGATCGGATCGGTATCAGCCAATACTCAAGGCTGCAGTATCGGTAACGTATCGGAAATGAAAAAGTTGTATCAGGAATCCCCTATTAAATATTTCTTCAGCACTCCGGTCAGGACGGAAGGAAGCCATTATTTTCCTGCCTGAGCTTCAAGAACTAGTCGGTTAATCGATTAGTGAGTCAACGTTTATTGACAAAATAAGTGCAGGTGATGGTAAACAAACCTGGGAACGTCCTCGCCGTCCTCACAGTCCTCACAGTTTCAAGCAGTTCCTGATGTCTACGTCCTTCCGTGCACCTTTATGCTTGGCATTGCGTTACTTTGTCGGGCAGAGTTCACACAGAAGGATTCTTCAGTTCATTCCAAGGAGAAATTGTTTGCAGCCAATAGAAATATTTTGCCTTTTTTTTTTACGGAGATGAAGCCTAAAACCTCATCTTCCACTATCCCTTTGCCATCAGTTGTTCCGTAAACCTGGAAGTAGCGGTAGGCCACCTCAGAAACCCTTCCCTTACTGCTATTCTTTTTTCATTTTGTTGAATGAAAATATGTTGAGCTTTTTTTTTTGCATCATGATCAGTTCTCTCCGATGAAACCACACCACTGGGCGTCAACCTTTCTGACTGCGGTGGATTTTCACAGGTTTCTTGATGAACACTTTCAATCATTTCTGGTTTGAGAAGCGAGAGCTCTTGATTCGTTCGTTGCGAAATATTTCTTTTGCCCTGCTACATGCTACATGTACAGCAGCTTCAGATGAGTTCATAGCGAGCCAGGGCAACGGCATCAAGATCCCAAACTCTTCATATTTCATAGACCGATCTGACAATATGGACGTTTATGGATATTTAAGGAGAATATTTGTCTCCTCATACCATTAAAACGAGCCTAGAGAGGTGGAGAAGAAGCTTTGGGTCCACGTGAAGTTAAAATCCAACTAAATAACACGATTTCAGGTTTGTAATGTTGGCAGTGAAGTCCTTCGAGAAGCTCATCAAGAAAGAGGTTTTAACACAGGTCGGTTTGCTTGCCGTCCCGGTAGAGCAGTGGAGGATCGAGAGAGCCCTGGGTCTCATGTCAGACTATTATTCATCGATTTTCTCTTGGCGCTCAATACCAACCGGCCATTCCTGCTCCCGGAGAGGCTCATTAACCACTTTGAATTCCATCCTAACAGGATTTGTTAGATAATGGACTTTGAACTGAAAAGTCGCAGTGTTTCTCCAGACAAGTCCACTTTTCCACCGGTTCTGCTCAGGGTTGCGGTCTCGGCTTCTTCTTCTTCTTCTTCTTCTTCCTTTTAGCGTGTACGCTAATGGGTTCCACCTTAAAACGTGGTGCGAATCCTGTTATTTTTAGCAGCGGGTTTAGAAGTAGAGGAAGAAGATGGTGAGCGTCCTGGTGGTGTAATGAGTCTAAAACGAAAGATGCAAATTTTGGAAAGTCGTCAGAAAGTCCAACATCCTACAGCATAGGTCTTCAACGTTGGGGTCCATGGAGGTACAGCAGGGTGGGGTTGCAAAATCTTTGATTGATTGGACATTTTTTATATATTTTCCCCCACAAATGAAAACTAGCACTAGGCAGAGTTTAATATAGTAGGTAGGGGTCCCTATTTGATCCCCCTTTGGGGGTCCTTGGCCTGGAAAACCAAAGAAAAGATTCCTGCACACTTGAATTTGTGCAATGGTTCCACTTTAATGTTGAGCTTTTGATTGAAGAGAAAACACAAGTTGAGGGACAGTCAATGCCACATGACTAGTCACTACCAGGATGCGATACACCTGCGCACACTCGGCTGGAAGAAGCTGCACCTTCTGGGAAGTGTAAAGTTCTTGAGATGTCGACTATGAGGCCTACAAATGGTCTACAACACAAACAACAAGCACCTTTAAGCACCAAACGTGTGGTAATATAGCTTCAAGATCAGGATACAGCAAAATAATCTCCACAAAAAGAACAGAGCTATGGAAAGATATCGGATGGAGGTCTTCATGAGCCATAAACACCTGAGAAACATCCTGAGTTACAACATAAAACTCATGTCTGTTTGAAGTATAGATCTGAAAAAAAAAAAAACTGAACTCCAAAAAACCAAAGCACCCTGAGAATAAGTCATCATCTTTTTTTTCCATCCTCCTTCAGGTATTCGAGTGTTGGTGGACGCTCGAGAGAAGCTACACATCCCGTGGGGCGACCCGTCCAACCAGAACCACGGGGACGTCGTGATGGCGTTCGACACCCGCGCGGCGATGGCCCAGGGCCACGGCATGGTGGAGACTAAAATATTTCAGTACTACCTGCCGTCCATCCGGGCCCTGTGGGCCGACCAGGGCATCCAGAACGCGTACGATCGCCGCAGGGAGTTCCAGCTGGTGAGTAACGCCGCCGCGTACTCGACACAATAAGCTGCTTTCTGAAATTTAATTACTGGCTAAATCGTATCAGCTGAATGTTCCCTGGCAATTACCGGTTAATTTAAACATAACGGAAAGAGATACCTCCTGTTCATCGGATTAGTCGGACTGAAAAAATATAAATGTCTTCATGATATTTTAGACTTTTAGAAGTTGGGAACGGCTCTCGTTGCGTAAGTCTCCTTCAATACGTTTCATTTGAGACTCAACAGTCGTTTCTCTTTCTCTCAGGGGGAGTCAGTAAAGTATTTCCTGGACAATTTGGAAAAGCTCGGACAGTTGGTAAGTCCCGCCCACGTCTCCGAGGCTCCCACAGTGACACGAACGCACACACACACACACACACAATAACGCACACACACCGCTGTCAGGATGGCAGATGGAGCAGATGGGTGTGATAGCGCTCGGCTCATTTGTCGAAAAGAGAAGTGAAACCGTCGCCTTCCTGTCCTCGGTGGCCGCGCTGGCCTCGCTCTTGTGTTCGCTCGTTGTTCCTCTGCCTGTTGAGTCAAACGCTGAAGGTGAAGCTCGGGGACATTCCAAGAACCTTTGTTACTGAGAATAGAAATGAAAACACAACACACTCGGTTTTGCGGTTTCACAAATTTATCCACAAATGTCCCAGACGTGTCGAAGAGTTCACAGAAATTCTGGAGGAGTCGGGAAATGATACAGAGCCGATTTCTGTGCGTTTGATTAAGTCATTTAGAAACTGGTGATCAGGTGACGAGGCAAAGAGGCGACAGCAGTGAAACAGAAGCTAAGCAGAAGTGCCTGTGTGCGCCGTGTATCATTTCTCACACAGATTCCTATTGGCCAATCTGTGCCTTTTCTAAAACAAATAAGGGAAATAACTGAAAATAGAAGAAGTTGTTATGAATAAATATTCCAGGCCCCGTCTATGTGATACTTTAATGCCCTTTTTTTTTTTTAATGTGGAAACAAAAAACCTATTCAAGTTTCCGATGACATATAGCACCTAGACAGGTGGGCAGATCAAGTATGGACCCACTACCTAGTATATGTGTTATAGAGCTGTTTATAAATATACATTATTATTATCATTTTGCATTCAATATGAAGCTATCCCTTATCTTTCTATTAAAATATGTTGGATTCCTCTTAATGTGAAGTCAAAGGATGCACCGTTGTGTCTGGATCACATGACCAATTCAAGATGACGTAAAATCTAAATCTCCGTTTCAACTGGTGTAGAAAGTGCTGACTTCAAACCACATGCCAGTTGTGTTGATGGGCCAAGTGAAACTAAACATATTTACTTATAATAAAAAAAGATTTACGCAACACTTTGTCCTGAATATTGCCGACGTGGTGCACGGGACAAACGATGAAAAGCAAAACGCTAGCAAGCGAGAGATCACTAGCCAGCTTCAAATGCTCAACAGAAAAACAAAAAACAAAAACAAAACAAAAGAAAAAATAAATGACAGCCTCTTTCTCATTGGTGAAAAAATGCATGGCATCAGCCAATCAGGAAATGATGTGTCAATAGTTGCTAGGGAAGAGGTAAAAGTTGACTTTCAGACATTATTACTGATTGTTACACCTGATAGTTTTGTAAATGGTTGCAAATAGTTGTACAAAAATGCGTGATGCATTTCCATGAACTAATATGTCACACGTGTTTATTCTGGATGGACAAACCAAAGCCCGTTCCAGCACCTGAGACAAATCCAATTGTCGGCACAATCCTTAAATAGTTGGCACAAACAGTGCGTCCCAACCACAGCGATGGACCGAATCCCCAAATATATGTGACACAACACAACCACGGTGTTCAGTGATCATTATGAACAGATAATTGACGTTTGTTCATCATTTATTGAAAGTAAAATACTATTTTCCTGTGGCTGTTTACTAAGTGAAATAATGATTCATTTTAACAGGAGATGAATTAACTGAGTTGAAAGGCGTCTGTGTTGTTCTGTTATGAAACATGTGTGGGTATGTGGTTCATTGGTGACGTGTTCAGAGTCTTGATTCACCTTTTGACTGGAATTCTGTATTAATTCATTACTAATACTTCCAGCGTTGAAGTGGCAATTGTTAATTGACATCATGTTTACTGGGAAAATTAAATCAGTCATAATAAAGTGTAAAAAAAAAATTAAAAATTCAAAGCTTTGTCTCAGACAGACAGGCAGACAGGCAGACAACAAGAGATAAATTGTGTCCCGCGGTAACACAAACCTGCGTCAGTGTGTCTGTGTGTGAGGGCAGGGATTTTCCACTATAGATCAGGAAGTGTGAGTCAAAGTGAGCCGCAGCCACACGGTATTTATTATAAAATACCTTCTGCCATTTGTCACAAAATATCTCAATTGGGGTTGTGACCGTGCACTAAATTAACTACACCACCAGTACAAAAAAATAATTTAAAAAATATTCACGACTGACTACTCACTGCAACAAATAGGAGTCTATCATCTGTAAAGTGTGAAATAGATTGGATAAAATTGTCATTAAATGAGAGTGCTGTGTACTGACTGATATGAATTTTTTTGGGCCCGATGTCGATTCCAGTATTAGGGTCATAAAAAATTCCATTAAATGATATATCAGTACACTTTTTTCAATAAAACCTGTGTTACAAAGATATAAATTGAAGGGAGAACATTTTAATATCTTCAAATACTGAAAGTGAACAGTTTGAACATAAAATAAACCAAAAACATGGTAAATATTAACTTAAATTAACATAAAATGAATTAACTTCGACTATTTTTTCTTCCTTCTCAACGGCATAAATTAAAAAAAAAAAAAAAACAGGTCGCACGTTGCTGAAAATAAATATAGCTCACAGTGGGTTTTGACACGTTATACTAATTTGAGGCACTGTAACGTTGCCATTAGTGACTCAGTTAAAGGCTTTCACGAGGTAATATTTAAGCGAGTTATCCGAGCGTTATCCTAACTTTAGCCATTACTGACTCGGTAAAAGCGATTAGCAAGCTAATTTTTAAGCTAGGTTATCCTAACTTTAGCTAACATATTAGACAACGAGGCAACGTCATGGGAAACTTGTTGAGTTATTGTTTGTTTCCCAAACTAGTTATAAAGTAATGTAATGCGCTGGTGAAGAACCTGATCTAGTTATCGTACCAGAAGCTAAAAATCATCGTATTTTGAGGAAAATTATCGTACATACGCGATTTGACGTTGCTCAGGACCATCTGCCAGGTAAAACATAGCATAGCTTATAATGCAGTTTTACTTAAATAAACCAACAGCACAGTTTGTGTTTGCTAATAACCAGGTATTGAAGGGGTCACATTATCACACATTGAGGGATTTTTGGAATGATTGATCGTAGAGAGGGAGATATTATCGTACAGATACGATAACTATCGTACATCCGGCAACGCTGGTGAAACACGAGCATTATATGAAAATGAATGCAACGTCAGCATCAAAGGCTGTCGAAAGTATTACCTTCATGTTTCTCTTTTGTTTATTTTTTTTTTTAAAGTGAACTAGCAGTCGAGCTGTTTTTTTATGCAGAGTCTGCACGGCTGCAAGCGACGTGTACAGTGTGAGCAGAGAAGTCACAGATTTGCAAAGGCTGCCGAAACCAAAACCTAAATATAGACCTTACACATACAGTAGGACGCTGAGATCTGCGTTTGGGTGTGTCCGTCTCGACGCGACCTAAACACTAAGTTGGTGGTTCGCTATCGCCAGGATGCCATGACATCCACCCAGACGCCCCGGCTGACAAACATCTCAGATAACTAAATAAAGCGGCATAAATGGATGAGGTCGTTGACTGGAAGTCCTGCGGGTTTTTTTTTTTTTTTTAAAGGAAAATTAAAGATCTCTGGCAAAACATCCTTTATTTGTGTGTGCAGGATGCGTTCCTGTCAGAGGACACGCACACTTTGTGTGGTTTGTGCCGGCAGTGATTCAGTGAGGAATGCTACGAATTTGGATCTGGTTTTCGGATCCATTACACAGCGACGCTGGCTGTCATACACAACTATGTCACAGTACATTATATTTACTCCCAAATAGCTAATGAACCGCTTGGTTTGTTTGACTTGGCTTAAAATGAATGGCAAAATCTGAATGATGACTCTGTCTTGCAGAGTGTGCAGGGTTTCCCGTACAGTGTGAAATCCTTTAGTTTCACGTAAGGGGCCGGATATTTCTAATCAAACCGGCTAAACCAGTCTGTTTTGGTTTGTTTTCATTTTTTTTTTTTTTGCACAGCTGTTTGTACGCTGTCCTTATTCTAGTGTGGCCCCTACAAATCTAGAATTAACACATTTGAATTCCAACGTGCACCGTGCAGTTTGCAAGCGCGCCTCAATAAGTAGCTGAAAGCCCTGAGACACACTCCCCTGCAGCCTCACATTTGTTTATGTGCTCTGGTATTTCAGGAATGCGGAGTGTTTAACAGGGATGTCCCCAAAGCAACAGTGTGTGTGTGTGTGTGTGTCTGTGTGTGTGCGCCGCTTTCATCTGCTCTGCATTTCTTTTGTTAAGCTTCTCAGCACTTTGCTTAGAGGATGTGATGAAAACCCGGCCATAGAGAGAGAGAGAGAGAGAGGAGGGGACATGACATCAGTGCACATTTTCTGACTGTCTCCAGGGAGAAGACGAGGAAGACATTAGCAGTGTTGCATGAGAAAAAGTGTTTGTTGAGTAACGATATATATAAAAAGAAAAGTCCAATCTTGAGCTCTTCTTTCTTTTTCTAGGTGCCACATTGTGGTGTAATATCAGTGTGTGGGCGGGTGAATAGTGGTTCGTTATTGGCGGTATCAGTGATGAGTTCCTCTTATAGCCACATGCTGTTAAAAAAAAAAACAAGCACGTGTTAGTAAAAAATGTCACATCTCGCAATGTCGTCGTCTCTCTGACACGCACCACTCTGCCCTGCAGGACTACGTCCCCAGCCAGCAGGACATCCTCCTGGCCAGAAAGCCCACCAAGGGCATCCACGAGTACGACTTCGAGATTAAGAACGTGCCCTTCAAAATGGTGGACGTGGGCGGCCAGCGCTCCGAGCGGCGGCGCTGGTTCGAGTGCTTCGACTCGGTCACTTCCATCCTCTTCCTCGTCTCTTCCTCTGAATACGACCAGGTGAGTCAGAGCGTGGAAGACGCCAGGACCCTAGAGGGTGTCACATATCAAACATTCCCCCTTGTAGTCGATGGACGCTGACGACAGTGACAGGAGTTGATGAGCATTGATGAACAACAAATGATAATTGTTGGCTTTAGGGCGGGGGTCACGTAAAGGACCCTCAAACTGATGGAGAGATGAAGTAGGGACCCCGTACCTATTATATGTGTTCTATATTAATATAGTGCTATTTATAAATTACATTATTATCATTTTGCATTCAGTATTAAGCTCTTTAGATAATACACAGGTTCAAATATTCTTATATAGCTGCACTTCTGCTAATATTGCTAATATCTTGCTAGTCTCTTCTGATTGGCTCAGCAGTGATGGGGCGAGGCCTACTGTGTACAGGGAGCTTAGATTGACAGGTCTAGTGTGGCGCTCTGTATGAAAAATAAAAATTAAAAAAATGTATAAAAAATGTCCAATCAACCAAAGATTTTACGACCCCCCTGCAGGACCTTTGTGGACCCCCCTAGGGGTCCCGGACCCCCTGTTGAAGACCTTTAGGGTGAGAGATGAGGGATGTCCTGATCTGTATGGGGGGTGGTCGATATCTGGCAGGCACTTAAAAAAAAAAAAATCAAAAAAATTCAAAAAGATGAACCACGTCCCTGTAGGATCAAATCACCTTCTTCTTCTTCTTCTGTTTTATTTGCGTCAAAGCTGAGAAAAAGAAGTCAGGCAGAAAATAACTGTGAGAGTCAACACCACCAACCGTCTGCACTGTAACGCCCGCAGGTGCTGATGGAGGACCGGCAGACCAACCGGCTGAGCGAGTCCCTCAACATCTTCGAGACCATCGTCAACAACCGGGTGTTCGGCAACGTCTCCATCATCCTGTTCCTCAACAAGACGGACCTACTGGACGAGAAGGTGAAGCTGGTGTCCATCAAAGACTACTTCCCCGAGTTCACGGGCGTCTCCTCGAGCCTGACGGACGTCCAGCGCTTCCTGGTGGAGTGCTTCCGCAAGAAGCGCCGCGACCAGCAGCAGAAGCCGCTGTACCACCACTTCACCACGGCCATCAACACTGAGAACATCCGGCTGGTGTTCCGCGACGTCAAGGACACCATCCTGCACGACAACCTCAAGCAGCTCATGCTGCAGTGAGGCGGGGAGGAGGGACGGAGGAGGGACGGAGGAGGGACGGGTGGAGGCCCCCCGCTCCGGCGTTCACCCCGCCCTCCGTGACTTTGACCCGCTCCTCACTTTTGAACGTTTAGACTGTGTATTAAAGCCACCACCACCACCACCACTACTACTACTACCGCCATCCCCCCACATGCTTGCTCTCCGCCTTAATGAGCTCGTTCACTGTGACCCACGACGACGGCGCCGGTCTCCCCCCCTGGCCGTTGAACCCACTGTAAATGACCTCTAACCCCCGTGACCCCCCCCCCCCCCTCCCCCCCGCCACCGCCTTTCCTCGTGTGTTGCTTTGATTCACAACCACACACTTTTTTTTTTTTTCTATGCTGCTCCGACCACTGTTGCCGTTAAAGCCGCCTTCAGACGCCGGCGCTCAGATCCCGCGGCTTCAGTGACTGTCGCCAGGTGTTGCCTTCCTCCGCAAAAAAAAAAAAAAATAGTTTTTGCCCTTTTTGTCGTTTCCGACACCTGCTCCACCGACGCCTGTGCCTTCCGGGGTGGCGATTTTTTTTTTCCTTCCGAGAGCTGGTGGCACAGGGGGGGCGAACAGACACAGATAGGAATTATCGTTCCCGAAAGTCCACTTAATTCTAGTTTTCTAATCATTTTGTTTCTTTTTTTTTCTAATGTATGAATATACTGTATGTACCTATGCATTTTCCTTAACTTATATTTTATAGGGGTTTACACTTTGCTGATTTGTGACTGCTGATGGACTATGTTACAGTTAATTTAAAGTGTTTTTTTTTTTCAGTGTGTGTGTGGGGGGAGGGGGAGGGGGGGATGGGTGGTGCTGATGAGAGAGCACAAACAAACGCATGGACCACTTGTTTAAATTAAACACCTTGCTGAACGGCTCGCGCCGGCGCAGGGTTTTCTCAGGGCACACCGTCAACCACTTTTTCTTTGTGAACTGGAGCCGACCCGAACGGATGCCTCTCCAGATCGATCGATCCATCGATCGATCGTACGATTGTAGCTTTTCCTCCCGGACGCGTCGAGCAGAGACGACTCCGAAAAATGCGTTAAGAGCAGATCTCGATCCATTTTCAACCTGGGGCACGTTTTCTCGACGCCGTTTCCATCCGGTGTTAACGTTCTAGGTCAATACATCTGGACTCGTAGTCGTACTTTTTTATCAACTTTTTTTTTTTTACCTTTTTACCATTTTTATTTGCTAATTCTAGTGTTTTTCGCCGCCCGCGTAACTGAACCAAAGACCAAAGCACAGAACATGAGGAACGTTCTCATATTTCCTGTAAGTGTCGGAGGAAGTACCTTCTTTTTTTTGAGAGCCGTCATTGTTCTTCGGATTCTGTTTTTAGGGTGTTAGGTCAGGTTTGGTACTTTCCCCCGCTCCCGAGTTCATCGGTCAAACACTATAGTTCGACTCAGCTCCTAGAACAAAAAAACAAAACGAAAGAAAGTGAAGTTTCTTTCTTAGATGATGGAAGTGTTTTGGGTCTGTGTTACGTGACAAATGTGGTTGTAGAAAAGTCATTCAGGTCCTGGTTCAACCAAAAGAGGTAAAACCTGTCCAGGTTTATCTGTATTGAAGTCCAGGAGGTTAAAATAAGTCAAGCTGAGTAAACGATGCTTAGGTTGTAGCCCTAAAAACAACATTGTCTTCACCGATGTGGTTTTCTCGTATACGATGTATTACAAACGTTTGCAATGTCGTTTTTTAGGTTCACCGTCGTTTCCTCGGTGGAAAGTTTGAACGATGGTTCAAAAGTGATGTGGTCCAGGTTGAAAATGGTCAGATTTACTCTGAAGTTAAGTCCTGAGGAGTTGACACATCCCGGTCTGTGTGTTTTCCATCTCCTCCCCCCAGAGCTCAGAAGAAGACGGGAACTGAGTTCCTCTTCCTCCGAGTGGAATCACCACCTGAAGTGTTGTGTATTATACTAATACAGTTGCTCTCGAATCATTGTGCTTTCCAAAAGGTACCTGTCCGACCCCGTCCTCCTCCTCCTCCTCCTCCTCCTCCTACTCCTCCCCTCTTCCACACATCCTAATTTAAAAACAAAAGGGATAAAGCCGCCCCCGTCTGTTACTGATGGATATCAGCAGCTGGTGTTGTCGCTGCCCCGTCTCATCGTTGTATAAAGTTAATGTACAGATCCCGTTGTCCTCTCTTAACTCCTATTCTGACGTATCTCTTCGCACCGACCGCACGCTTGTTACTAACGGCCGCCGTAACCGTCGCACGGACCCGTACTGTATTTATGTCCGTGTGGGTGTTGTTTCCACGTCCTCCTCTCATTCGGATTCATTTAAAGTTTCTCTCGACGCTCTAACCTCCAGATGTCTGAAGAAGTCCTCCGTGAGATCACTGGCTCCACTGTTCAATGCTAACACTGGAAATAACGAGGAGATGTCAGCACTTTAAACCGTAGCGTCATCGTGGCTCAGCTCCATGGATTCACCTCTTTCTCTGTTTTAACTAGTAGCCTCTGAGGGAACAACAGCCAAAGTGAAAGTGATTTTTTTTGTTGTTGTTGCTCGCGTCTGTTTAGACGCTCAAAATTCTTCATTTATACCGTAATAACTACCTTTAAATCTAGATTTTGAAGCTAACAAATGGGGAAATTGCCGTTTTACGACGGCATAAACAATGCAGAAAATTGACGAGAATGAAGAGTGGACTAGGTCAAAAGATAAATTATAAGATTGTGTAACAGATATTGCACAAGATTGTACACAGTGCAGAGTAAGTAGTGGAACGATGAGACTATCGAAGCTTTGAAAGGTCATAATGTCGCACGTGTTATTGTCGCTCAGGCGGTTGTTTATTTGTGCATGAATACAGTCCGCTGTGGTTTTTTTATTCCGTCTCGGTTCACTCATCTCTGTAGTTTTGTGCGTCTTCCCCTTTACGCTCTACACAAGTTAAATCTGGTTTAAATGAGCCCTGCTCTCATTCACCTGCGGCCGGATCTCAGTAAATAGCTCCTGTGACGGGTGAGAACGAGAGGAAACCGGCGTGAGCGTCTCTCGTCCACGTGCGTCAGCATTGAACAGTGGAGTCACATGACTCTTTTTTTTTTTTTTTTTTTTTGGTGTGAATGTTTTCCAATAACAAAAAAAAAAGAGGAAGCTGAACACCAGGACGGAGGAGCGAGGCGCTCTGTGATATTCCTCAGCCGGTCAGGAATGATTGTGTCTCTGGATGAAGCGTCCTCTCTGTCCTCTCTGTCCCCTCACACAGCCTGCAGCAGAGGCCTCTTTGTCCTCGTTCAGACTGTTTTGTCATCACTTGGGGGCCCAGACGACAAGCCTGTTGTCGCGTTTCGCACACACGCCGTGAAGTCATGGCGGGGCAGGCCCGCCGCCCTGAAACACTCTTTATCGACGCCGAACAAACTCGGCCCCGGGGATCAGGGCACAGGCGGCGCATTGTCCCGCGGGGAACAGGAGCGTTAAAGAGGACTCTTTTAATGGAGCCTCTGTCTCCGCCGTCGCCCGTCATTTGAAATTAAGATTTGCTCCGCGCCAGCTGTTCGCGAGTCCGCCCCGAATGGTTCGAGCGGGAAGTTGCCTTTTTTTTTTTTTTTTTTTTTTTTAGGTGCGGTTTTAAAATAAGCTGGATGGGAGAGCACCTGCAGAAAGAAAAGAAAAGGCTCGGTCCTAGTGAATGTGCACGACGACGTTAAAATGAGGAAAAAGTATTTAGTTCATATTTATGTGCACTTACGAAGAACGCTGATGGAGACGAGAGGGTGTCTGTCGAATGCCATGATGTCAAATCTAGTAGTCAGTCAGTATTTGTTGCACACTTGAGACCGAGTGGGACACGTGTCAAACTATTCCATTAGGCCTGTTATAAAAATCGACGACTAAGCTGTATGTAAGAACTTGTTTCTGTGTCTCCACGCTCAAAGTATTTAATTTGTATTCACGCCACTACTACAAGGAACAAACAAATCTCAGATTGAAAGCACAGGTGTTACTTTTAAACCTTCAAGTATCTCTAAAACCTTCACGAAAGAGTTAAAATCAGAACGATTGTTTTTGTTTTGCTGTCGTTTCTTTCTACGTGGTCCTAAACAAGCCGTTTATCTGTCCTCTGTCCGTTTTCCATCTCTTAAAAGGGTTCAGTGTTCACTCTGGGTTCAATGTTCACTCCAAACACACCAACTTCTTCCTGATAATCCCTCTTGCCTTTCGAGCTTCGACGCCGTGAATCGTACAAACTGTGTTGTTGGCGCCATCCAGTGGCCGAAAATAGGTATTTTCAGTCTGTTACAAGACCTCAAGCATCCAAACAAACCAAAAAATCTCTGCCTTAAATCATCAAACTGTCCTCACTGCTCTCATCTCATGAGTGTTGTCTGTGTGGTCGTCTCGCACACGGTTCCAACTATGCAGCAGCAGCAGCAGCATGAGGTTGATTCTCTGAAAGCCAGTGTCTTATATAAAAACCTCAGCCTGTAATCACACCAGGAAGTGATTCTACCAATACACAGATGTTTAGTGCCTCCTTCATCCTCTGAACCGTCTGATCCTGTTTGACCCGACGTCTCAGTCCGATGCCACTCAAACTGCCCTCATGTCCTTGTTTTACTCACACGAAAACGTTTTTTTTTTTTCAGCCAAACGAGCTTTCAGTGTACAGTTTAAGTTATGCTGTCTTAACCTTCTACTCTCAATAAATCCAGCTGTTTTTTAAAAAAAGAAAAAAAAAAACTGCTTCTGTCTGTTCAATTTTACTGGTTATACTCTGATCAGCCACAACATTATGACTCACAACAGGACCTGCCATGCATTCATGTGAATGTTACTTAGACATGCAGCACCCAACTAGACCAGACCAGACATTATCCCCCCCCCCCACCCCACCCCGTAGCAATGACGCACCTTGATGGCAATAAAAAATGGCTTCCAAACTCACTGGATCCCAAACTGATCAAGTGTCTGTGGGATGATCCACTGGAGCAAGTCTGACCACACACAAACACACTGTACGACACACACACAGATCAGTTTGGAGCATTTATTTATTTATTTTTTTAAAAAAAGGAAGAAAAAAAAACATCCATAATGAAAGTGGTACAGCACTTAACAGGCAGGAACCCGCCTGGCACTCCATTAAAAAATAAAAAATAAATTTTTAAAATGATATCATTGTTAAAAACGCTTTAAATAAAGATCATACAGTGATTTAGGAAAAAGGTTTGTGAACTAGCTTCAAGTCAGGTTGTGGAGGTGCTTCATGTTAGACTCTCCTGTTTATATCTGTCCTCTACACACATGCACACGCACACGCACACACACACACACATACACGTGCGCACGCACACACATAAATACACACATGTTCATCTCTTGTTCTACATTTGTGACGTGTGCTGTATTTAAGGAGCGTTTGCATTGACGTGTAAATCAAGTTCTACTGTTTCGTCATTCATTGCTTTTCAGTTTGTGTCAGTTTACATCGTGACAACAGATACGAAGGAGAAGGATCCACGGAGATCAGTGCAGGATTAAGGGCTGTGGGAGTGGAGCTGAGGCTTTGTGGCTGAATGAACCCCACAACCTCCAGCAGCAGAGGGACACACCTGGACCCGGACCCCCTTAGACGTACGGTAGCACGGTCCATGCATCACGTGCTCCAGCCTCTACTTAACATTTAAAGCCACAAAGTGGGTTTTAACTCGTCGCACGTTTCAGAAGAACGACAGGCAGGTGTCAAAGGTCCATCGACAAAACAAACGTGTTCAGTGGGAATGACTGCAGGGACACATGGTGAAGGTCTGGGTCTAAACACTGAGCAGCGGGGTCGACAGTAGCTGCGTTCCCAAAAAAAAAAAAAAAAGATATTTCAATAAAGTTTCTACATGTTTCCATTTAAAGGTGTTTTGCGAATGAGCTGAGTCTCGTTTTGTTATATATCCCATAATTCTCAAATGAACTGGTCACATGACCCCCTGCGTGGTTTCCAGTGACGACGGTTGACGGGGAAATGCATCTTTTGCACTTTTGTGATACACTTTTACATCGATACATCTGTAAAACCACCTCATTAGAGCTTATGTGCTTTAACTTTAGATATTTGAATTTTTTTCAAAATGTAGCCGATTTCATTACGGTTGTTTTATTGTGATATATTTAGGTTTTGCGTATTTCTAGGGGTGAAGGAAACGCAGCAAGTGACAGCGACGTTCGACATGAAGGGGTTCGGTTCCAGGAGTCTTTTCTCAACATTCGGTCATGAGATTCATTGGGACGAGTCTGAGGGTCTGATGAAAACAGTTGCAGGTTTCTTTGATGGGAGCTGTGGCGTTGGGCTCATTTTAAAGGAGGTGATGAGTGGAAACATCAGGGTCAGGTCTTTGGCTCTCTATTGTACACTCTATTGTGTTGAATGGCTGCGTGCGTAACACTGCGTCTTTGGTCTCAGACGAGAGACGGTTCCTTCCTGGGAAGAAGTGAGTTTCAAGCTTGTTGGAAAGTGTGAGAGTGACACCTGAGATGTGCGTCCAGCAGCAGCAGCAGCGGCAGCAGCAGCCTCCGACCATCAGGATTCGTCCTTGTCCGTTGTTTTGCTCGTTTGTCGTGTCGTTGTCGGGCTTATATGACAGAGGTGTCGTCCTCGGCGCGTCTCGTGGGACTGTCCTCCAGGGCCAAGTCCACCTCCAGGAAGTCCAGCTGGTCGCTGTCCTGAGACATTTTCTCCGTTTCCTCCAGCGTCTCCTCTTTCTCTTTGTTTCCTCTCCGTCTCAGACACGTGCCGGACTTGGCCGGACCGACCATAGCCAGGCAGATGGCGCTGAGCCCCATTCCCACGGCGCAGGAGTAGAAAGCGGCCCCGTAGTTGTGAGTGTGATCCACCAACACACCTGTAGAGGAAAGGGATGAACCAGCTGTTAGGATCTACAGAGAGCTAAACAAGAGTTAAATAAGAAGCAGCAGCAGATCCTGTACCTCCCAGCGGTGGCCCAGCGAGTCCGGCGAAGCTCTGGATGAAGACGTACACTCCCACGCACGACGGCATCCTCTGGATTCCCACCACGTCCTCTTCAGCCAGCATGGGGATGTGAGTGGAGCCCACGGTGCCCATGAAGTAGCCGTAGAGGGCGGAGCAGACCACCAGACCCCAGAACTCCCACACGACGGTGAAGGCCACCAGGTCCAGGCACATGAGGACCACGCACACCAGCAGCACCAGGGTCTTCCTGCAGCGCACTCGGTTCAGCACCACGCCGATGGACAGGCGGCCGAAGATCTCGGCCACGGCCATCACAGAGAGCATGTAGTAGGCCATGTCGGGCTCCACGCCTCGGCTCTTGCTCAGCTCGATGATGTAGAGCTGTGGGGCGAAGAAGCCCAGCGTGGCGAACAGGCCGAAGAGCGAGTACCAGATGAAGGCGCAGTCTTTGAGCGCTGAGAAGTCCAGGAGCTTGTGGCGGGGGGGCTGGAGAGGACCCGCCTCTACCTCAGCTCCCTCCACGCCGTCCTTCTCTGCAGGAGCCGTGGACAACAACTTCTCTTCACCCTCTTTGTCCTGCACGTCCAGCTCCGCCGGAGCCTTGACCTCTGCTCCGGCCGCCCTCAGGTCGGCATTTGAGGAGGACAGGGAGGTGACGCCGGAGTCCTCCGAACCCCGGGACACCCCCGAACTGATGGAGGTCCTGGTTTGTTCGTTCTCCAGCTCGTAAACCGCCTGCAGCCGTTTCAGAGACAGAGAGTCTTTGTCTGATTCGTCGTCCTTCTTCGGAGGCTCTGGCTTGATGATGATTGGACGGAGGAGGAGGCCGCAGACGATCACCGACGCCTGAATGGTGCCGAGAATTACGAGGCAGTAGCGCCAGCCGATGTGTCCCTTCAGTATAGTGAAGGCTGTGGAGAGACAGACGTGAGTTATTAGTTTAACAGGGTTTCTGCAGGTTTGAACAGGTCAAATTTAAGACTTTTAAAGGACATTACGGGTTAAATTTAAGATCTACACAAAGTACGAAAAATGAGGAAAATCAGAGACACACAATTACTTTCAAAACAACAAAATTCATTCATCATTAAGGTTTTTTGCAATAACCTTTTTATTTTTAAGGCATTTTGTAATGTGCAAATTGACCAGAACATTAATTTAAATCATGTAAATTAAACTAAGACTATGAAATAAATTAACCAATATAAAATGAAATAAAACATAAAACATAATTATCATAATAACATCAATTGTGTGGGGTGTTTCAGGCTATGAAAGATGGTACATTTACATACGTCACCAGATATTTAATCAAACTCCAGATGTTACCTCCCTTGTTGCAGTTTGTCTGCTTCTTTTGAGGTGAAGTGCAGCCAAAGTTTTGACGATTTCGCTTTTGGAATTTTGAAGGTTCACTTCCATCCATGCAGGTGAAAAACTGACCCCCACCCAATAGGGGGCACCAGTTAAAAATTCAGTGACTGAATTATGGTACCAAGTGGGGGTCATACTGCAAATGAAGCGGCCTTAATTTGGGATTATCACATTTTAGACTTTTGTTTTATCCACTCTGTTAACTGTGGAGCCCAATAATATACTTTCAGATTTGGGAAGTTAAGAAAATTAGCACTTTCCCTTTAATCCTTTTTTTTTGCCATATAAATGATTTTTATCCCGACCTTTAAAAAACTGAAGCTGGAATCCAAATTGGTAACGACTTTCTCTTAGACTTCTTTAGAAACGCTGCTGCTTTCAGACTCTAACTTAACCCTTTAAGCCCTAAACATCAGGCCACGGACAAAACAAAAGCTCGTGGTATTTAATTCACTGTAACACTGGGAAGTTGTGCTTTCTGGGGAAAAAAAAAAAAAAGCTGCCATTACAGTAATGATGACGCACTGCTGCTGTTGGCTGCAGGTTGAGGAGCGACGTAAGACCGGGGAGTCCCGGGAGGAAAGAGTCGTTTAGGGGAACTTGTTGGTAAAAAACCAAATCAGTTATTCCCTTGAGATGTCACAAAGGTCTTCAAGACAAAAGCACAACTTCCCAGTGTTCAGCCACACTCAAATCTGACAAATTCAGGAGCTTAAACACACAAACAGCTGCCAGCGGATTCACACTGGAGCAATGATCACGAGTCGAGGCCTAAATGCGACCGGCCGCTCACCTGGAGCAAACGCAAAGATGGCGAAGGATTCTCCCGAGGAAGCGACGGAGGTGACGAGGGCTCGGCGTCTGGAGAAGTACTGGGCTAGGAGGGTGACGGTGGGGAGGAAGGCGAGGCAGTAGCCGAAGCCTGTAAACAAAAGGAGAAAAGGGGGCATGACAGCCACTGGCCCGCATGGTAGGAACACTGCATGTCTAGGAGGAGGAGGAGGAGGAGGAGGAGGAGGAGGAGTGGGTCAAAGATTCAAGGTGTCAGGTCGCTCCTTTGTCAAAGGTGGAACGCTGCTCGAGCCGAGTCAGTTTTTGAGGCTGCTGCTGGAAGACAAGAGGCTTGTAAAGACAAAAAAAAAAAAAAAAAAAAAGAGAGACAAAGGGGAGAGAGAAGAAGAAGAAGGGGTTGCCAAGTTAGCTGTGGTCCGTTTCACAGGCAGATATGGTAATCACGGTGGGAGAGCTAGCAGTGCTTTCTGTCCGAGAGAAAAACAAGTTAATGTGCTCCGATACAAAACACGACTGCACCGATTTGTTTTCAATCTAAACTTTTTAGTGTTTTTTTTTTTTTTTTTTTTGTGGAAATACTTGATTTTCTTCTGCTCTGCTGTTAAATTGGTGGAGGAGACAGATGTGGCTTCTTGGTGTTTAGAAGAAGGCTGCTCTCTTCTTTTGGTGGAAGAGACAGATTTTATTTTTGATTTTTTTTTAAGTTGACACTGCTAGGAGTCCCTTTAGTTCACTCATTACAGGAGGTTACACAACACACAAGACGACATCTGCTGGAGTAAAGCAGTCACTCTGTAAATGGTGCAACAAAATGATACACAACCAGACAGAGAGAGAGAGAGAGATAGATAGATAGATAGATAGATAGATAGATAGATAGATAGATAGATAGATAGATAGATAGATAGATAGATAGATAGATAGATAGATAGATAGATATGTGTAGGGTGGGGCGAGTTTATACCTGAGACGAATCCGATGGTGATGTACATCTCGTTGATGGAGTTGGTGAAGGCGGAGGTGATGGTGCCCAGGCTGATGAGAAAACCTCCCATCATGACCACTGGACGATAACCGAAGCGGTTGCTCAGCATCGTGGACAGAGGAGCTTTAAGGGTAGAGGAGACAAAGAGGCAAATTTAAGACCTTTTCAGATCAAATCAGAGACCCAGAGGTACTTTCAAAATAACTAAATTTATTGTCATTCATCTATTAGCTCAGGAAATCTCTGGGCTGGGCTCCACTAATGAGGAACAGAAGCATAATAGGCCAGAGGGCCAGAGGGCCAGAGGGATCATACTGCAAATGAAGCAGTAATAAATGGATTGAATAAGGATTTAAGACTTAACTAAGTCTAATTTATTCAAAATAAGCTCAAATGTAAGACTTTTTAAGGCCTTAAATTGGGATTATCACATTTTATGCTTTTTAAGACTCTGCAGAAAACCCTGTGATTGAACTCATTTCAGATCTTCAAGTTTTTGTTGGTCTCTAATCGAGTGATCGGTCCGATTCTGAACCCTAACAATATTTTTCTCACACTGACTCAGGAGCTGTGGCCCAAAGAAGCAGAAGAAGAAAGAAACAAATGAGCACTGATGATATTTAAAGTGAGTTAGTATGAGTTATCATGCATTTAATCCTGATTAAGCCTCCTGATACATGAGCTTTTATTTGTTATGTACTATTAATCATAACAAAAGGAGCTAATAAGCATAAAAACTAGCATCATTTTTGAGCAGGACCTTTAATCCCAACGTCCTCAAACGGGTATTTGCTAATAAGCGACGCTGTAGCTTTTTACTACTGATAGAAGTTGCTAAATTTGCATGTTATATCAAACTAGAGATGTTAATAAGCTTAATTTCACAAATTACACGAACCATAAAAATAAAATAAAGATTTTGCTACCTGCTATCATGCTGTCATATTTTTACACCGACTTGTGTATTGACCCTTTGCTACCACTAGATGGCAGATAAAGGCAGGTGTAAATGAAGCAGAAGCTCCCACAAACCTAAAACCTGTCCCCATATGAGGACGCAGGGTCTCAGGAGGTTAATATCACTAGTAAATACCACCAGTATTTTGTGTTTTGGTATTTAACTAATAATAGTTTAAAAGTGAAGCTCGTGACTGAGTGACTGACCAGTGAAGGTGAAGATGAAGACGCAGATGGAAATGACCCACGAGACGCGGCTGTTGCTCTCGCCGAACTCCTCCATCAGGTCCTGGAGGAAGACGCCCAGACTCTTCAGGGTCCCGTAGGTGCACAGCTCCACCAGGAAAAAGGCCGAAGCCACAGCCCAGCCCCAGCCTCCATCGGGCACCTCCGAGTAAACATTCGGACCCAAACAACGCTGCACAGCGGGGACCCTCATGGCTGCAGCTGGCTGCCTGGAGGGACACACAGAGAAGGACGTTAATGCAGATGTGGGACCACTTGGGGGCAGAAGAACTCCACAGTGAACACAAGCAGTTTTTAAGGAAGTGTGTTTTACTGAAAACAACTTCCTGTTGATGCTGTCATGAACAAAATGATTAACCTTGCAACGTTTACTGGAATAAAACACTTGTTATATGAACTCTGGAGGGGATCTGTTATGATATTATATACTTTTATTCCAACGCAGGTGTATCTTTTTTTTAATATTTTGACAACATCCCCAAATTGGGGATTAACTGGAAACACACCACAGATAAGGAACCGTGTCAAGTCTGAGGGAGTGGTCTCACGAGTGTCTCAAGTGTCTCTTTATATCAAATGAGGAAATGACTCGCCCAACTGAAGACAGAAAAAAGTAAATGGCACACATACACCAGTCAGCCATAACATTATGACTACCTGCTCATAATCACATTTCACAAGGTGTTCCTGTTTCTCATGTTCCCAGAGTCAATTGGGGAGTAGTAATTGGGAAGTCTCTCTTAGAAACTGTAAAAAATGAACCAGTTAAAGGATTAGAGAGACTTTTGATGGCTACACTGTGGGATCTTCCTGGTTCGCAGGGGTCAGGGGGTGAATCGCTAAGCGGCACGCCGACAACAAACAACGGAGCAACAGGTTCCAATGGACCGAGTTTTGTTTTCCACCACATGGACGTCTGGGTGCATGCGCGCTGCGCTCGGCTGGAGAACATCTGGAACCAGGATGCACCATCGACGCTGACGTGGTGGGTGTGCCACACGGTAATGAGACCTGACTCATTTACCGAGCACATGCTTTAAACCATGTGTCAGGGAAAGGTCTTGTGAGACTGCAGGATGTGTAAGTCATTCTCGTCTGAATGAACTTCTTCATAACGTCCTCCTGACTGTGCACGGTCCTCCGGGGAAAACAGGAAACATAGGTGTGGTCAAGTGACCTGACGTGTTCCTGAAGGATCTTATTCAGTTTGACTTTGAGAAGTTAAACCAACACTGGCACAACGACTGAGATAAAAACCCTGACCTTTCCTCACAGAGGGTGCGGCTGAAAAGTGGCCGGACCAGAGATGTCAACTAAATATAATGTGCCACCCTGCGGCTGCGAGCGAAGGCAGCTTCCACTGATGTGGACGGAAAGCGGATATTTTGTGACACGCCACGACAATTCAATCCAGTCTAGAAATGTGGACTAAAGCATTCAGGAGCTGTATGCGAGTGTGTGAAAAACGTGCGTGTAAACAAACACAACACCTCAAACTCTTGTGTAATTTAGGATGGACGTCCCTCCTTCACCTCAGGCTGCCACAACTTGCTTTTGTTCGGAATAATACAGCTGGTTTATGTCACGACACATTCCTGCTAATGTCACGCTGTTTTATAACATTTATTTTGTGATAAGCAGGAGGCCCAAGGCCCAAGTTTTTGAATCAAACAGCTGATTCTACAGTCCTGCACTAAACCTTAACTTCATGAAGGTTATGCCTGTGTTTAAAATAGAGACGTCGATTCAACCGTCTCTTCGTTTTTTGGACGCTGTGGTTTGTCGTACTGTTGAACTGTCATCAGGTTCGTTACTGGAAATCCCTACAGTGCTCACCACTGCTTTCTGCACAACAAAGTTGGTTGGACTTCTCTCGCACAGAGGCGGGACTATCTTAAACTCTGAACTAGCTAAATCTGCTTCTAGTTTTTGTGCACCAACAGTACGAAACCATCTCCAAAATACACCCATGATTGATTCTCTCATTACTCCTGGACATTTTAAGACACTGCTTTCAAACCACCTCACCTCAGTGTGCACCTGCTGTACAGAGCACTGAGTACTGCCTCAATTATTTTCAAGACTTAAATAAAGAATTAATAATTAACTTACACATGTTTCTACACGTCAGCGGGCTCGACTAAATAAACCAAATACTACATCCACCTAAATGATCATATGGCTGAATATAAACTTTTGCTGAAGCTTATGAAGCGTGAAGGAGGGTTTAGTATTTTCATTAGTGTACCTAATGAACTGGCAAGCGAGTGCATGTTTCCATGTCTAATGGTTTATGGCGGTGTTAGTATAACTATAGTTGATTTAGGAGCCGACAGTCAACAATAAGAAGATGCTGTGCTGAATGAATGCAGTGGTCTCCCTGCCCTCACTGTCTCAGATGTGTGTGTTTCCAGGAGCGACTGATGATGCAACACCAGAGAGGGCAGTCGTGGGGGTAAATAATTTATGTTTACTGTGGCACTTTGAGTTCAGCAGTCAAAGAAAGTCTGTAATAAGGAAGATAAACGATCTAGTTCAACAGCAGGTTTTACTTTATGTCTATTTTGTTTTGTTGGTCCGTGTCACAGTTGCTCCAGATTGTTTGGCTGCATCCGGTCACATGTTCAATCTACGGGAATAAGATCTGGTTCTTCATCTCCATGTTTAATTCTGACTCAATCATCCAAGTTTTGCAGCAGAAACTGAGACTCATCTGACCAGGCGACGTTTTTGGTTTGACGTGTTGTGCACTGGAGGAGATGATCTTCTGCACAACTCGGTTGTGACAAGTGGTTATTTGACTTACTGCTGCCTTTCTATCAGCTTGAACCATTTTCACCCAGAAAACTGAATATTTTCTATTTTTCAGACCATGAGAGTAGATAGATAAGTTTAGGTACTTTATGTATCCCATGAGGACAAAATCCCTTTAGATGCCACATTAAAAATCACTTAAATCACCTTTCTTGCTCATTCTGATGCTGTTTGAATTTCCAACAGATCTATGTATGCATATCAAAATACTGAGTTGCTGCCATGTGATAAGCTAAACAAAAATTTGCATTTATTTACCTATCCTTGCCATATTATATTGTGTATTATATGACTGTGTTATCTACTTTACAGTCAGAGGATATTTCTGACTGCCTTACTGACCTGCTTAAGTACTTTTAATGTTTTTTATTATGTTTTCCAATACGTTGACTCAAATGACGTAGTAAGAGCTGTATTTTCCTGTTGTATTACTCTTGTTTAAGAAAATATTTACTTCTTTCACATCATGATACTTTTAAAACACCTCTTCAAACTCCATTTTTTTTTGCCAAGTTAATGCAAGACTGAATAAATATTATCCATTGTTACTTTTTTATTATTTTTATTTATTTCATATAGAGTATTGTTTTCTTTTTTTCTTTTTGTTTCATAGCAATAACAACAACAACAATAAAAGCCATGTGTTTTCCGCACTGCAGACGAGGAGGGATGACGTCACTGTGTCGCATCCCCGGGGTTTCTCACCCACTAAAACAGGCACAACCCCGCCGGTGTCCGTCCACCTGACAGAAATATAAATATATAGATATATATATATATACCCCCTTAAATTACTTATACCTCCGGATTCTACAACGTGGTGAATCTCTCATAAATTAATGCCACTGTTTCTGCTTCGTTGACCAAACAATTATCCCCGAAGAAAAGTAGGTCACTAGTCCAACACATTAAACATAGGTTTTCAACGGACACCTACTTTCAAGAAACACAGGACCTGCCTTTACACCGGCTACCGATATTAATACAACTTAAATATCTACACGATACTAAATAATAGAAGACAAACATTTGACTGACATATTTAAAAAAATTATAATTTTTACAGTCGCTACCTAAATCCTTCAGCATCTACTACACAGCATCCCACATCTGGAGTTGCCAAGTTGACGTCTCACTTACCGGTAGTTGAGTGGAAAAGGAGGTGAAAAAAATAAATAAATCGCCTTTTCTATTTCGTCCTCATTTTAATATATGTAAACCAGCAAGAAAATCTAGCCATCAAGTCTGATCGGAGCAATAATTAACAATTAAAAAAAATATATAAAGGCGTTTATATGTTACAATTTAAATATTTAACTCATTCGCTCCTCCAAAAACAAATAGACTATTTGGAGAAAAAATAAAATAAAATAAAAATATATATTTCTTTAGCGAAATTTCGTTCTGCCTTTTGTCTTCTTTGAATTATTTCCTGTCTGGTTTGGCAGCTCGTTACCGGCTCAAGCCGGTATTCAAACGGGGGCGCGCCGCCAGTCTGTGTGCGTCGTGAGCGTGTAGGACTTCCCAGACACGTGCGCGCACACGTAAACACTGTAGTGTGATTGTTGCGTTTCTAAAAAACGGAAAAATAAGATATCTGACCAAAAATGTGGATGCTACTACTAATTAATCTATTAATCACAAATAAGTATGAGAGAATAGGTATGAGGAACTACTTTAGTTTGAATTTTAGAATCTATTCAACAGGATGATAACGAAAATTGTGATGTACATCTAAATGTGGAGGAAACATTACAGAGCTGTGGGATAACCCTTTTTTTTCTTTAAAAGTACAACAAAAACTCATCTGCTCCACTTTGATGTAAATTGTATTCTCTGTGTGGATTTCACATAGTTTACATCCGCGGTACCGTACATACAGAGCTATTTTAAAAGCACGAACGCGCTTTCTTCTTGTATTTTTGTCTCTGGGCGTGAACGCAACTGCAGCGCGTCCTGGTGAGCTGTGTCGCGCCGGCCGGGATGAACAGGTTTTATCCAGGTCCACCCAGCCTGCAGTGTCTGCGTGGAGGTGCGTGTGTTGGCATACACGGAAATCAGTCATGCCACGAAAATGCGGCAAATTGGATGACAAACAATGATCCAACTCTTTTCTTTGGTCTTGTTTTGTATTGCTTTTTATCTATTTTCCCATTTCCTATTCCCTTTTAAAGCATCAGGTTTGAAAGTTGGGTTGAAAAATAACCCAACAGTTGATGAAAGACAGGATAAAACACTTGCTGAGTTATTTTAACCCAAGTGCTGGGTTAACCCATTTTAACCCAGAATCCTGTATTGCTCATTTGAAGCAACCCAGTGAGGGAAGGAGCCCTGTTCAGGGTTATTAAAAATAACCTGGACTAATGAGATTTGAAGTTACTGAAGATATTTTTGACCACATGCTCAAAAAATATCCACCTTTGGAGAACAATGTAACTGGCAAAAGGCCACCTCCATATTTAATGATAATATTATTAAATGTACTAAGGGGATGCATTAAACAGAAAATCCAATATATTCTTGAAATTTGACCTAAATGCATCAAAATTTAAATGAGCCAATCTCAATTTTAATTTAGCCAGTATTTAGTTGCGTAGAATTTGTAAATAGCTCACCTGTGTGTGACTGATCCTCTGTCCTTAAGTCAAAAGATCTGAAGGACCCTGAACTCAAATACTTTTGAGGTGTGATGCAGGGGTGTGTCAAAGTCGTGGCCTGACAAAAGTCCAGCCCTTAAACCCGATAGGAACATCCCAGATACCACCTCAAAACCTGATCACCCAGCACAGAACATGCATGTATGTACAGAACAACAAACCCACAAGAGCAGATGCATTTAAAAGGAAACAGGCTTTACTAAAATGTTAATAAACTCATCTGTTTTAGAGTTAGTGTCTTGCAGCACAGTATGTGTCATGAGGCACAAACAGAGAGTGTTTCCTCATGATCCATAAATGGTTAAATACCACGCTGGAAGTGGGGAGACCGACCGACATCTCTGAAAATCTGCTAAAGAGGACAGAAAAAATAAATAAAGGAATTGTAGAGTTTGTCACAGGATGCTGCTCATTTACAAATCGTGTAACTCAAAAGTCAAAGTCCACAATGACCAGGGAGTCCAAGTGTAGAAACTTACATAATTCAGGTACAAGAAAGTCATGAAAATTCATCTTAGTGAACAAACTCAGAGATTCCCTGTAGTCTTTATAAATTAAAAATTAAAAAAATAAATAAAAATCTATTGTATGTCTGCTTCTTCTCTTCTTCTCTTGCCCCCCACTTCATTGTTGTCTCTCTGGTTGTCAAGTTAAGTCTGTTCACAACGGATTCTCCTAAAGTCAGACCTGTCTGTCGTTCTAAAGGCTGCAGTAATAAAGGGAAATACGTCGTCAGACTCATTGAGCAACAATAACCTGTGATTGTGATGTTTGGTTTTACACTGAGGTCTTCTCAGGGGCGGTTGCACAAGCTGTCCGAGGATGCTTTATGAGGTAATGCCATGCAGTTGAGGACATGCCAGTCATAAAAGTCTGGTGGACTTTAGAGTGCTTAAGTCCCGATGAAGGGATAAGAGTCCTTAATCTCACAGCAACGTGACGCCAACGGTTTAACAGTCAAAGCAGGGACTGGGTTTTAGACGGTGTCAACGTCTCAGCATTGTGGAAATTGAATGTTAATGCCCTTTAAATCCAACTCTGTGGGCTTTTTTCTTTTACCCATATTTGTTGTATTGCTTATTTGTCCGTAGAGTAGCACATTTTGAGTAACAGTTCTGGAGTCTGTACTAAAATTGTAAGAGTTTAGGTGTATAACATTTTCTCAGTGTATCTTTGTAGGATAACATGATAATAAAATATAATTTGAATGCACAAATTATTTTATATTCCAATTTTTGTTTAGCATTTCTTTATTTCCCAGCAACATAATGCTGTATATTTTCTACATTCTTTCAAATTTGATATTGTCTTTTATTGTTTTTTGTATATATTTCTTAAGTAATTCTGCGCTACTATGACAAAGTAATATCCCATACGTGGAATAAATAAACATTGTCTCATCATAATCCCATTTCACATGAGGGTAACATTGTTTGGATGTGTATATGGCTGGTTTATTTATTTGTTAAATCTTTTATTTATTTATTTTTCTCCTATAATCTGTTGCAGTTTGGGATCTAGTGAAGTTGGAGGGCACTGATTTCTTTTTTTGTTTTTTTGTTTTTTTGAGTCGTGAATATCAATAATCGTGTGATCTTGTCATCATCCTCTTGTTGAGAAGAAAAAAAAATTTCATAGAAACAGGTTAACTTTGATGGTGATTAGCTTTTCACAAGATGGTCAGCGGTTTTAATGTTGTGGCTGACCAGTGCATAATGAAGCTGAGTTACACATTTGGCAGTAATGTGTCGTAGGCAATAAGAAAAGATAGAAAAAGTACAAACAAATAATTAAATAAAATGGGAAGATTTTTTTGTGATAAAGGCCTATATCTATTTTTTATTTTATTTATGTATTTATACATCCTTTAATTGTAGAAATCTAATTATAAATTGAAAAAAAAGTGAAACAAACAAAAACAAACAAAAAACAAAACAGACAAATTCTTTGCTTTGCATAGGTTCGTTGTTACTCCACTCCACATGTTTATTTTCGTTTATTTTTTGTGTCTTTCTTTCACTCGTTTTGGTCTTGTGCGTCAAGCAAAAAGAAAAACTTTGCTCTTTTACAAACGACATCAGGCACAAACGAACATACAGTACAGTATCATATCCACCTTCTGAAATGTCTCCTGGAGCCGTGCACAGAAACACTGAATACATGTACAATGCAGTAAAATACAATACAGAATAAAAACCATTTGTAAACGTAGATATTATTAATGAGGGGGGGAAAAAAATAATTAAAATAAAAACCGTTGCTACAATAATGCAACATAATAATAAAATATTTGTCAAGTATTAATGCTATGAAATCTGTGGTTATATTTCTGATACAGCATGCACCTCATAATTTCAGAAAAACACTCCTCCCTGATTTTTTTTTTTTTTTTAGTTGTTCCATTTTTTTATTTTTTTTAAGTAGCCAACCACTTGTTTCTCCAAACTTCCTTCAGTTCACAGCGGACGTCCAGGAACTCAAAGGTGAGCGTGGAGGAAGTTGGCGGCTACCGTCGGTGCGATGGCAGAATCAGAAGTGTACTGTACATTTAACACATCAGTCTTTTGAGGAACACCGTTCCCTCCGAAATGTAACATCTACTTCTTGGTCAGAGTTTTGTTTCCCACGTCAGCTTGAATGTTAATAGAAGTTATTTTCTCTCTAACGTTAATGAAAAAATAACTTGGCACCCTGATGTTTTTCTTTTTTTTAATAATAATTGTTTTTGTTCATTTGTTCACTTCCTGGCGCCTTTTTCTGTCTGTCCATCTGTCCTTCTACCCACTCAGGGGCGCCTTCCCTGGCCACCTCCAGTCCCGTCGCGGCACCAATTAATCTAACAAAACACATGAACAGACCCGTTAGTTTTTTTTTGTTTTTCTTAGTAAAAAAAATGTAGCTCATTAAAGGAAAATTCCGGTGGAAAAACCGTAAGGACGGACGTGAAACAATACATTTTTTTTTTTTGCTATACAACGCTTCTTTGGTCAAGTGTAGGATTTAACTCCTCTGTGCTAATTTCTGAGTTTACCTCAGGCGAGATGCTAAAGGGGTTTGCGTTAAGATGTGAAAAGCAAAGCTGATAGATGATTGTAACGGAGGTGGCAGGTGTAATGTAAATTTTTTTGAGGCTGAGCTACACCAGAATTTTCCTTGAATGCATGGCACGCATGAAATCTGATCTTTTCACACTCTCAGTTTATACGGAAACACAACGTTACACAAAGAACCCTGAGGGAGAGGTTACAACGGCCACAAGATCCAACATTTCCCATCCTGGAGATGGAAGAAGACACAAAGCGTTCCAGTTAGACCCCCTTTCAGACCTAAGTGTTGTTTGTTTGTTTGTTTCTTTTTTGGTTTACAGCTAAGAAATAAGGATTAAATTAGATTTATGGCTACGCAGCAGTGGAGACTTTGATTTATACCTTTATTCGTGTTGATTCTCCTAATCGATGTTGCACCACCACAACACTAGGGGGCAGTCTCACTGACTTATGCATCATCACTGACCAATAATGATTATTTACAGGAAGAAACAGTAAATACCCACATCTATGCTGCCTTTATTAAAAAAAAAATAAATAAAATTACAGCTTAAAGCTTATTTTGATTGACTATTTTAATTATAAGGGCTTTTATTTTGGAAGAAAATAATAAGTTCCTGCTTTTACAGCAGGAGCATAACAAAGGAAAACTACAAATAAAATTATTTTGGAGGAAAGTGTTAAAAAAAAAGGTTAGTACCTACTCTTCATTCTGTAATATAAACATATGCTTTGTGTCTTAGTAGCTTCATTCATGAAACGGTTTGTTTAACTGAGTTAACGTTAGCTTAAAGTGAGTGAGTTTTTGTCATGAGCGTAATGAAACTGACATAGTGCATGTTGTCGTTTGTGTCAGGTCATCCTTTCAGTGGGATATGCCTGAGTCACTAAGAACATGACAGTGGCTCCAAGTCTTGGGGGCTGGAAACTCATGGAAATTAATCACAGCCCATGAAAAGTTACTGGTCCTTCATGTGGTATCAACATTACAGTTGGATTTTAGCATATGTGCATCCCGGCTACTTTATAGCGTAGGACAGGGGTCTTCAACGTTTTTCAGGCCAAGGACCTTCAAACTGATGGAGAGACTAAGGAGGGACCCCCTATCTATTATATGTGTTCTATATTAAGCTCAGCCTAGTGCTATTTAAAAATATACATTATTATTATCATTCAATATTAAGCTATCCCTTATCCCTTTACTAAAATATGTTGGATTCATGTTGTGTATTTAAAGAAATTTGAAAAATTAATATATATATATATATAAAAAATGTCTGATCAACCAAAGATTTTGCGATCTCCCTGCAGTACCTCCACATACCCCCTAGGGGGCACAAACTGCGATATTTCCTGGTTGGATTGACTGATCGACTGATTATGGTATAAAAATGACCTGCAGTTAATTTTCGTCTGTACCACTTTGTGCTGCCGGAAATCTTATCTTTATGTGATGCCATTCAGCTCAGACGTGTTGTGTAAGAAAAGATCTGACCTAGTAAGAATACTGTTGTGACCTTTTACAGTGTGTGGGCCACGTTGAATTAGCATAAGTAGTAGTGACTGATGAATGAAGGAGGGGAATGTCAGCCAGTACTGCATTTTTATATAATATTTGTGCAAATCTGTGATGGTCAGTTTTACAAATAATATGGCTATTGTTGCTGCAAATCCCTTAAAATATGGTGTGCACACCATTTTAATTAATGCCGATATACAAAGGTAGAATAATTAAACAGCAGCATTGACCTAAATGGTCACAATGATGAATCTTCACCTCGCTAAGCAAAGTGAACCTGCTGTAAAGAGACGCCTCCCTAGTATTTGATACTGCAGGAAGCGAGGGGGTCATCTTAATAATCTTTAACTCTTAAAATATAGTCTGCAAGAATGGTTAGTCAGGCCAGTGAGCTACAGAGGTTGCAGCGCAGCTTTAGCCACAGCTGACATTTAGCACTTCTGGATGCTCACAGGGGGAAACTCGTTCTCATCGTCCAGACACACGGGGCCGGCGGCGAACTCGTGCTCTGGAATGACCTCGCCCTTCTTTGCCCCACCATCTTCAGAGTAGCCTGGGTAAAAAAATAAAATAAAAAAATAAAAAACACAAAGAGGAAACCATTAGAGCAGACTTATCTTTACTGACATGCAAAAACACCACTGATTATGCACAATTAATGTGCAGAACAGTGAAGTCAAAGGTTGATGAAACATAAATAAATTAGTAGGAGACCTTCAGTGGAACAACCAGCGGGCTTTGACTGGTTTGGTGGTTTGGATAAACTGTGCACACAGCATTTTAATCTGGCAGCCTCAGTGAAAGAGCAGTGAAATCTGCTTTGATGAATTTTCCCAACCCCGACGACTCGAAATTGACCTTTAACTGAAAGGAACCTAAAGGTAACTGGATTTATCTGCAGCCAGAAAGGCTTTGCAACTAGTAATTAAGTCTTCACAGTGGATCATTAACTCTCTATATTTACACACATTCATTATACACGTATTCATTCATACCCATTGTACTCCAATTGCACTCCTGTTTTATCCTTGCTTTTTGAGATTGTTTAGTTTTTGTATTTTTTTTTCTTTTTTAACCTTTGTTAGATTCATCATTTGTTAGATATTCATCTTATCTTAAGTGAACTGAACTACTTTGAACATTGTTATTATTATTACTTATTCTTATTATTCTTAATTTCAACTGTCCATTGCCCACTTTGTAAAGAGTTTCTAGGACCTTTGAATCTTTTTTTATAACAACAACATTTTGGAAAAATGCATAAAAATTACATCTCTCGGTTGTTGTTTTGTTTTTTTTGTTGTTTTTTTTTTTAAATGGCGTACGTTTGGTCCTTCTCCCTTCATGCTACAGACATTAGAAATGTATAGCAGGACAAGATGAAGTTCCAGATTGGAGCTGAGTCTTGCATCAGCTCAAGGAGCCTATACTTGAACGCTTTTTATATACTTGAACGTCTTTAAAATATTCCTGCATGTTTTACTTTTACTGGTGGGTTATTAACAAAGGTTCATGTTCATAAAGGTTCATAAAGAAAAGTTCTTAAATATAAGAAAATTTAACCGTGTTTTGACAAATTGGTGTACTTATAGGAGGTTATCCTGTCTTCTAGCATATTGTATGTTAAGGCAAGAATATTTACAAGGTGTTTTCTATGGGATTACCTGCTATATATAGTAATGTGTGTGTATGTCTGAGTATGTCCTGCTCATAAAATGTTTCCGTCTGCGACCACTAACCAGTGAGGGTCACAGTGACGGGACCGGAGGCTGGTAAGGCAGCAGTTTCGGCGTAGGATGGGCAAGACTGCGCTGGCTCTGCGACCTCTGACCCTTCTGGCTCTGTTCCTTCAGTCTGGTTATCGTCAACACCAAAGAGTCTGAGGGAGGCAGAGACAGAGAGAGAGAAAGAAAGAAAGAAAGAAAGAAAGAAAGAAAGAAAGAAGCATTTTATCAGCTTTATGCTTTAATATCAGCTTCACTGACGTCAGGAGCTTTTCAAAGACAGTGAAGACTTGCAACCAAGCAAATATTTGAGCTGTAGAACATTTCCTAAACCTCTCCAAGCTGCAACACACAAGTAATTTGGGTTTCAATGGCTGCCACAAGACCTCTACAGATGGAACGAATGCAAAACATGATCCTCATCAAGATCCTCATCCGTAGGTTTACTGGGTGGTCTTTTTAATTATCCAGCTCTTGATTACCTTTGGTTTGTGGTAATCATAAAAGATGGTACATTTAGCCTTGGAATTTCAGTTTAAGTGTAAGAAGCTGGTTTTTATTGTATTACCGTGACACAAGGAGCTTAGCTTTTTTTTCCCAAGACACGACACGATTTCCACAGTGATTTGTACAGTAGCCTCACCTGTGCTTGTGAGCCAACGTGCACTCGCCTCCATCCAGAGGATCCACATTGTAGATGAACAGCTGGCCGTCGGCCGTGGCCACCAGCAGCCGCGGAAGCTTCTGGATCCTGAAACATCAAAGCGAGTTTCCATTTCTGCTCCTTTGGAACAATCACAGTCATTCACTGTAGTCTAACCTGACAATGAATGAATGAGCTCCTTGCTCTTGTCACTGTCATCCTGAAAATAGTTGGACTACTGGATCAGGAATGTGGAATAAGAAAAGCAATGATCTAAAAACGTCTAATGCTCGAATGATTTAAGGAGTCTGGTAGGATTTTATAGACGTAGAGAAGGTTCCCAATGCGCTACTTGTAAATATATAAATAGATGTTACTTGGGATCCAAATCATGATTTTGGTTTTATTGTGCATTATAGATATTAATACATGTATACAAGTGACAATTTACACGGGCTTCAAAATTTTAGTTTCATAAACTGCAGTTCCATGCATGGCTACTTGAGGCTGTTTCCAAGTTAACAATAATAACATTCTCCATTAACCCGCACATTTAAATTGTCAACTTTACAGAACAAAAGCAGTTTTAGTCTTCACTGTTAATGTCTCCGTGCATGACAACTATACAGAGGAGTTTTTAATTAGCCAGGAGTTAGGCGAAGTCATGCACTGGCAAGATGGCGACGACCAGAGCTGCACATATTGAGCTTCAAAACCACTTGTCAGAAAACCTGTCGGTGGTGACGTGGAAGGTTTTTGGACATATTTTGTGCTTAGATATATTTAGAAATGAGCTCTTTTAACCAACAAACCACATGTTGTTTGGACAACAGAATTGCTAGTTATTAGCTACAGTTGCTAACACATAATTAAAATGAATTAAACAGAAGAAACAAAAGGATCCACAAGAAGAAGGAGGTGAGGACTGTCTTTTGAGGCCTAAAAACACAACTGTAAGTGTAATGCAAAGGTCTCTGGCCTCGGTAAAGAAAGAGAAGCTCACATAGCGAGGGTGCAGACGTTCTTCTGGCCGGACGAGAGGTGAACAGTGGCGAAGGCTCGGTCCTGGCTCATCATGCCAGAGACCTGAGCAGGGAGGTAGCTGCTGGCCGCTGAGAACATCTTCCCTACGTAGGCTGTCCACGTGGCAGCATCGTCCACTCCACTGTACGCAGAGTAAGAAGCTTCCTTTAGAATATACATTTTACTGCTGCACAATTAGGTCCATGTAGATTGTTTGTTGACGTTACAGTTATATAAAGAACATAACTTAAAGTGTATCTGAGTGTATTCACATTCAAATTAAAAGGAAAGGTGCAGGAATTTCCATTTAAGATGGCCGATCTAGGAAGAGCTGAGTTTTTAATAGTAAAGAAGTGGAATAGTCTGTAGGGACTGAGTCCACCACCTGCTCCTTACCAGATCAAGCGTGCAACTTACTTGCTAAAGACACAAGCAAAGGCAGCAGAAAGCCAGCAAACTACAACTTTGCTGTGTTCTGCAGAAGTTACTTACGTACTATGCAATATTCTGCAGTAGCTATCTGTTGTGCAATTCAACACTTTCGGCTTGTCACGCAATACTTTGTGTCACAATCCAATTACTTTCTGCTGAAATTCACTACTTGTTGTATGTATGCCGTTTAATCTATTCTACTTTTTTAATCTCATTATTTATCTTTTACACTTTCACACTTTAGTTCATACTTCTATTCTATTAAAACAGCTACAGAAACCCATTCTAATCACATCTGGGGATTTCCATGGGTTCCAGACTTTATGCAGTCATCTGCTATTAAATATGGACATTTTAGTTGCGACTGGGTTTATTTGTCCAATTACCTTTACAGTACGGCGCTGTCCATAAAAACTGTTTTAATTCCCACAACTTTCATCCAATTTGGGTGTGATTATGCTCAAATGAATGCTGCAGAGTTTACAGTTTGAGCCTATATTCTTTATATAACTATGTATTATATTGTAGCTAGCAGCCACTGTAAATGATCTGACATGTGTACCTTGGTCCCAATTGTTCCAGTTTAAAGATATGCACCGTCTCTGTATTGCTGGAAGCGCAGAGGAACTGACCGTCAGGGCTGAAGGATAAAGAGCTTATAGTGACATACCTGCAGACAAACAGACATAAACACACATGAACTCAAGGAAATATCAACACATTTAACCTAATCATTAGTCATCATTAGTCAGGGTGTAATAAAGTCTATAAGCAGAAGTACATGCATGCTAATGGGCCAAACAGTATTTTCCTGGAGATATGGGCAGTTTCCATCTTGTGAATTTGGAGTCTACACAGTATGACTCAACCACACTTCCACCAGACTTACTTGCAATTTTGTTTAATTAATACTTTTTTTCACAGTTCTCACGATCCCACAGAACCGGTTTGACATGGTAACTGGTGGTTGTTATTATGTCACATCCTGTTTCGATAACGTCAAATAACTAACTAAAACAAAACTACTGACACTTAGTTTGACCCTAGGGCCATCCGCTAACATGGAAGAGGTGGACCCATACTGCAGCCAGACACCAGGGGGAGCTATATTTGCTTCGGCTTCACTTTTGAGTTGAGCTGTTCCATCTTTACAGTCTACAGTCCATGCTCCACATACAAGATACACAATAGAGACTTTTCTGGTGCAGATTATAAGTAACTCTGACCTCTTCATGCCTCGGCGGAATTCAAACAGACGCTGGCCCTCAGGAATGGAAAAGACCCGGATGACAGTACCCTGCAAAGACAAGATAGATGAGATGAGAGTCATTAAACTTCCACTCTGGCACTTGTTTGACTGTATATTCATGTATATGTGAACATGTCTTGAAAAGGTTGGAGGACTTTATTGGGACTTTATTCTTACCCTCTCTGAGGCACTGGCGAGTTTGTTGGCCGAGGCGTTGAAGGTGAGAGCTGCCAGGGGGCTGTCATGAGCTGGGATCATTGTCACGGTGTTCTGAAATGACACCAGGAGGTTTATTCCACAACGTCCAGGGGAGCGTTAAGACATCAAGCTTGAATGAAAAACATCTGAGTGACTGGATTTGTTAAAAATGTGGTTGATCGTCAATACTGGCCCATTCTTGGGAATATAATATCTGAGAATCACCTTGAGGGAATTTCTTTAAATTTGGCACAAATGTCCACATGGACTCAAAGATGGATTTATTTCAATTTGATTCCCATTTTGGGAGGGAAAGTTTGGATTTTGGGGGGAAAAGATCAAGTCTCACACCCATCTCATTCATCATCTTGTGAATGTGTTATCACTGGAGCGTCTTGAAGAAATTTCTTCATAACTGTGACAAAGATTCATTTGAACTCAAAGATGAAGTTGTTCAAAGATGTGTTAACTAAGGAGACCAGAAATCTAACAGAGCTTCATGCAAGTAATTTATAGGATTAACGAAGCGACCTGGCTAGTTGAAGGAGGCACAAAAAAAGGTGCCTGTTGGATTCACTTGGGGTCAAACGCTTTGTGTTGTTACTGTATGAAGTGAAACGGGTGAAAAGAGGTGTCTTTTGTCTGACTAAATTCACATGAGAAGCCAGCGTGTGACTAAAGCCAGCTGACGTCGTGGTGAAAAGAAACCTGAGGTAGGAACATTTGAAAAGCTGAAAACATTACGCCGTTTCCCCGACCAGTGCAGAAGCAGTAGGAGCCTGGGAGCAAACAACACATAACGTCCTTTCCAGAAATGGGTCGTTATGAAAGACAAATGTTCTTTGGCATCCTGTGTCATGACTTTACAATTTCACAACTGCACAGTTATATTTTTTACATTCGTCAGGCCTTGGATACTATGTGCTAGTTTCTACACGGGTTACAACACAAATATTTTGGGTTCACCCAGTATCGACCTTACAGTGTGTACTGTATATTTTAGGACATCACGAGACGTCAGCCAGAATCGCTTCTTGCACACTGCACAAAAGGCTTCAGGTCACAGGAAAAACATCTTTAAGTGTTACCAGAGTGTCCAACAAACACTTGTAAGAACAGAGAGAGAGGACAAGATGACCTCAAAAACGAACAGCTTCAGGGAAAAGAGTTTCAGGGAAAAGAGTTTCAGGGAAAAGAGTATCACTGTCGTCTCCTGAGCCCACTGCGTTGTGGCAGTAAGTTCAGGTTCAGGTGAGCGTCTTTCGATATAAAAGTGCACACACAATGTGCTTTGTATTGATTCAAACACCACTTGGGTCTAATATTGTGTAAATGAGATGCTGCTAAAGTAGAATGATCTAATATATGCACTGTGCTATTTTTTGCAGATGATACTGTTATTTATTGTTGTTTCACTGCAAACTACCTTAATAAACTTATACCTGATTCTATTAGGTTTATTTATTTTACTGAACTTGGATAATAAACAACAAAAACAAAGCTACAACAAAGGCTACGGGACTTGGGTTGGGTTTCTTGAATACATTCTGCCATAACATACAGTCCCAAGCATAGACTGTAAAAAAAGTAGCGCTCCCCCTGGTGGCTGGCTGGGGTATAAGTCATAAGTCACAAATGCTCCATGTTAAGGCTCTTTCAGCGTACTTTGGGACTCACATATGGAGTCTACGCTGGTTTGAGCCATTTATACTTGCATCGCCCTGACGTAGCTTAAAGTCTAAACCGCCTATTAGCGCAATGGGCTAATAAACCAGATATCCAACAGGTCCGACCGCCTTCGGTTCAGCTTTGCTTTTTTGAATAATCAGCTGTTTCCATTCTAAACCGCTGATGACAGCAGGTGGTAGCATGATATCTGAAGTGACCCGTGATGACATGTTTCTTACCAAAGTGTTGGCATCATACACTATGATCTCTCCAATGGTGGCACTGCCAGGATACGCCAGGTAGGAGTTGGAATGGTTGATAGAAAGAGCGCAGAGACCTGCAGGAAGTCAGATAATTTAGGTTTGGCCAGAGGAAAGACAGAAAATGATCTGGCCTGTCAGCTCTTGACAGAACAGGGAATAGGATGGTCTTCCAGTCTTTTGTTTGACTTGGCTCTACATTGCATTAGAGCCTCTTATCTAAGTGTAGCAGGGTAAGGGAATTCATCTAGTATAATTTTCCTTCATTTTATCTGACAAAGCATGAAGAACTAAAATAAATTTCATATAAACTAGCTCATTTAAACAATGTTAAACATGGGAATCTGTTTATCGTCACACTACTCTTATTCTTTCCACCCCCCCCCCCCCCCCCATCAGATTTCTTTCTGTTCAACTAACTTGGTAAGAATGACTGCCAACATCAACACTCCAGTGAACTGGAAGAATCCTGTCACACCAGATGCGGAGTGCAGCGTGTCTGTCTGTGTGTCTGCGTTACATCTTACCTGAGGGGTTAGACGGAGTGTTGAGCAGAGTCTTGAGCAGCTTCATGTCCTTAATGTTGTGGATATAAATGGACTCTTCAAGGCACACCACCAGTCTCTGCAAGACACAGGAGCCCTAAGGTCATTACACCCCGTTAAGTGTTCCAGGGAAAGGCCACCCGTTATGAGAAAGGGTCAGATAAAACCTAGAAGGTTCACAATCAGTTCATGAAAAGCTGAAATTTCGCACGTTGTTTTCACTATTGTCAACTTAATTCTAGTGTGGATCATATTTCTAAGATCACATTACTGCCAACAGCCTGCCTGTTGTGTCAAGACAGAGAGAGCTCACAATTCCTTTGTTGCAGCAAAGTACATGAACTCCTCACCTTCGACCCACAGATGTGAGTCATGAGAGAACGCCACAGCATCTTATAACCTTCACCTTGGTTCAGACAAAGTTGATACTTTTGTCAGTCAGAAAGACGCACATGAAAAGAGGGAGCGGCGTTGGCAGCGGCGACCACGCAGAGCCTCTCGTCTTTGGCCAGACCTTAGCGAACCCACACATATTTGCAGATGCCGAAACCGCTTGCTTTAGATGAAACAACGCACTAATCTGGGAAATAAAATGTGATTTTTTTTTAATTGCTTCTTTTTTGTGTAAACACTAATAAGCCTGTCCACGCCTCTGTGCGTTTTGCATCAACGGATTTTACGTAAATGCGGCCATGCAGGTGATACCGCCTGCCTCTTCCCGCCCGCTGTGACATCTGTGCTGTGTTAGTGTTTTTTGTAGCTTAGTTTCGCCTTTAAGCAGACATGCAAGTTTATACAAGCTTGACGGACAATGTGCAGACATTCTCAGGAATAAAAAAATCAAGCTCTGGGCCTCTGCTGATTCTCAAAATTACTTTCAGTATTGGTGCATTGTGTTGCTTTTTTTATTTGTATGTGTAATTAATATATAAGTATATAATTAAATGTTTTTGTTCCTGAGAAATTTAAAACAAAATGTATATAAAAAAAATGTGTAATCAACCAAAGATTTTGCGATCCCCCTGCAGTACCTTCACAGACCCAATAGGGGTCGCGGACCCCCGGTTGAAGACCTATGAATTACAGCAATCAACTTTGTATACTGAACATTGAAACGCTATTTGTCATATCGTGTCCTCTGCTTTATTGAACCCTGCACGGAAACATCTGCTTCTGATGTCACTGCACACAGCTGTTTACATGTTCCCAGAGAGTGGGAACTCAAACTGAAACATTTCCTTTGTTGGAAATAAAAGCAGCGTAGTGGTCGGCTACGTATTTGCGTGTGAGGCTGTGAGTCAGCGTGCTCTGTGGGTAAAGCAGAGACCAGAAGGGCCTCAGGTTCTTTTTGTCGTCTCAGCATGTCTCAAATGACGCAAGACGCAAACTGATGGACACGAGCCGTCCAAGAGACGGCAAATGCCAGATGAAACTGGAGGTGGAAACAACCTCAAATGATGTCCTTAGTACCTCAGATTTGTGCTTGGAGATGACTTTAGCGGTAAAGCAGCTGTGTTGCATTTTGGGAATTTTTTTGGATCCAGCGTTTTTTTGGATCATTTGTTTAGTTACTTTTTGTTTATTCAGCTTTACAGAAGTGGCAGTGACAAATCATTTTAAACACTGAGCTTTGAAAATGTAGGTCAGAACTGAAAGCAGCAAAAGCGCTGCAGTCTGAGTCAACCTACAGCTATGGGAGATGCTAGCGTTAAGTGTGAAGGCCGAGGATGTGTGGTTGTCTGACCTAGCAGACTTGGGTTTGTTGGTTAGAGGCAAAGTCCTGAACCCAGTAGCAGAGGAAGTCACTCAGCAGTCAAGACAGGAGAGACGCAAATAAATGTCTTCCATGCTCCTGAATATGGAGCAATAATCATATTAAGTTTAACTGAGGCTTTAAGGCCTTTAAGGCAACACTGGGATCTGATGTGACCGGTTGACCTTACAACAACACATGGAAGTTTGTTTGTTTGTTTCTTGTTGGTGTGAATCAGTCTCACTCACCTGTCTGTTGAGCTTGACAGCAAGGATGTTGTTCGGATAGCTGTAGTTGCAGATTTCCGTCCCCTTCTTGAAGTGGTAGATGTTCATGCGCTGCGGCATGCCGGTGCTCACCACGACTACCAGACTGCTGGAGAAGAGACGCTCCACGATGTAGACATCTGGGGTCTCTGCAGGGGGAGAACACGGAGGGTTAAAACATAAACTCTGTCACGCCAGGGCAGACAGACAGGTTAATAGAATAGAACACAAAACATGCCCTGGAAGCACAATGAATCATAAAAATCTGGATATTTTTTCAGCCGCCGGCTCATGTTTTTGCAATAGCGGTGTACAGATAAGGGAGTGGTTTGCAAGTAATTAGTGTCTTCGATCAACACCTAGTGCTGCTCTTCATGTTTTTATTTTTTTAGTTTTGTGTCAGGCTGCATCAACTCCACATGAATGAATGCCAGGTCCAAAAGTTTCCTCACAAGATGGTGAACGTTATTTACATCTCCTGTCAGTGGTTTTAATGTTATGGCTGATCGGTGTGCGTGCACCACGTCACAAGCCACGTTAAAACCACCGACAGGTGAAGTGAATAAGAACAATCTCGTCATCTTCTCCCCTTTAAGAAGAAGAAGAAGAAGGAAAAAAAAGTTCCATGGAATCTGTTTAACTTTAATGAGAGGTTAACCAGAGTTTGACCAAAAGATTATACGCTGAGATTAAATTTAACCCGCATCTTCCAGTCTTTTCCGAACTCGGTGTTCCTTTAAAAGAGGAAATCTGAGGAGACGTGGCGTGGCTTACAAGCCAGTGTGGGGACGCACGAGTCAGAGGGACGACTCGGTTTACATAAAAACAGAGGGTTTCGCTAATGTCTGTGACGTGAACCACAATGAATGGAAGTCAATGATCCACCAGGGACCTGACTGTAACTCCTGGTGTTGCTGTTTGTCACCATTTACCGGCTGACAAACGGATGAATGCATGAATTTCAATGAAACGGTGCCAGTGCTGATTCAACCATGTTACACCAGCTGGTTTGCCATAACTGCAGAGTCCCAGCTCCATACTGACCGCTCTCATGGATGCAGTCCAGTTTTTCCACCATGGTCAAAGAGAACAACTTGTAGCCGGTCTTTGTTCCAAGAGCCAGTGACCTGCAACACACACACAACACACACAATCAACACAAGAGGAATGGATCCAGAAAACTCTGCCTTCTTTCAATGTTTCATTTAGCAGAGAAGGAATTCATCTATATACTCGAGCTGGAAACACAGGAACAATGTGGCACTATACTTTGACTCAAGTGCATTAAATTCCACATTTGGGCACATTGTCTTCTCTAGTCTTTTTTTAAAGGGAGCCATCTAGTGGTGAAATCTTACCCAAGTAGTTAACCCCTTGACTTCGACATTAAGATTAATCACGATTAAATAGAACTCATTTTTAATCTATGTCAATAGTGTGCACTTAAAACTGAGTATTTTGACATATCATAGATTGATACAAAATAAATATTGAAGCTGTATGATGTATATTTTCAAGCTATGGTCATCTGCTCAAAAGCACTGTAGCCCAAAAAGTATAAAAGCCACATAATGTGTTCACACATGGGCAAATTTGTGTATCTTACAAACTGACTAGCAATGGTTAGAAATTAAGCATTATTATTGTCTACTACTTCTACTACTACTGACTACTACTAACATCCTCAACCATTTGAACGACTAGCAATGGTTAGAAAATGGGTACAAAATTAGAAAGTAACACTTTATTGTCTACTACTACAAGAAAAGATCAACCATATGGTTAAAATGCCAGTCAAAGGGTTAAATTTAACAGTTGTGTTACATCAGCTTCAGACTCATTCTGATGTCGATGCAATTAGGACTGAAATGGTGCCAAATGAATCTGCTGGTGAACGGGTACATCTGATCATCCCTTGTAATTCAAGTCCATTTAGGAATCAACATTACACAAACTGAGACACATCCTCAGTGACGGTCCTGAGGTCAATGGGTGCTTCAGGTTCAGACGCGTGCTTCACCCGTCTTGACCCACTGCTGGAGACCCTTCCTGCATCTTCCATTGTGAACCTGATGACTTGCCTGTAGACCTAGCACCATGTCTGACCAGAGAATCTGGTTATGGAGATCTTTTTCTACAGCGCACACTCCCAGCTGCCACATGCAATCCATACCTCGCTCAGACTTAGCTGGCGCTGGACTCTGCCACAGGCCTTGGCATAGCAAGGGTTTCAGGGTGGCTCCTAAACCTTTGTCTGCCAGTCGCTCCTACACCAGCCCTTGTGCCTCCTCTGGGACTCAACCATCTCCTGCCTTTTCCTGGTCTCTCCGCCTTCTCAGCACCTCTCCAGTGTCACAAACCTTGCACTCTTCATTTAGGCTGCTCACACATTACGACATTTCACAAAATAGTGAAAATGTTGCCAAAATATTTTCTCCAAATTAAATTTGATGTGTTGCTTTTACATAGTCAGTGAGGAGGAAGAAACCTCCAACAGGACCAGGTTTGGGGTTTGCTGCCCTCTGCAGTACCTCGCCGACTGGATGAGTTGGGTGAGATGTAAAGACAAAAACACATTTTAAGAGCTGCAGCAGGAGAATGATTGGCCTTTGAGCTTGGTAAATAATTTAAAACAGGATTACTGATTAATAAATTTCACCTAAAATCTGCCTTTTTATTCCCTCAACCGTGAGATGACACGAGGCACCTGGGTCGACGTTTTCATCATGGCGGTAACATGCTGCGATTTGTTGTGAAATAACATCATACCCATGTTTGTTTAGTATGTGGGATGAAGCATCAAATAAGAAAGGGGCCCACAGACAACTAGCATGTCAACTGAACATAACCTCGGGGTAAGACATGTGTAAACCTGCACGCAGTTATCCTTGCGTGGTACATGCAGACGCAGCTGTATTCCAGATAGACAACGTTTAACCCGTTTGACACATCGCTCCATTTTTTACACCCGTCATTTTCTTAATGGCCACCCGTGCCTTCATTCTCTGTACATTCCTGTTCTGTCGTATCCTGCCCCTCATAACCTGCACAAAACTTCAAAACCCAAAAAAATCAAAGGAATACAGCATAGATTCACCGCAGTGTGTGACACAGCATGCTGCTTTCCCTCTGAGACATCCCAGAGTCATTATATACTGGAGGCAAAACATAAAATCTACATTTTTCTGCAGTTTAGAAACTGTTGCCATCACACCTGCTGCATATACTGTAAATATTGCAGGTGAGGGCGGTTAAGCGCACACTCAGACAGATATTTCAATAAAAACCAGACCTCCTTTCACAATGTTCCGCCTGTGATTACTCAGCGCTTTAACTGAACGAGGCAGGTTTGAGTGTGACACTGTGCAACTTTCTGCACTCAGGACATCGTAGGGATCCCCAACTATTCCCTGAAGAAACACTGGGGCCGACACGGTGCCTTAAATGTCAGTGTTCCACCTTTGTTTTTGTTGTGTAACTCCAGCAGAGTGGCTATTACATCCAAGGCGGAGCGGCAGCACTCCCGGCAAGAGCAACCCTAACTTTATCCATAACTAATACAAGCAAAGGGACCAGATCCAGATGCAGCAGAGGAGAAAATATTGTGTTCTTCAGACCTGGTTTGCATCAAGCTTGAAAAACAATAAGTCTTAACAACATTAGACCATTTGTGTTCAGTGAAAAACGCAGGCCTGGACAAAATCTGCGCTTTATCGGATCCTCGGTTGGGGTTGAGCTACAAAATACACACTTCCCACGAGCTCTGAGCTTCTCCAGAGCCACACAGCTCTATTGAATTTACACACACCAATGCCAAAAAACACAAAATTTCCTCGCGAGACACTTAAAGAATCGGGGGTCTGAGCGATCGCATCACAACCGTGTCCTAAATGCGTCCAGAGTGTGTTCACATTTGTACTTAATGCCGGCCACTTGTAATCAGATCACTCAGGCTGGATGTTGATTGGGCCACAGGCCAGTAGGGGGACCACAGAGGGCTGACGTAATAAAAACTACTGCTGTGGCAAGGTGCTTCGATGACACAGGGAGATCTCCCCAAGAATCATTTGAATAACGTCCACTTCCTCTTTTTCCAGCGACTAACATTAGTTATCTTAACTAGTAAAGTTTGTGTTCAGGTCTTTGATGTTGACGTTTTGGCCTCACAGAATCGCTTCCAGGTCTGAACACGGGTTTCTCCTTTCCTCTGCACAATTTCATTAACCTGTAGAGTTGTATCTGTGTTTATTAAAAAAAAAAAAGTTCAATTTGCAAATTCTGTTTAGATCATCTCTTTGGATTCTGTGTCGTACTAGCTTGTAGTGTGGTAGGTAGTGGTGCAAGAGTAGTGAGTTATTGTGTTTGAATTGTCAGCATTCACAGTGGGATTGGGAGAAATAACATTTTGTTTTTAATACCATGTTGTGGAAGTGACATTAAACACAACTTGAATTTTGAATCTTATTCAGACAACAATAATAATAATAATTCTAACTAATCTTTTGATATGAATAAATAGAAGGATCAGCTGCATAAAATATATAATACATTGTTTTTTCGGACGAAGTTTACCGAGTGAAAATGGTGGAGTGGCCCTTTAACTGCACAACAAGTAGACTAAGGTAAGATGCATCAACTGAGCTCTTTTTGTCCTAAATACATGATTGATTTTCACCTGGTGAAGAATGACCGGTTGCATCATTTCTTTTGTTTTTTTCTCTTTTTTTTTCCCAGTAAATGTTTGTCTAATTGGGAGAAATCGATCTCGCTGTGACTCATCCGCTCTTTGTCCGCTCGCTCGTTTGCTTACGTGGAGTCTTGGTTGAAGGAGGCGCAGCAGAACTGGAGCCCCGGTCCGTCCGGTGCCTCCGGCGCGTCCGGTCCTCCGCAGCCACCCGCAACCTCCTCGGAGTCCATCCCGATTCCCAGCGACCTCCTTCCCTCCCTCCGACCTGGATTGGAGGCCTGGGATCGGCGCCGCCTCGTCGCTCGATTTCGGCTGAAGACGGCTCCAATTTGAGAAAGAAATGTGCGGCGAGCGGTGCGGTGCAGGCGAGAGGGCGAAGGAGGAGCCGGCGGCTTTCTACCGCAGGAAAGGACTTTAAATTTCAGTTCAAATGCGGGTATTTTAGAGGTCGAGTGTCCGGGAGGAAAAGGAGCAGAAAAGAAGCAAAACAAGAACAGCTGATGGCTGATACGTCACGTCTACGCCTCTTGCGATTGGCCCAGATTCCCGCTGTTCTCCATTTTGATTGGTCCACGCTGGAGTAGTGTTTTGTTATTAGCTGACGGGGCTGTGTTTGTGTCCGTCCATTCATAAGCATTCCTCTCCACCGCAAAAAGCAATAAAATAAATGTAAGAAAAACAAACATATGACACATACACTGCATTAACCGGCAGTTGTTTTTTTATTAAATAATTTGATTGGCTGTTTAGCATGTTTGAAGTCAAAAACTTATGTATGCCGAATACTTCATAAGATTCACTTCATATCACTTTTTTTTTTGTCTTTTTCGACACCAAACACCTAATAATTAATACTCGGCAACCTTAAACAGCACCAGCCCAAAGTATAGGCAGCGGGCAAATGTTAGGTGCGCCGTGGATCCATAGGGGGCGCACGGAGGGCGATTTATTCCCCCCAAGACCAACAGCCTGCTACTAATACTACTATATATACTATTACTTCATAATATTACCAAACCCACTACACTTATCTAAAGCAAATTAGTTAAAATTTAATTGTTGCAACTGTGTGTGCAGCTTAGTGGCCCAGTGAATCACAGTCACTTCAGCTCCACAGATATGGGGCCAGAACCCAGTATTAGGGCCACCCATGAGAAAAATAAATAAATAATAAATAAATAAAATCATGCACTTTGAGAAAAAAGTTGAAATTTTGAAGGGAAAAAAGTCAGCTTAATTAATATTAATAATTTAAAATTGTATTGTGATAATTTTTCAGTTATTTTGCTGATATATATTATATATATTGGACTGTTGCATGTCCACAGGGGCCTGGATAGTGTCACACTCATCAGCGTGTCCCTATCCTCCATAGAGTCCCGAAGCCGGGCACAGACACACTGTGGTCCGGGAAGCCGCATGCAGCCGGGTCTCCGCAAAACACAAACACTGGTCATGGCACACTCTCTGTGGGTCCCACCAACGAGCGCACACACTTTATCCATCCGGCCAAAGACCTCACGTTCACCATGAGTGCAGATGGTACCGCCGGTTTGTATAAACTGTGTGCGCTTTTGTTGGGACTTCCCTGTGGCTTTATGAGAATGAATAGATCTATGTTAATTTCGGCGTCTTGAATTCACTTATGTCTGATGAAATATTAAATTCTACATTTGAATATTATGACACTTGGGGCAGTAAATAACCTGCTCAGTCACAGCCTCACAGATAAACCAGCTTTGGTGTAAGTTGTAACTAGTCCCACTGTTGCAGTTAAATCTACATACTTACATTTAATTGGGGACATTTGTGTAATTTAATGGGATCTTTCTTGAGTATTATGAAATCCGGTTTGTAATAGTGAGGCCTAAAGCCTTCAGCCATGTAGCAACGTCTATACAGCAGCATTACACACATGTCTTTGCTGTGACATGGGTTTTGAAAACAGTAAATATCTATGCTACAGCTTTAATAAAAATCTCAGCATAGTCTTTATTTGAAACATACAGTATCTGCAGAGACATTCAAATAAAAAAAAACCTACACCACTAACGATGCAAACGCTGTCATTACCTCTGATAGATTTTGACTTTTATTTCAAAAGATATACATATGTAATATACAATATATATACAGTAGCCTGTAGCTGCTAAATGCTCCATTTAGTGGATTTATCTTTTCTGCTGGGAGTTGATAAAAAGCAGGTTGCAGACCAGAAACCCAGAGCAAAACAAAAAACTAAAATGGTCTTAGTGGATCTGTCATTAGAAGTGATCTCATTTGAAAAATAATGAGTGGTGTTGTTGTGGTGAATGCAGGTTTTGACAGCATTTCATCTTGTATTGTAATGACTGTCTTCCGTTGTCAGTTAATTACCAGACTTCACATTTTTAAAGACCCCACATTTGTTGCAAATCGCAGACTTTGACACCCCCTAGTGGTAGGAAGTTACACACACATAAAAAAACAGCTATGTATGTTGCATGTTGACAACAAGCTACTTGTAAAGCAAAAATAAAAATAAAATGCACCACGAGTAGTGGACAAAATAAACAAACAACTGGAAATGAAGGGCAGATCAGTCAATAATGTGCAAAATGACAAAATGACCCTGAGGAAACTCCTGCATACGTGATCCTGGAGTTAGAGTCAACTTGGAGACAATGGAGAAAGATCTACAAGAGAAAAAAAAAAAGCAATAGTAATTAAAAACATTTAAAACCACAAATATAAGAAACAAAAACTGCTTCCACTGCTAGATGTTGAGTTACCTCTGTGGAACGGAGGCGGGCGGCTGGCTTTAATCAGGTTACTCTGAGACAGAGCTTCAGTCATCCAGGAGAGGGCGCTGCAGCAGTACTCCACCTGGTGGGAGACCGACATGACAGAGATGGATTTGTGCTGGAGGAACCAGACACCACCACAGACACATACAGAATATACCCATATCCCATGTATCCATGTACATGCACCAACTGTATTCATATAAAAATAGGTGGGCTTTTCTAATTTTATTTGGATTTAACTTGTAACATTTTATTAATAGAAGCAGTGAGTTGGAGCTGCAGCTCGACAGCCTGGTAAATATTATATTAATATAGCTTGTTATTAACATCCAAGTGTCCCATAAAATCAAAGAAAGGCTGAGTTGAGATGTAAAAATGAACAAGAAGCTTCTCAGTCACGCTTCTTTCTGTCACCAAAGATCTGATAGTAATGTATTTGTGACCTAATCAACAGGAGAAAGTGTTTTCAGCCTCATCTTCTGATGACTGTGATGGATTTATGAATTTCTTTGTTCGCAAGATCAGTTGTCTCGGATCAGATCTCAGTCTCAGAGTTTAATGCTCCCATCGAGTTTGACGCTGTTTAACCCTCCATGCATGAGCTCGGGGATGTAGCATTTCATACATATCCATCATCATAGGAAATACTATATCCTAGATAGATTTGCAACCAAATTTCTTAAAAATGGTCCTGTAGGTCCTCAGTTTTCTTTCTATTATTGATCAATGTCTCTTGAGTTTGCAAAAAACCTATCCCCAACCTACGTCCATTCATTTTGGTCAACTAAAAGTGCTATGGCCTAGCCATAAAACAAGCTTAATCAAGGACAACTGGATTTCCTCGAGGAAGTTCAGTCTGCCTTCATGTCTGTGGTGTTTTTAACCAAATGGTTTCCCTCATACTTGTCTGACAGGCGCGTCAATGTTTTTATTTATTGGGGGGACACCCTCGGGAGACGATCCTTGGACTTATTTTGACTTCATGATATACGTTACCTCTGGGACATCTGCTTGTCTCCTCCAGAGGTATCTCTTTTCCAACGACATGCAGATTTACTTCTCAGCTAAACCCAATAACCTCCACGTGTTACAAACTGGACGTATAACAAAGATGTATCCAACTCATTTTTTTGAAAATCTATGGCTGGAGTCCACCTCTGGCACATCTTCAGTTGGCCAAAAAGTCAAGTAGTTGGTTCCTAATCAACCTGATTCCTGCCTCTCTTCTTCATGACTTCCAGTAAGGAGGAGAATAAACATATAAGGCTCCTTTCTCATGATCTAACTGAAGCCTACTAAACTTTGGAGCAAACTTCCTTCTTTCTTCTTAAATGCCACATCTATAAAAACACTGATATAAGTTTAGTTTGCTTGTCTACTGTGTGTAATGTATCCTTGTACTCGTATCACTTTGGCACCATGCTATAAAATAAATCTGATGTTAACAATGACCCCAGATGTTCTGGTATTGGAATCAGCCTGGACTGAACTCTATGGGTAAATACTGGCTGCCATATAAATGACTGGTGCAGATCGCTCGGCCTCGGGTGCACGTGCATTAAAATACTGCTGACCTCTGTCTCCAGCAGCTGCAACCGCCGGTCGTGGTCACGGATCTCTGCCATCTGCTTTAGCACGGTGTCCACCCTGCAGGATAAAACATTTATATGCTCACAAAAAAGATTTTATGATCCCTTAAATAAATAAAAAATGGAAAAACATGTGCTTGATGCTTGGTATTATTATAGTAAAGTTATTTATTTCTGAGACTGGAGTTTGCCATTAAAGTGCAAATACATGTATATACGTGCACATTGCATTATGGGTACTGTAGTCTTTGCTACACTATAAGAATATACCACTTACAATGGTCACAAGACATAAAGATGCAACCGTAATGATTTAGAGGAGTGACATGCGCAGAATGCACTTTTATACTCGATTAATTTAACATCCAACTTAAAATATTTCCGTTTTCCTCGATATATTTTTCAGAGTGCTGTTATTTTTTGTATTTTTTGCATATTCTTTCAAATTTTATATTGTTTTTTGTATATATTCTTGTCTAATTATGTGCTACTATGAAAGAAATTCGCCATACGTGGGGAAAATATACAATGTCTTATGTCTTAACTTCCTAATTACTGGCTGATATATAAATATGCACCAATTTAATAGCGTGTATTGTAGGTAATGTATGTTCTACCTGTGTTTATGTATGACCCATTTTAATTCTACCTCAAAGGACTGGTTCAGACAGAGATGGCTCTACGTTTGTATCCTTTAGCGACATCAGAGGCTTACTTACTTGACAGATGTGCGTTTAAGCCGCGCCGTGTCGCTCTCCCTCTGACGCTTGTTCTGAGCCGAGAGCAGGTTCTCTTTCTGAATAGCCTCCCACGTGTTGAGTCGACTGGCCTTCCTGCCGCGCAGCTCCTGAACTGAGGGCAAGAGAAGTTGAGTCAACGGACAATGGCGACGTTCTTGAGGCTCTGACCTGGACCTGTCAACATGTAGCAGCTTTCTGAGCTCCTTGCTCTTTCCTTCATTTCTTTTCTGTTTTCCTCTGAACCAACCGAGCACCAAGGGAGGAAATGTGCCTAGGTTGTAGCCACGATGGCGTAGTAGTGAGTACTTCACTATCTTTATCTGTTACTTTCTTCACTTGGAAGATTTAAATTGACAAACAGGATCCAAACAATATTTGTATACCGCGTTGGACTTCTGTAGATATATATATTTTTTCTGAAATGCCTCACATGACTTTGTATCAGCAGTGCCACATTAAAAGCTAATCTGCGTTTCCTTCCACTCATGCCTCCGACATTTCTCTTTCCCTTCTCACCAAAGTGTTGGTTCTTGACAGAGGGGATGCGCCGGATGTGCCTCTTGACAAAAAGGTGCAGGTGGGAGATGATGATGAACGGCGGCGCCAGGCACGGCCTTGAGTGGTACTCCACGATCAGGTTGTAGCGCTGAAACTTCCAGTAGGTGTCGCTGCGCTCTTGCACTTTGGAGAAGGTGTAGCTGTAGAGAGAGAGAGCAAATTGAAATCTAACCGTGTCGTGCATACGCAGCTTTCCTGCAAATATCCGTGCAGGCACCGATTGAAAGCTATGAAATAAGCACAGGAACATCACTGCACCTGAACATGGCGATGAGGAGGTTGACCAGCACTATGTTGGTGAACAGCAGGTAGATGACGAGGAGGATGACGACCAGCCAGTTGGCGTAGGTGCTCATGCAGGGCTCCGCTCCGGCTTTTATTAGTTCAACGTCGTCTGTGCAGTTAATTTCCCCGACTTTATCAGCTACAAGGAAGACAAGAGAAGAAGTGCAACACAACATGTGAGTGACTTTAAAGACTCCAGGCTTCAGTGCTGTGATAATTTTTTGTGTTAGTGGTGGTGCTCCAGCGGTAAAAACATAATGTGAAGGTTTTAGCCAGAATATAGAGAATACAATGCAATAGTAGCTTCATTATAGAACACAGAGCTAATTAAAGTATGGATTATTTCATTGGACGGCACAACACAAATCCTATTATGTCTTGCAAAGGACCCACAAATGACTTGAGGTCATGTCAGTCCTTTGGGAAAAACACATTTCCAAAATTGAGATGAATTAAATTAACAAACTTTGTCCAATTTCACAAGTTTGGATTTGGTAAAACAGAAACTGTGCCGCTCACCATCCATTTCGTTAATAGGTATTTGTCCAAAGATGTGCAGGTACGGCCTGTAGAACACGCGCCGGAAGATCCAGTTAGGACGGGGATCGTACGAGTAGAGGAGAGCCTGGTTGGCTACTCCGTAGGCCATGAGCCACACGGCCAGGAAAAACAGGAAGAAGAAGACGTCTTTCACCTGAGAGACGCGGGAGAAAGACCAGAGATGGATCATGTAACGGTGTGAGGTGTGAGGTCTGTTGTTTCTAGACTAATAACCAAGGCAGACAGGGGTTCCATGGTGTAATGGTTAGGACTCTGGACTCTGAATACAGCGATCCGAGTTCAAATCTCGGTGGAACCTGTGTGGTTGTTAATGGTTGATTTTCTGAAATCACTCTTATACATATACAGCAAGAAGTCACCATCTGAAGTGTTGCACAATGTCCTTAGAGGTGCCTTTTTTATAAGTAAATAGCAGGAGTTAGGTCTTCTATGCATCTATGCAAACACAGCAGGCTTAGGTGGACAAACCCAGAAAGTAAAGAAACACAACGGCTCAAAGGGATCTGATGTTTTCCACAACAATACACCTCTATTAAAGTCAATTCCTCACCCTGTATTCAAACCATTTTTGAAAAAAAAAAACTGTTAGTTGTGTTTTTAATTTGCAATTTGTGCAACATTACCATTTTGCCGACAATAATGATCTTGGGCCCGAGCTGTTTGTGGATGGCAAAGATATGGATCAGACGTAGCGTGAAGACCATGAAGTCTATGGCCATCATGGCTCGGCCCAAATTGTACGACCAGGGAAACATTCTGGAAAACAAAAACATTCGCGTAACAAGTCACATTTTGACACATTACACCTCTAGAAACCAAACAAGAAAGACATAAACGTATGAGGACATAAGGTGGTCTGCTCTGTATGTGTTTCCTTGGTAGACTTTGAAGAAGAATCACCTGCAGCACAGAGCCAGAATGAAGAGACAAATGGCTGTTAGGTCACACTTGTTCCACACGTCTTGGATGTAGCTCTTCATCCTCTGCACCACAAACGAACTGCCCACGAAGAAGGTCTGTAAACCAGAGAGAGAAGGAGAATTTGAGTAAATATTCCCAGGGCCTGACGCTTGTGAGACTTTCAGCCTTCTGTTCCTCAAATGCCATACCTTCGTAAGGTGAATCTTTTAAAGGAGGTAGCCCTAAGACAATAGGTTTTACACAGAGACCTTTATTTAGCAGATTGTCCACTGATTGCAGGGTTTGAATTTTGATTGTTTAAGCATTTAAACCTAAATTTACTCCTAATGGCAACAGCTTACATGGCAACTCTGACACCAATGGTTCATATGTTTTTGTGCAAGTGGGCAACACTGACTAAGATAGAGATGGTGCAGACCACTTCCACGCCGTATTCGTGAACATGCTAGTGCTCCAACAACCAACCTGTCGAATTTCTTCACAGACCAAGGTGAAGACCCAAAAGTAGAGCACAAACTCCAGGGTGGCGGGGCCGTCGGGGGGCGGCGGCTTGAAGTCCACCAGCAGGACGTAGGCGAACAGGCAAAGGAAGAGGAAGTACATCAGCACATTGCCGAGGAACGAGGTGACGGGGGCAAACCAGAACTGTCTCCATCGGGACAAAATAAACGGCCTCTTGGAGGTGGGTGGAATAGAACCTGGAGAGGAGAGAGTCGATTCAATCGGCTGTTGCTGTAATGTTACACAAATGAGCGTTCGTTTATCTCACTCTATCAGTAGTTACCCAAAGCTCATGGCCACAGGAAGGAAACAAAAACCGTTTTCTTGCACCAGACTGTTTATTTTTGCTATAAAGTTGAACAATTTAACACAGAGTTTATCCAAACCCACCTTCTAAGTTTTCTCTTAGAGCCCTGAGCTCTTCTGCGTCTTCCTCACTGCAATCCCAAGTAAACAAGTTGTTAGTTAGAGCTAAGAAGAAAAACCAGCACACAACAAAATCTGATTTATATGCACGTTTTTTTTTACTTTTGTATTATATCAGCGAGGGAGAAAACGGTGCCGTCGTTCCCGTCCAAACTGTCAGAGTCTCTGTTTTGAAGGACCGCTACAGACTTCACCTCCTCTTCTTGTTCCCTGTAACGTGACAATAAAAAAGGCATCATTTTTATTTTCATATCTTGCAGGTTTTGTGTTAATGGGAGCTCATTAGGAGCAGCTAAGGCTCAAGCCTCAGTGCAGTTTGATTTTGCTTCTTTTTTTATTTACACATAGAGATACACACTGTATCAGCTTTCTGTATTTGGTTTGCTGCAATTAGAGGCGATAAGAGGCGGGTAGTGTGCCCACCACACGGACCTCCTTCCTGCACCTCCACCCACAGGAGATGCAGGCAGACTAAGACAGGGGGGCTTGGCAGTCTGATACTTGGTCCTTGGAACATGGAACGTCACCTCTCTGGTGGGTAAGGAGACGGAATTTGTGGAAGAGGTCAAGCGTTACCAACGAGACATAATCGGCCTCATATAGACACATAACTTTGGCTCTAGAACCCAAGTCCTTGAGAGAGGCTGGACGGACTTCTTTGCTGGAATTACTAGGGGTGAGCATTTTGCTTGCACCAAGACTCTCTGCCTTTATGTTGGGGTTCTCCCGTGTGGACGAAAGGGTTTCTTCCCTGCGCCATTGGGTCGGAGAATGGGTCCTGACTGTTGTCTGCGCTTATGCGACAAACAGCAGTTCAGAGTACCCACCATTTTTGGGGGCCCTTGGATGGACCCTGGATTGCACACCGACTAGGGACTCCGTTGTCCTCCTCTGGGACTTCAATGCTCATGTGGGTGATGACAAGGAGACCTGGAGGGGCGTGATTCGTAGGAACAGCCTGCCAGTTCATTTATTGGACTTCTGCGAGTCACAGTTTGGTCCTAACTAACACCATGTTGGAACATAAGGTTGTTAATCGGTGCTTTTGGCACCATGAGAGTCTAGGCGGTCGTAGGTCGATGATTGACTTTCTAGTCGTATCTAACCTGCGACCGTATGTTGTGGACACTCGGGTAAAGAGAGTAGCAGAGCCGTCACCACTGATACCCACCTGGTGGTGAGTAGTGACCGGTTCTCTTCATAACTTTTTGCTTTTTGTGGTCCTTCTAGCTTCATCGACCTACGACCTCCAGCTCTTACTAGTGGCTGAGATTAAGATCAGCACCTCCAAGTCTGAGGCCATTGTCCTCAGTCGGAATAGGGTGGACTGCCCACTCCGTGTCGGGGAGGAGGTCTTACCTCAAGTGGAGGAGTTCAAGTATCTCGGGAAAAATGGGGGCAGTGTTGCCCTGTTTGCACATCATAATTAAGACACGACACTGACCTGAAGCTGATAAAGTCTGTGTAGATGAGTGGGGGCAGGAAGAAGGTGAGGACCAGTTTCCAAACCTCGGTGCTCCTCTCCATGTCGCCCCACCAGATCTGTGACAACAGAGACTACAGCAAAGAGGAAAGAAACGTCACCACAGCAGCTCAAAACCAACACAACACTCACTGAGAACGTTTCTGCATCATAATCACAAGCATCTCTACCTGAACACCATCGTGGCTGAAGAACAGGCGTGCATCGGCAGCGGTGGCCATCTGCAGGCACGTGGCCCCTCCCCACACCGGAGACCTCCTGATGAGGAGGGTGAAGGAGCGACTCTCACTGTTCTGGTAACACTCACCAAATACATCTGAAAGCACAGACACCAGTACAGGCGACAATGGAGAGAGAGAGGGTGACAATGGTTTCACCAGATATAAAGTAGAGAGCTTGAGGTGACAGACAAATTCTAGACAACAATAAATCTGAACAGAGTAAACTTTTATTTAGCACAGCAACACAGAAATGTTGTCTCCCTCTTCCGGCAGTATGATGTAGTTGCGCCATATAGAGAGGAAAAGTTAGGACAATTCCAACCAGAAGATAAGTAAAAAGAGAGAGAATAATATTAAACCATCACCATAAAATACGATTTTGTAATATTATAATAAAATATAGTAGTAAAAATTTTTTTAAAAATCTGCTATTTAAAAGGTAAATAATATTGACTAACCACCCCCGTGACTCAGCATGAAAAGGTTTGTTCCTGCCTTAGCGCATCGTTTGCTGCCTGTAGTTGCTGGGTCCATAGACATAGTTAATTATTACTATTGCTACATCAGTGACAATGTTGCCCAGAAGCAAAGAAAAAAATCAGGTTTTAAAAAAAAGAAACAGGGAAAGGAGAGAGAGGAGGGACATAAACAAGGTGCCAATATGTGAGCCAGATCTTCTGTAAGAAAGGTGTGTACCCTCTATAGTTTGTGAGTGGCAGAAAGTAACCTGTTCATAGTTCAATAAGCTAGGTAACTACGGGCTAGAATTAGGCTCCGTGTACCACGGATTCATTCATTTGAATTTCAATTCAGACCTGGAAATCTATAAAATGGAAAATCAGTTATTTCATTATTAGTTTTTCAATGTGAAACTTCAATCTGTATTTCTAATATTCAAATGACTACATTGGAATCCCTTTTCTGTACTTCATCATGAGGTCTTTGGCCCCAAGTACCTCATGAAGTAACAAGTGTTAGATACCATATACGGTCCCTTCTTTGACATTGATTTTCTAAATGAAAAAGAAAATTTTTGAAAAAGTCTTGATTTCTCTGGTCTGAATTGAACTTCAAATGATTGAATGATACACAAACTGACCCTTCAGCCTTTACAATGAGGGAGTGGGGCGCCCCTGGTATGACGTATACCTACAGACTACATTCCCCTCTCTTGTGTCAGAGCTATACATCAAGAAACAATGACACCGTTAGTCGCGTCCTTAGCTGTATTCTGACTCACCTTGTGCCAGGTTCTCAAACCTCTGCGCCAGTTCCTTCATGGCCAGCTTGTTCTCCGTCTCACTCTCGAGCTTAGAAAGCTCCCTCAGCAGCTTACAGCCGCCCAGGGCGCTCAGCACCGACTCTCCCGCCTGATAAGACCAACACAAGAGTCCAGAAAACCACCAAACCAGTTGCCACTGGTGCAAAAGTTTATACTGTAAAGTCTCACCATCTCCCAGAAGTAAATAGCCATCTCACTGCGGTTCTGTAAGACGGCCCAGATGAAGAGGGCTGCCCAGGGTGAGAGGCACCGCTGGCCTCGGTACACACACTCGCCCAGCAGCATTTTGTTGACATGCTGAAAGTTAAGAGGAGGCAGAAGAGTCACCAGTAAGTCAGATAAATCACAAATAACAAATTTATAATGGTGCTGACACCAATCCATCAAAGCAGAAATAAGATTGTTTACAGCCTAAATATCTTCTCTGTATCTGGAGTAAAGTGGGGCAACAAACACATGGTGCTACGAAAGCCACCAAAATTATTTATACAACTTTATTTCATGTGAGACAAGGCTCCTCATAGACTGTACAGTCCCCTGCTAACTCACCTTGATGGCTCTCCTGGTGCTGACGCTGGGGTCAAGGCCGAGAGGTCCATAGTAGAAAGGCTGACAGACATCATTCAATAGATCCCACAGCAGACGGGATACCTACAATTTTACCAGACATTTCATTAAAACAGCAAGCAATAATATATGTTTAAAGAAAAAGCTTCATTGTAGAATTCATATTGAATGGTATTAGATCCATCATTTAACTCATATAGCTTTGAGCATAACGTAAAGCATAACGTAAAATATTTTATTGTTGTTTTTTTTATTCAAGAAAATACTAATTTGTACATATCTGTGTGGTGCAAAAGTAAGTGAACCCTTGCTTTCAGTATCTGGTTTGAACCCCATGTGCTGCAGTAACGGCAACTAAACATTTTCGGTAACTGCTGATTCGTCGTCTACAGCAGCTCGGAGGAATTTTAGCTCATTCCTCAGGTCAGAACCGCTTCAATTCTGGGATGCTGGAGGGTTTTCTCAGTTACTTCCACAATGTGTCTATTGAATTAAGTTCAGGACTTGGACTCTGTGATTCCAAAACATAAATTTTGATTTACTCATTTTCCCAAATGATCAAATACCAAAGCATGATATTTCAGTCTTATTTGTCCGATTGGGCTCTCTTCGTCTACTTCTGCTGATGTAGCAAATTCTGTCCAACACTTAAGGCCGCACTATATCTATATAGTACATACACAAGTCAGATACGAACTAAACTTCTGACCGAGTCAGTTTCTACAGAGCAGTAAGTCCCTGCTGGCACATTTGGAAGTGGATCTACAAGAAGATCATCGTCCTTTCATAAAAGTCTGTCTCTTTAGTGCCTGACTGTGTGACGTCTGCATTCATGTTCATTTTCAGTGTAATCCATTGTTTTGTACCAGCACAGAGTTTCCTGTGACACTGCAGTAAAACCCTAAAGCATGATTTTTAACCTCCATGCCGAACAGTTGAGAAAATGTCCTTTCAGCTTCCAGTGCTGCCCTACTTTTCCTCCTATGCTACGACGTTACTTTAGTAGCTGTTTGACGCCATCAACAGAAGCATAACAAAACATCCTCCTCCTCACCTCATACAGACTGAGCTCCATGGCTGACGCGGGTCCGGTCAGAGCACTCTGAGGCCTATTCAGAGGCATTGACACAGATCCGTCTACGTTGGCCAGGGATCCAGCCAGGTCCTGCCTCTCACTTAGACGTCTCTGGAGAAGAACGTAGGCCAGTGAACTGTCTGACAGCGAGCGATACAAGCTTTCCAAGCGATGGTATGTCAGGTAGTCCAGAATGTTCAGACCGTTCTCGCAGAAGAGACGCACAAACTGGGGCTTGTCATTGACCAGTGCGTCCGTCATGGAGTCTTCCAAGTCTTCATACTGAAAACAAAATAATAACCTCACCACTGTGTATTTGTGAGCATCCTCTTTGTCATAGCGTCTTTTCATATCGAGCTGTGCACTGAATGTACTCACAGTTGATGAATCTCAAAACCTATCAGCAGGAGCGGGATACGGGAGTAAACAAAATGTGCATTTGTGTGGATTTTGTTTGGTTCCTAACCTTCCACTGTATGTCTCCGTTGAAGAGCTCGGATTTGGCGATGTCCACCCGGTTCCAGGCCACGGCCAGTTTCAGCTCCTCTGTGTATTCACTCGCATCACTGGACACACGTTTACTGGCTTAACACAGACACACAGATTTAAATGTGAAGTTAAAAACAATGTCTTTGTCTGATGAACAAGTGGGTCAATGGGACAAAGGTGTTGTCATGAAGGTTCTGCTTTAAACTTTCTGTTTCTGTCTGTTGACCCTTAGCGACAGCAGGGAGCCAAGCCCCCAGATTACCTGCTACCTTGACTTTAGTCTTTACCTGCCATAACAAGTTTTTCTCCAACAACACATTTTTATGAGGATCCTGCTTGGAAAAAGTTATACCAGGGAAAAGCTATGCCAAATGTTCACCCGCTCTCACAGGTCTGTTGTGTCTCAACCTGTGATCTATTTACTGTAACCGTCTTCAAGGCTTTCATGGAGCGCTTGCAGTTCCCCCTTTTGCCATTCATTCATTATTACACAGGATAAGATGTTACAATCGCTTGTGCCAAGATCCGAGGCAAAACACATTTAGAAGCCCAGTCCAAGTGAAAAACCGACCAGCAGGCTAGCAGTCAGCTACCAACTAGCAACCAACAAAAATACACCAGCTAACTAGCCTAGCCAACGGCAGTGGTTGAACTTGAACTGACCAGAGTTTGGGGGTTTCAATCTAAAGCATCTGAAGTTGTGGCTCCTAAACTTCTAAATCTGCATTTTACATTACGTCTGCTGCCTTATTTTTTTTTTATATAATTATGAAGCATTCTGTCTTTTAAAAAAGAGCTGAATGAATACATCGTGCTTACCTTTAACGAGAGCTTTGAGGAGAACTGTATCAAAGTCGTCTGAACCTTCCTGTTCCCCGTGGAAGACGGTGATGAGCTCTCTGTTCTGATAAATACTCAAGGCCTGGACACAGAGACGTGGGAAAAAAGGGGAAATTGTTATTTGTAGATTAGCAAAGTGGATGAAGATGCAGATTTATTCTTATAAATGTCTCCAATGTACAATAATTGGGTTATTAGAGCATCAAGTCTGCTTATGCGTCCAAAATCAGCATTCCCATGAAACACCAAGCTTCAGATTGACTCGTAACTAATGCTTCTTGTGTACTATATCATTTACTTGTGACTCAGTCTTGTCTTCCACACCACCCATTTCGAGGAGACACTCACCCTGTCCACCAGGTTCTCCAGATCGGCCGCGGCTGGGAAGTGCTTCCGGACCTTGTCGCGGAACTTGTCTCGGAGATCCGGGCTGAGAACCTCAGCCGCCTCCCCGTCGGGTAGGGGAGGGGTGGGACTGAGGGCAACGAGATTGTCCACCAGCTCGCTGATAAGATCTGCAGCTGGACCCGAACCAGCGAGGACCAGCCAGGGCGTAGATTTCCTCAGAGAGGCATCTAATCTCTATGTACACAAAATAAACGACAGGACATTTTCTCGTATTTATCCACGGAGACTGACGGAGATGGGCATCTGTTAAAAGAGCTTTGAATTGAAAGGCATACATATGGCAGGCATGAAACAGAGTAAAAAAAAAAGAAAATAAGGAAATTTTGACAGCCATTATTTTATTGACATCATGATGAGCCATGAAAGCTAAGCTTCGTTGCTCAAGCATTTTAGTTCCTGTTCACATCTTAAATGAACCGAAACCAGCCACGTCTTACGCGCTCGGCTGCAGATACGACAAGGTGTGTGTGTGTGCAGAATGAGACTTTATTGGACGGATTCCTCACCTCCAGCATATCGGCGTCCCCTGAGATAAGCATGCAAAGCACCGGGATTTCAATGCTGCCACTGCCTGTTGTTGGACAAGAGTAGACGTTAGGAGACACCTCTTGTGTGGGAATGTCGCATTAAAGCAAACAACTTTCCAAAAAAAACAGCATTCAGTGGCTGACATTGTTTTGATACGCCTCAGTTAGAAGCATGTATCAGCTGCACACATTCAGTTTTAGTTTCCTTCTCACGTATTTTATACTTCACCTACAGCATGAAATACTCAATCAAGTTGTATTTATACAGACTTTTACAATAACCAAAAGGTACCCAAAGTGTTTTATATCAAAGTCATAAAACAACACATAAAATCAATGCATAAAAACACAAAACATGGAAGTGGAAAGCGCTACAGTGCTACAGGATACTGAAGGTGTTCCAGAAGTAAATATATGATACGAGATAAGAGTAATAAAATACAACAAAATACAAGACTGCCCTGGTTGGAATTAAACACCGGTCTAAAAAAGTAGGTCATCAGCTTTGATTTAAAAAGGCAGAGATCAGAAGTGGTGCAAATGTTCCACAATCTGCGACGACAAAAGAACTATTACTAATATATATATTAAATATACTAACTTAAGCCGATTGTCAAATGTTACCCCAAGGCGGCCAGAGTACCAGGGTTTGTTGTGAAAACATTTGACATAGGTGTTGTGCCATTCAGCGTTACTGTTATTCAAGTGCAGAAAGCTCCGTGCTCGCCACTGCTTTACATCAGTCATACAATCCACTAACTTAATAAGTGCAGTATTTTAATTGGGACTCATGGGCAAATATATCTGCAGGTCGTCAGCATAAAATTGGAAAGACACATTGTGATTCTTTATAATTGATCCCAAAGGTGGCAAATACAACGAAAAGAGAATAGGGCCGAGAATAGATCCCTGGGGCACCCCACAGGGGAGGGATGCGTACGAAGAACAGAGTTCATCAATCATTACCAAGAAGTTTCTATTTGCTATGTGTGATCTAAACCTTGGGAGAGTGGTGTCCACATACTGCGCCAGGCAGGATGTAATCCCTTTAACACTACAGCGCAGGTCATAATCCAACTCTCATAGCAACAACACACTACTGCATCATGCGCCTCCACATTTCTGCGTAGTTGCTTCCACCAACAAGACAAGTTGCAGTTTACACCTACAGTATGTCGGTCCAGACTCTTATAATATATGAAGTAAAGAGCTTTCCATATAAAGGTTTTGGAAATAAAGTAAAATAATCACATGAGGCTGTGGGGTTTTTATTGATCTTTGACCCTCAGTGTCTAATGACTTCATCCTTGAGTCTGTTCCACATGTGAAAAAAATTCTCCCCATATTAGATTTGCAAGAGTAGGCTAGACAAATGGACGGAAAAGCAGAATACGGGCCATGGCATCTGCTGGCACGGAGGCATATTATTAGTGCTAACACATCTAGCAGGAGAGGAGCTACAGCACAGCACACACTGTTGACAGAGGAGAGGAGAGAGGAGAACTTGCTACTGCCAAACGCATTATAGTTTTGCATAAAATCAAGTCCTTTTATAATGAAGTTCCATCTCTGTGCTGGAGTCAGATTGCAACACAAAGCAGGTATTTGGTCTTAAGCATGAACAGAACTTTGTTTGACACTAGATCTTAAGGACCTTGTAGGTTTTGTTCACATACAATAAAAAAATAATCTCTTAATAGTTCTTAATAACAGGCTTAAAGGGATAATCTCACCCCAAATGCCAGTGCGCTGATGCGAAATGTAGTCCTCAAGATTTGCACGAAAGGCCATCTCTCCCCCCCGACGGCCGACACTCCCGTCGTCCACCAGCAGGAAAGCCTGACAGTTGTTGTCCAGGCAGCACGAGTCACGTGACGTGTTCTGGACGTAGTAACGAGCCGGGAAGCTCCCCTTCAAGCAGACAACACGCAACACTTGTAGAAACCCATGCTACACACCCCCTTGTGTGTCTTACTGAACTGGACACTACGCAATGTTTACCTGGGCGTTGACCAGCTGCTGCTTGTTGTGCACGAGGCCCCAGGGGGCCAGTCCTATCGCAATCACTTTCTTCTGAGAGAGAGCTGGAGCCGCGGCCCCGTGGTCCCTCACAGCCTCACCTACGCAGCGGGCCACACCCTCCCTCAGGCCGCCCGTCAAGATCCAGGCCCCTGGGGAAGAGGACGGAGAAAAGAAGGGTCAGTACAGTATCTACACGCAAAATCTGATAAAGACAACAAACACTAAAGTGTTGGGGTGACAACATAATTTGTGCACGGAGTCTGCAGAGAAACTGCCAAATCTTTGGTTGATTAGACATTTTTATACATGTTTTCGAACCCCCCCACCCCACAAATTTAAATTTCTTTATGTACACATTAACATGAATCCAACATATTTTAGTAAAGGGATAAATGGAAGCAGAAGACGTTATCTTTGACTCAGCGCTTCACTCATTCACATCCAATACAGGACCTGTCTCAGCAGTTCACTGTTTCACACAGAGCACCACACTAGTTCAGACCTGTCAATCACAGGAGGCCCCGCCCCTATCGCTGCTGAACCTGTTTATGTTTACGGCAGTTGCACGGCCGCCCTACTGCTGCACATGAATCTGTGTTTTATTTGAATGAGCTTAATGTTGAATTCATAATGATGATGATAATGATGTGTATATCAGGGGGGTCAGAGGGGGTCCCTACTTAAATCTCTCCATCAGTTTGGGGGCCCTTGGCCTGAAAAACGTTGAAGACCCCCTGCTTTAAAAGATTAGCACTAAGGGAGAGTAAACACTGGTTGCATGTACAACTGTAGAAGATACATGAGCTGTTTTTCTCCAAATTACAAAATGAAGAAACGATGATGGATTGCATTAAATTGTACTTGTTGCGAAGAGCGAAGCCCTCTGAGACTGAAATGTTACTACAAGACGCATTTATCATGCTTGAATGCACTGTCTAAAGTGTTGATTTGGATTTGATTTAACTGGTTATTCACAGTCCAGCTGATTTCATTGCTGCACAGCTTGCTTGCTAGTTCAACTGTCTTTTTCTGGTCATTGTTCAATGAAAAGTTCCATGGATTTGTTTCTATAGATCATTTTACAGATCTACTTGATTTGGTCTGAAAACTAAATGATGTGAAACGTCTTAATTTTTCTTCTTTTGTTTTTCAGTGTAAATATTAAATATAGATTTTATTGTACAGTGACTTTCAGTGTGACCCAGAAAATCTGTACTGGACAGATATGACCAGTATTTAAAATGATATATTATATTATTTATGTAGGGTACTAACAACTTGAGAAAATCAAGCTGAGTTAACTTAACAAATATAAGTATAGTATAGTATATAAATATAGTAAGTATTATTTACGCATTGATAAAGTTGAATTAATTAAGCATTATTAAGTTCATTAAACTTCATTTAACTTGATTTAATTTTGTCTTATACACTGAGGTAAAAAGATAAAAGTACGTGAATAATTTGATAAAAGTTCAGAAAACTTGAAAACTATGAAAATGATCACAAAATAAATAAAGTTTTCAAGTTAAGTTTTAAAAAACACAGTATATGTGCTTAACTTTCGTTTTATGTGATCAGTTCCATCAACATTTTAAGTACTACAAACTTTACCGTTTACAGTACAGACTAAATATTCATTAGCTTCTTGCAACGGCCACTTTTCTAAGTGCATTTTGATCAGGGGATGATCGCTGACACACACCCGTCAGCAAATTCTGCTGTACTCTGAGCTCTGTAAGAGGCTGACTTTGCTCGACAGCAAAATACAAAAATAACCACAGACTTTATTGATGTGCTTGCTTTCCTTCAGGACACTTATGGTCTTAAACACTGGAGGGGATGCCTCTTACTCTTACCTGTGCTCTGTGCCGCTCTCACCAGCCCTTTTCTCAGGATGTCTCTCACCCAGGTCTTGACCTTCTCGTGGCCTTCGCCCCCCACCACCGACACCACCAAATTGGGCGAGGGCAGCCCCCAGTGAGCGGTCATGAGGGTGTAGACGATCTGAGGCGGCGTGTCGCACGACAGCCGCAGAAACTGGACGGGACAGAGTGAAGATTGTGAGGATGGACCCATAGAGGGTATGAACGTGACATCACAGCAAGCGAAGTCTCCATGGTTACGGCCACTGAGTGGCAAAAAGTGACAGTTCATCATGAAGATTAGCAGCATTAGCTTGAATCATAGACTTTAATAGTGTCTGAATTTTAAAATTAATTAAAAAAAAAGAGCTGTTGTTTGATTAACTGTACCAACAGGTCTGAAAAGCAGTCAGAGATATATTTTTACAGATATGTGCCAAAGAAAAGAGAAGTAAATGGATCGGTGAATTCGAAGAAACAACTGGAATCCAGTCACAGAAACCTGGTGTTGTGGTTCACATTTAGTGTCAGGAAATATTAATTTATGCTGTATTGTTTTGACAAAGTCACACCTTAAGTTACTTCTTAAGTCTCAAACTGGAGGGCTGATACGTTTGTGGATGTTGTTGTTTTGATGTAGTTACGTCCGACAGTAACTATTTCAGTTCCAACAATAAATAATAATAAAAGGAACATTTGTGGTCACTCCTCGTCATCCTTTTAACGTCTGGTCGGATGTTACAGTACTGTGTGGCTAACGTTACTTCTCAGTGAAGCTCTTAGCATCTTTTATTTAGCTACATTTATCATATGAGCTAAAACTAACTTAAACTAACTGAAACTGAGGCTAATCAACTTGTCTAATTGTCTTTAATTTGATCTGATAATCCACATTTTCCCCGGTCTCACCGTAATTATCACTGTGATTTTGCCACTCGGGGTGCGTGGCATAACATTATGACCACCATTCTAATATTGTGTAGGTCTCCCTTGTGCCTTAAAAGCAGTTGTGACTCATCAGAGAATGGACATGGGTCTTCTGAGGGTGTCCTGTGGTGTCTGGTAACAGGATGTTGTTAGTGGGGGTCTTTGGGTCCTACAGGTTGAGAGGAGGGGGTGTATGTGGATCATCTCAAAGACAGTTGAACAGTTTGGGATCTAGTGAAGTTGGAGGCCAGGTCAACACCTTGCTTCTCCTAATGCTGTGACTGATCGGTGTATCTGTGACAGTGTGTGCGTTCATCGCCCCCACTCACATGACTGTGTCTGCGTCCTGCACCGGCAAACTCCAGCTCTCCGAAGGCGTCAGTGGGACACTCCGACGAGTGCTGCTTGCTGTCCCACTGAGTGACAATGGCTGCTCCGAAGAAGTCCCCCGTCGCCACAGAGTCGTGCACATCCCGCACGCCACCACACTGACACAGCGCTCCATTACTGACAAAACAAAAATACAGAAAACCCACACAAATGATAAAAAATGAGAGATGTATATTTATATTGGTGATGGTGCACCTCTCAAACTAAAAGTGCCACAGCGCACAGTGATGGATTCATGCAGATGTGAATGTGTTTCTAAAAAATGTCTTGTTTGTACCTCACAGATGCATTTAGCAATGAATTCTGATCAAGAATTCATATTTCACAGTGATTCCACGTCCTGTCTGAACCCTTAATAGACATCTAATATTCAATGTCAGATCTTTTTTAGGAATTTAATACATAGCAAGGAAGGAAAATCTTGATTTCTACAAGTGGAAGCATCAAGATCTAAATAAAAGTGACCTAGATTTAAACCTAAAGGACAGCAAGTATGAAATTAACAAGAAAAACTGTAATGTCCTCAACAACTTGAAAGCAGCTTCTGCAAATTCAATACGATGTCTCTTGGATGACAAGTAAAATCAAAAAACTGAAGTGTGGGCTCCTGATGACGTTTACATGAATAATCCAATACTTTTCCTTTTAGAGATGACGGAGGAGAAGAGATTACCTGAAAGAGTCTTCCACAAAAGTGGTGCACACTCGCTTCTTAATTATTTTGGGTATCCAGCTCTGTGGACAGGAAAAAAGGTTGATGAGAACAGAGAAATAGGAAGACAGATGCTGTGGACTAGACAGAAAACAGCAACAGTTTAAACACCGGGAATCCAACAAGTTTCATATTTTTTTATATGCACGTATTCGATGAGTAATTCAGCCCAGATAATGAAAGCAATACATTTATGCGCAGAAAAGGACAAAAGGCCGACATTGACTCAAACAGTTACCTCATTTGCACCTGTCGCGTGTGACCTGTATTTGGATAACCTGTCCAGATAATATCAGTCAGCGCCCATAGCAGATGTACACAATGTGCACTGTGGTAGGAATGTATCAACCAGAGCTCAGTCAGAAGAAGATCAGATCACATTTTGAGTAAACGTCAGCAAGTGGAAATGCAATTCTTGCGGTTCTTGTTCAAAGAGCGTTGTCTTTGTGATATTTTAATGTCTTAATGTCACTGTGAAACACAGATTATTTACATATTGAATCTTGATAAAAATTACTTCAAAAGTAAAAATAGGACTAAGCCTTAATAACAGGCGTAAACAAAGAGATTTAAAAGAAAGATTGTGCGTCTTCAAGGAATTTCTCACATGCATAAGCAGAGTGGCCGGCGGAAGCGTGCTGGGCCCATAACCCAGAGGTCGATGGATCGAAACCATCCTCTGCTAATGATCATGTTTTGGAGTAGTAGCAGCAGTTTCTAGTAAGAATTTCCCCATGTGGAGTCAAGTGCTAGCATTTGTAACAGTGGAGTGTGTATCTGAAACTGTACTTTACTCATGGGTGATCATGCTGGAGTATTTAAGACGTATCCAGTGTATCCTCAGTGCTGCAAACATCGTAAACGGTTAATGTTAGATATTAGGCGCAGCACATTTATTTCCTACAGACCTCTTCATGGCCTACGTCACTGTGGCCTCACGATGTTAACTGGAGGCAAAACAAAGAGATTTAAAAGAAAGATTTTGGTTCTTCAAAGAGATTCTCACATGCATAAGCAGAGTGGCGCAGCGGAAGCGTGCTGGGCCCATAACCCAGAGGTCGATGGATCGAAACCATCCTCTGCTAATTGTTTTGGGGGAGTAGTAATAGTTTCTAGTACACACATGGTCAAATGCCAGGAAAGAACTTCCACATGTGGGGTCAAGTGCTAGCATTTGTAACAGTGAAGTGTGTATCTGAAACTGTACTTTACTCATGGGTGATCATGCTGGAGTATTTAAGACGTATCCAGTGTATCCCCAGTGGTGCAAACACCGCAATCGTTTAATGTTAGATGTTAGGCTCAGCGCATTTATTTCCCATAGACCCCTTCATGGCCTACGTCACTGTGGCATCACAATGTTAACTGGAGGCAAAACAAAGAGATTTAAAAAAGAGAATTTGCGTCTTCAAAGAACATTTCATATGGATAAGCAGAGTGGCGCAGCGGAAGCGTGCTGGGCCCATAACCCAGAGGTCGATGGATCGAAACCATCCTCTGCTAGTCATAAAGTTTTGGGGGAGTAGTAGTAGTAGTTTCCTGAATGGTAGTCTAGTCCACATACTACTGTATGGTCAAATGCATAAAAGGAATGAAACTTGTGGTTAATGCTGTCACTTTTGGTGCCAAAACCTAAAACACTAATTTGAAGTTTTATCACACACCAGCCACTGACAGTCGTAGACGACTTTGGTTGAACGCGACTAAAAGAAAGGATTGGAGTGAGACAATTAACAAGAGGCACACTTCATATCAAATAAGATTAATTATTTGATTAGTAATTCTTGTTACACGTTATATATCTAGTATTTATTGTGTTACCCTTCACAGGGACCCCACTTACTTGTAATATCTTTGTATTAGAAGCGTCACTTGATAAAGACAGACCAGACTTCGTCCCTTTTGCTTCCTCCTTTGATCAAATCGTCTATCCAGTGAGTGAAAGTGTGGTCCCATTAGCCACAGTCAGCTTTTTAAAATGACGCTCCTGGTCTCAGGAAGTGAGTGTATTAGTATATTGTCTATAATATGCGTTTTCCTCATCCATTCCAGCCAAAACAGTCCATTAAAATATGCTAACTGCCGTTTACAGGCTATAGTGTTTGAGATGTTTGGCACCCAGTTAAGCCCCGCCCCTCGAAAAAACGTCACATTGTTTACAAACGGCAAAGGGGCCTATAGCTTTTGTTATCCTTAGTACTTTTTGGTGGCAAAATAAAACTGCATTTTATTATGCACTGTATACGCATATAAATTGTCATCACAGTGATCTCTGAACTTCCACAATATGACAAATCCATTCTTGAGTCCAGATGTATTCCCTCAGGGTGTTTTGAAGATATCGAAAGGCATAGACTCCAGACATACATTGAATCGGGCTTTGCTTGCTGTAAACATTCCTGAGGGTCATTAAAAAATTCCTTTGTAATGAGCTTCATATGGACGTGATGGAGGACAGAACCTCTTCTATGCAAAATTATGCTCCAAAATGATCACTTCTAGAGGCACACACGCGTCCACAGCGAATCAGCCTAACAAGAAGAATGTCACAGATCAGCAAATAATGATAGAAAGAACTGTCAAACATACAGTACGTTTTGTAACTGTCCAACTGTGATTTGCCTGTTTCTAGCCTCAAATTACATCGAGCTGAAAATATGCTGTAATTTCTTTTCTTTTTTTTTTTTTTTATCAAGGAAAAGGAATGTGGTTTTTCCATTGCCTCCAGTCTTATTTGGAAGGAATCTCAGTCAGTATAGAGATGGAAGAAAAGACACAGACTCCTAATGTATGCGAACTGTTGAATCGTCACTGATTTGAAGCAGAATATCTGAAACCATCCTTTAATGTCGAGTCTGACTTTCTACAAGACGTCATTTAGATGCTACTCCAACAACACGGCCCAGTTCCTGAAGCCATGTGAGTTTCACGTGAATATCTCAAGGGAGGAATGTGCTTGAATATCACAAGATCACACACAAAGGATTACGGTGATCAGCCGTCTGGAGAAAAAGGGAAGAGATGAAGCAAACTGTCGGAGCAGCAGGCGGAAGATGAAAGAAGAGGACGAGGGAAAAAATGTCAGGAACGAGCGAGGAGGGTTTCAAGTTGTGGCACGACAATGTCACAACCTCCAGAACCTGCTGGTAAATAATGTGTTTAGAAGGTGTTTGGGTGTGTTATGCAACCACCTCCCCTGAGCTCTTTTTCCGCATTAAACTTTACATTTGTTGCTACAGGATCATTCATTGTAAAGATTATCTGAGCGAGGACTGGTTCAACCGGTACAGAGTTTCCACCCTCAACATTCACACAATTCACCTGGCAGAGTTTTGATTGGACTGACAATCTCAACAGCCACAGAAGCCTGAGTTCAAGCAGCTTCGTCCTCAAACCGAGACTCAACCTTTTACTTATTGACTTTTATTCTGATGTCTACTCCTGCACAGGAAGATCTAACGAAACCTTTCCAACCTAACCCAAGAAACCATGGGCACAAATAAAATTTCTTCTTCTCACCTATTGAACTTCCTCAAATCTCTGCATCCCAGATGATAAAGGATTTATGGTGCAGTTAGTGCTCTAGGGTTAGGGTTACAGTTAGGGTTAGGTTCTTTGAATGTTGCCCTGAACCGGACACTTAAGACATCCTGCCCTTTCATCAATGATATCAAGAGATCAAATCCCACTGTAGCCTATTAAAAGTGATACTCGAGACAGACACTATACCCACTTTGCCAACTTTACAAAACTCTTCATATTCTAACAGAATATACCATTTTAAGAGTAAAGATTTACCTCTATTTCATCCCCCTCCTTGAAACTCATGCACAAAAGTTCATTTTTCTGCTTTAATTCCCCACCGCTCCTTTTATACCATCATCTACCATGATGTAAGTCTCTATGTGTCTTCCCTTTTGACAAGTGCATTCTTGTGTTATCGTCCTGAGAGAGCAGCCACCTTTTTGTTTCCGTGCAGAATAAAAACAGCCTAGCTTTATTGTTTTGACATCAAGCCAGGTGTGTTGTGTATCTTCCATTGTCTCCTGCTCAAAGCTACAGCTGTCAATTTTTGCAGACGCCTTCAGCAAAGTCTGCCGGGGCATTTGCTTTGCCAGCTAGGGTGGTTCCTGCTATCTTAAATCCAAGCAGACAACTAAAGCGCCGGCTTTTATTGGACGTCTGTTCACTGCTGTCGGTATGTTCTGTACTGAATGTCATTTCACTTTTTGGTGACAATTTGTACTCATGTTCACGTACATATTCAGCTTCCCAGGCCGCCCCCTTGAAATTACACCCTATAGCTACGTATGGAAAAAAACGCGTTGAAACTTGTTATTTGAAACGCACAGAGATTCAAAAGCGTCATTTAATTAAACACTGTTGTGCAAATAACTAGAACATGATGGTTACACCCCTATTGTGGTTTTTGCTGGTGCATGGGTTTAGCTATAGTGTAACCAAATGTGGCAGATTAGGAAACGCCACTCTATGTCTGCAGTCATCTTTTTGCTCTGCAGACATAGACCCTTTGCTTCTTTGTTTTCTCCAGTCGCCCGTGAGCAGGCAACCAGTGTATATAATATCTTTTGATGATTCTAGGTTCACTAGAAATTACTTTTCGCCCTGTTGACAGCAGACATCTCGACTGTCATAACAGGGAGAAGCACAGGTGAATTAATGGCTTCGTTCCATCCAATGAAACATAAAACTGAGAACGAGCATAAACAAAATAGGTACGTCGCTAAGTGGAATGCATCATTAACACAGCTGTGCTTCCTGTACTGACAAAAAGGTGCTAAAGTGACTTGACATGGCATTAAATTGTCACATAGGAAGGAAGAAGAAGTCTGGATGTTTGAGGTTCCCTACATACCTTTTACGAACATGGCATTTGTGTTTTTTCAGTCGCCTAGGAACACAAACATGATCTTGGCCGAGCTTGTTTTTGTGTGAAATACTATGCTGACTGGTGAGAGAACAGGTGAATGAGCACCTATTCTTATAAAGGGTTAGGGTGGAGGTGGAACTGATGAATGAGTCTACAGTAGTCGCAGAATTCGCGGAAGACTTAAACTCAAACAGGTGCATCGGTTCCACGAAACTGATGCTGTTGCACCACTTATTGTTTTTATTGGACATTTCAATTCCAGGAGTCAGGATACGAGCACAAAGCATTTCACGTTATCCTCGTACTGTAAACTTCCACGGAAACGTCCACGCCTTTTGTTTTCTCTGAAACGGCATTGACTAGCCTAGCTCTGGTGAGTCCTCCAGGAGAGCAGGATTTAACTGGATTAACTAACTAAACACATGGTGAAGTTATCACTTCCAACAAGTGTTTAATGTTTAATTCAACTTTAATGACATTTTTGTACGGATTAGTATTAAGTTGTTCCAAGTATAACACATAAAACTGTGGTTGTACCTCAATGGTAACTTGTTTTTTCATCCACATCGTTGGATATAATAACTATTATGATCATTTCCTGAATCAGTACCCCAGTCAGGGCAGGGCAGGAAACAAACACATCATCCTGTTTTCCCTTTATATGACCTTGTTCTTGACCCTCAGCTCAACCAGCTCTGGAGTTTTGCCTCCATTATTTTCTAACCTTTTATAAATTGTATTTTATTCCTTTAATGTCCAATGCCTTTTTCACTCACCCATCCATCCACCCCGACCTCCTCCTAATGCCGCAATGCTAAATAACAACGGCATCTGTCTTCTGCTCCGTTTCTTTCCTATGTGAGGAGTATGTGGCTAGAGGGCAACAAACTCGGTTTTACACCAAAAATATTAATTTGTTTTTTGGTGTTCAGTGTCACAACTGAGCAAGAAAACTTCTTTACCTAAAATCTCCTTAAAACTCGAGGCCATTGATAGTTTTTCTCACGGTGATAGAAAGACCATAAAGTTCAGACATCGTTGACAACCGCCCCCACAGCGACCCAGCCACAAGTGGCCGGCTTGGAGTACAGGTGTGAACACTGAGGTCGAATTGGAGAGATCTGATTTCTGACCACGTCTCCAGGTCGTCTGTAGCGCATTCGACCTCATTCCTTTGTTAGTTCGAACACACAATACCCACTTTCGGGAAATGTTTCTGTCACTGATTCACACCAACAGCGCAGAGTTGAATTTAAGGTTTTCAGGGTTTGAGGTTTAATCTGAGCTTCGTGCAAGTCTCTAAAATGACCAACACAAAAGCAGAGATAAATAAATAAATACGAAATTCTTCTTCTAAGTTGTTTAACCCGAACGCATCCAGGGCGGATGTTCATGCGAAGTCTGAATGAGGCCTTATCCTTTTCCGTAAGTGAAAGTTTTTTCTCATGAAGCAGTCTCCCAGTAAACAATAGGTACTTTTGGTATACAGGAACTTATTTTGTGTGTGTAACTGTACCAGGAAATATCCCACCTTTACTGTGGAGGGACTGATAACAATCACAGTTCTTAAATATGTGCTTGATACCTGTTTTCTGTCTTTGCTTTAGTTCAGGGGAAGTACTTTCCCACTTCAAGAGCCTTATCAATAATTATAACAATGCATCCGTTTTTTGTAGCGCTTTTTCATGGACACTCAAAGACCCTTCACATTGGATCCATTATTCATTCGCTCACACAGTCACACCTTGGTGGTGGTAAACTGCCTCAGTAGTCACACCTACAGAAACATGGCTGCCAATCCGGCCTCTCCGACCACCATCACTCATTTGCAATCATACACCAGTGGAAACAAACCGCCAACCTTTCAGTTATTGGATGATGTTGATGGTTTAGACCGCAGACTGTATAAAGATTTATTTACTGTACGTTCAAGTTAAGATCCAGACGTGTAAAAACACATCACCCTTCATGTTAGCCTTGAATAACGCAACAACATGAGGAGTTTAGCCAATGCGTGACTCTTATAAATTGCTGTCAGGCAGAACTGAAACATGTTTTAGTCAAACCTGTCACCAACATGTAATTCATGACTGGCAGGACTTGCATTGTGCATGCAAACGTTCTTGAGGGTGTGCAATATTTCAGCAGCACTCTCTAGTTTGCAGTCGCCCTCCACACACTCTAAAAAATCATCTTCAACTAAATTTTTAGTTGTTTAATTATCAAAGTTATTAACATAGCTTCTTAAGTTGACATGTTCCCACAGTCACACCCTGGACTACCACAGTTCAGGGTTTTTTTTAGAGAGCAGAGCAGTTTTGGTAGGAAAGCACTGTAGGCTCATTTAGATGCAATTCAGACAGTTTTGTTGCATTATTATTGTTATGACAAGTCAACAAGTGAAAAGGGCTGATTATGATGATTATGGCCTCTCTCTCTCTCTTTTTAACAGTGTGTGAATTTACAAAGTAGCTCAACACACATTTAACACATAGAACCAAGATGCTTTTGCTAATCTGTCAAATTCAGCTACAGGTGTGCAGTAAAACCAGCCCATATGAAACTCTCTTTCTTTCCCACATAAAACTTTTCAATCACAACGGAGAACTCTTGTGGGAAAGTTGAAGCTCCTCTGCTGCCGATGCCCCTTCTCCTCTTGTTATCATGAAAACACGGGAGTTATAAAGCGCCGTCCAGCTGGGACTAATAATCTCTGCACTTACAACAAGCCCACACGGGAAGGCTTTGAAGGGCATTTCTGAGGAACGCAGCGCTGGCTTTTTGTTTTTCAATACTTAGTGGCTTTCAAACACACGTTCAACATTAAATACACACTGACAGATTGTGGGCATATAAGCTCATCTGTTTGACTGGCGCGTGTTCACTTGCATAAGTGACATTTTTTTGGCGCCTATAAGAGGCAATAAATCACACTTTAAAATTGCTTCATATCATTGTTTGTACATAGATGTGAATACGTCTTTGACTGCATGTCTCTTACGTATCATGTTTTATAGCATGTCAATAAAGCTGTGCATATGGTTTCAACAGCACTCACATTCCTGTATATACCTGCACATACCTGCGCATGACAACCTATGGACTCATTTATAGTCTCTATTGCTCTGCTGTCTCTTGCCATGGCAAGAAAAGACATCATCAGAGAGGAGATACCAGCAGGTTTTACTATTAACTGGTTCAGTCTCTACCTGTAAATGTCTGCACGTATGTGTGTTCACCAAGCCATGTTTGAATCGTCCACAGGTTTATAAAGTCAGAGGCTGTATTCTTTGATGTGGCTCATTTTTGTATATATTCTCTCCTCCACTCTGCTTCCACAATAACAAGGATTTATCCATGTTGTCCCCAAACGTTACTCATCCAAACAGGTGTAAATAAACTTCTATAAACATTAGAAAATCCCCAGTTGATGTTTTTCGTGCAGTTTATGTAAGAAGTTAAAAACGAAACTTTTTTTTTTTTTTTTTTCACTAGAGTAAGGAATAACTTTAGTCTGAGTGAGTGATATGATCAGACACTTCTGCAGTCAGCAGGGACCCCTGAGACTTCATACCAGCGGAGAGCCTGAGGACTCACCCTGCATGTCTCGACTGGAACAGCAGCATCTTCAACAACCGAACAACTTTTCTCATCTTATTCTACTGGATCAAACCTAACCAGAAATAACCACACACGCTACAGTTCTGTGCCTCCCATTGTGAGCGCGCACGTACCTGATCTTTCTCTTTCTTGCTCCCAACTTTTCCGCCGTTCCTCTCTATCTCCAACTCATTCATCTCGCGTCCCTGCATCCGCGTCGTGTGATCGCGGAGCTCCGGATGGGTTGTTTATCCTGTCAGGTCCGCCCACAACCTACCGGCGTTGAGAGGGTGTGAGAGTGTGAAGCTCGTTCGCGGCGAACTGCGCCTCTCCCTGGAAAGAGGAAGACGCTCAACGTCAACGAAGCGCATGCGCAAAAAACTGCAGTTCATCGAGTGGCCGCTTGAGGCTGGTTGCAAAAGGGGGCAAATCCCCATAGACCCCTATGTAAAAAAGCCCAACTTTACAGCTTTATTAAACATGTTTACAGCCTGGTTCAAAAACCGGGTTCGGTCTCAATGGTTTATTTCACTATTCATGACAACTGTACGGTGGGGGTGATTTTTTTTCTAACTCATTCGTTTCTTTTTTTTATTAAGGTTTAAAATTCTGCATAATTAAGGGCTTTGAGTGACAGGCGCTACCAGAGGTCGCTAGCTGCTAGCCTTGGTCTCTCTGCTAGTCCTCACCTGAGCCAATGACAACCTTTCGGCTGAGTTTGAAGTTTTGTTTTAAATAAAAAATAATTGTTGTCTGCTTTACTGCACCTCCCACGAGACCACCCGCTAAGTGAATTTGAAGAAATTATTCTTATGGTTGGTGCCAGTCTGGTAGCTGAAGTTAATGATCTAATGAATTAGCCTTAGGCTAGCCTTCCAGCTAGGCTCCAGTTTGTTAGACAGGCTAACGGGAGGCTATCTATCAAACCCCCACCGAAGTCACAACATAAATAATAATACTTTTAAGTGAAGTGTGTAACGTGAAGTACGAAACATAAATGTCTCGTTCACGTTACTTTTTCCATACGACCAATGTTAAGGTAAAATACCCGTCGTCCATTAATTTCTAGGTATTATCCCTTACGTAGTTTAAGTTAGAAGGTAATATAAATTAAAATCAAGGAAACAAATATGCATAATGTGAATATGCGTAATAATATTCTGTACACATTGATGAAGAACTGGACTACCAGGACATCAAATCTGGGCAGAGAACACTTTAAAAGTCATCTCAATATCGCAGATTTTTTGAACTTTTACAAGCTGCAGCTTTTTTATGTGCTGCAAATTGCTGTGCTCTGAATTTTATGTACCCAGATGTGAAATGTGACTCATTACCTGTAACAGATGCTAGTATATATATTTTTTAAAATTAAAAATATTAATCTATAAATCATAGCTGTATTTAATGTATTATATATTATATTTTAGTCGGGATAAATGGCATCAAACCGGGAGCGAGGCCACCGTGTTAGCCGGCTGCTAGCACCTCCAATAGCAATTAGCCTAGCTCGGTAGCCTGAGCTAACCCGGTGGCGCCGAGTTGGGTGGGCGGGTTTCAATGTTCAGGCTGCTTTAGCTCCGCCCCAACCCGACCCCCATATCCATATTTGGAGTATCCGAGTATGGGCGGAGTAAAGCTCATCCAACATGGCAACCGCAGGCTCCGTCCACATGGGCTTCATTTCCGAGAATCGGAATCCAACGGGCGACGTCACGATGGGTTTGTCCATAGTTAGATCTGGTCCAGATGGATAAAATGTCAACACACACCCATCGGTTTACAGAAGGATCCAGGGTGTTGTAAAATCACGTGACCTCATGTGTCCATTTCAAACCCGTGAGATTATAACATGCTTTTCTATCATACATTTAGACGGATCATATATTTAGACATCTCACCAAAAGCTGCCAACGTTGATTGTTTAATGGTGAAATCAGTCCACAGATCTGAAGCTTAGCACTTGGCTTTGTGCAGTTTATGGTCTCGGGTGTGCCTTCGAATGTCTTCACATAATAAACCTTCAGGATCAGGCAAATAATTATAGAAAAACCATCTGCTGTGATACCACGAAAGAGCCCGACATTCTTGTCATACCTTAAAGCTGTTGGGCAGGAACAACAGCAGCGCCTGGCTGCAAAACCTTGCTCTTGTGAGATTAACTGAGACTTTTGACTCAGGAAGATGATCGTTCCTCCCACTGGTCCTTGAAGGGCAAAGCTCCTATGTGTTATCTTTTTACAGGCGTCCAGAGCAGCTGGAAACTGGACATGTTCTCCAAAGGAAAGAACATTCTTGGAGTCTTCTAAAAGGCTTAAAACCCAACACCTAGGGTTTCGAGTAAGTGGGATCAATGCTCCAGAGACTGAGAGAGGGTGAATGCTTTGACCCTGAGGTAGACATCCACTGGTGTTTCAGGGATACACACCGTTTTCTGGAGCTGGTGCAGTGATTGATTTCAGTGTTTACGCAACTGCTGCAATATTAGATGCCTAGAGCAAATGCTCCTGTGAGGAAAAAGTATTTCTAGTTTGAAACAGCTGCAAATTCCTTTAGAAGTTGTCAGGTTGGTGGGGGCATACAGGAAGTTTCATGGCTTACTCTCAAGAGGCTGAGCGAGACCCTTTGTTTTTGGACTGAAGTTGCCCTTATGTGGCAAAACACCAAGAAAGAAAGAAATACAGGAAAAACACGTAGAAGGTGAAAGTAACATGTATTTACTGATATATTTATGACTTATGTAGTAGTAATAATTTCTCATGTCTATGGATATTGTCCAATCCAGCAACTACAGACTGTTGCATGTGCAAACGATGCATTAAGGCAGGAACAAACCATTTCATACAGAATCACGGGGGTGGTTGATCAGTATTATTTATGTCATGATTAGCAGATATTAACCATTCCTGACAAAATCAAGTGAAAACAAAGAGATAACTAATTTTACTACTGTATTTTATTATTATATTACATTTTTTTATAATGACGATTTAATTATTTTCTCTCTTTTTTTTCTCTTTTGGGGCCCCTGACGGTCAGGGGCCCTTGTAATTGACCTAACTTTTCCACCTCATATAGCACGACTGCTCAGTAACATAAATAAAAGGACTAAAATAAAATAATAAATCAATAAAGCAATGACAGCAATAAGCCAAGGAGAGTCTCCTTATTCTACCTTATCTACTTTAAAAGACAAATAAGATATGGCAATGTGGTTTACTTGGACTACTACGTATGAAACACGTCATAAGCTACAAGGCAGGGTTCTTTAAACACCACAGAGACAGGTGAGGATACAAATGGAAGTCATAATGTAAGTAGACGAGAAGGTGCTTGCACAATGGTTACGTATAAAGTTCACATATCAAATAAATATTGTGTATTTTGTCATGGAATGGCAAATATTAAAGGTCACCTGGACCTCATATTTATGTGTTATTTATGTGCCATCGAACGTGTGCCAACTCAAGACGCTAACACAAAGAGAAACCTGACAATCCTGTTAAAACTTCATCTGAGCAGGAACAAATGTCCCGAATGCTTCTAGTTCTTCTAGTTTAGCGTTTTATTGCATAAACCGCTGTTCCTGCCTTGCCCGGTCTTGTCTGGTCCTCTTTCCTGCTCACACAGGTGACACCCTGTTCCCCCCCGAAGCAGGACCAGCTGGTTAACCAGATCACTTTGAAGTACACCTTCATGCAAGGCACAACTTTAGCTTCAGGATTAGAAAAAGAACCTGCTCCTGCACAATCAACTGTGACAAGAACATTCACATCACAACAGAGTGACGTCACTTCAGTGCAGTGTAAATAGATGGAAATATGTTATACCGTAAATAGAACTGATGTTTGTGATAAAAACAGCTACATAGGTTTAATAGAGCATACATTTCAAATGAAATCAGCATGATGACCTCTTGAATCAGTTTAGATTTAACAGTCTGTGGCCATTGTCCTGGCCCAGCAATGCTGCACTAAACAGAGAGTCAGAGTGAGCTAAATATGCTTCATCAGATAAGGTCCATGCACGGAGAAGATTGGAGTGATTAAAGAGTCTGGGCTTGGTGCAGGACGATCCTCCCCTTGGGGATGCGACAGTCATTTCCTTCGCGCAAGGAAGTCAAATTAAAACATGTTATGTCTTCTGCAGAACTGGAGGTTTTCACCAATTCACACTAGAATGAAGGAAAACATCAACCTGGTACCACTTTGAGGAGCAGGATTAGTTCATCTGTAGCAGAAAAATCTTTTTCTTTCTTTTGGTTTGGCTGAAACCACTGACAATTAAGCCCACAGTGTCATTAAGCGTCTCAGTCAGGATACACCTTAAAATGTCAACACACTCCTTCTCTTCTCTGGAAGTATCAAACATTTTATTGGATTCATTCACCTTTAATTCATCTCTCTAAATATACAGCGGCGATAGTTAGGAAGTCAGCCTACCTAGCTCATAACTATTCCAAAAAGTTGCATCAAAGCAAAGACTTTTTAATGCAGTCAGTGTTTGTTTCTTTCATTGCCATCTATTGGATTCTCACCGGAGAGACACAAACCAATGTCCATTAGTCACCAGTTTTGTGGTCAGTTCTAAGAATCACTGTGTTTATCAAAGTTTTATTGCAGATTTTCCACTACTAAAGGCGGCCATGTCGGTTCTCCTGTGGGAAACTGTCCCACTGACTCATGATGGGTGACCTTTGACCTCTTCTGATGGGAGTAGTTTTTGTCCGCATGTTTTTGTCCACCAGGCATGCAAAAAGACACCACACGCCACTTCCCGTCATTTTAACTTGACACGTCTTGTTTTATTTTGAAAAACCAACTGTCGTTTTGATGATGTTAACAACTTTCATCTTGCGTGTGAGGCCTGGAGAAGGAGGGGGAGGAGGAGACAATGGCCGATTATAGAGACAGTACAGGAAACAGTAGCCGGATACCGCAGGAAACCTGCTTCCTGCTTTTTGTGGTTGCCATAACTAAGGCCGCAGTTAAACATTGTCTCTGAGGGCAAACATATAAGAGTAATAGAGTCAAATAAAGGTATTAACAAACATTTTCTTTCAAGGAACTACTGCAGCCTCCTTTAGCTCCGGCTGGTGTCGCCTTCCGTTTTCTTTTGAGCCGTGCTCACTTGGAGTTACTCTGGAGCAACTATGGCATCTGAGAATGTCCCAGTTTCAAGCATGTTCAGGTTGGATACAAATACATCTGGAATGTGTTGCTGCAGGAATTTTTCCTCAGTAACCGAGAAGATAAGACACTCAACAAAGACTTTCATTCCACAGTTGTGCAGTCTGAGTGTAATTTGATCGTTGTGTATCTACGGTTCATGAGTGGTTTTCATGTGTTGTGGTTCATGGATCTAGTGAATTTGGACGCCGGGTCAACACCTTGCGCTGATGTTTCTTGACCATTTTTGCGTGCGTGCCTGTGTCGGGCTGCATCGTGCACCTTCTGTCAACAAGTGAAGAGGAAGCTTGGGTTGAGTTGCGATTGATGAGATGTGCCAACTGCCAGGAGGCCGGAGACAACACATACGGCACATACATTGAACACAAAGGGCAGAAACGGAGAAAGAAGAAGACAGCGACACAGGAAAAAAGCTCTAGATTGACATATACATACAGGCTGGAAGATGTAACAGAAGACAAGAGGACAATAGAGAAGAGGGAGAGTGCACTGTGCTGATAGTTGTGGTGTCCTACATCCTCTCCAGTGGACAAACCGTCGAGTTACAGAAAATGTAGTGAATTAAACCAACAATTTGCCACGAAGAAGCACGGCCTCCAGCCTGAATCTTATTTCCTCAATTCCTCTGCATCTAAAGACCATCATCCATGTACACATTCAAGTCTTCCCATCCCTTCAACCCATTCCGTTCACGTCCTACCAATAAATGTCCTGGCATTAGTTAGATCTTTGTTAGTCAAATATTTACGCTTTACTTGAGTTTATGTTTTAATTGTACCATTTGCATTCATCTGACAGATGCAGTCACTCTCTGTGTTTTAACTGTTAGCCCAGTTCATTAGATAAAGGAGCCAAACATGGTGGGAGCTGTGTTTTTCATAATGAATTAACATTTCACGACTGATTGTTTCAATATATTCCTCCCAGAGCTCATATGTCAATCTGTAAGTCTGCTCACTCAGTCACCGCTTTACTCTACCGCCCTCTAGCGGCCGGTACAGGACCCTGGGGTGCAGAGAGGTGTGAAGGAGTTTGTTCTGTATAGTTAAGCCTCAATTAAGTTGTTCACAGTAAGATCTGATTACATCAATGTGAAGATTCTATGAGGGTTTTTGTTTGTTTGTTTTTTATGTACAATACTGTGAATATTCCAGTCTGTGAAACACAGTTGTTTCTGAACAAGTGCCACAACACATCAGCAGAGGGAAATATTTTTGTGATTGTCTTTGTCAGCTTTGAAAAGGAGAGGAGACAAAGGGCACACAGAAGGGTCTCCTTGTTTGTCCATCTCATCTGAACATTCACATATGTTACTATTTTCATAATGTCATGATCATCTTGAATAAAAAAAAAAAAAAAATCTAGTAGAGTTTCTATAGTGGTCTACATGTGAAAAAAAAATAAATAGAAATAGAAATAAATAGAAATAGAAATATTCCCTTTTCCCTCTATATTTTAATAAATAATAAAAACAATAAAAGTTTTACGTATGTAATGTACTAAACCATAGGTCTTCAACATGGTGTCTGCGACCCCTGGGGGGTCTGCGGTGGTACTGCGGGGGGGGGGTCGCTAAATCTTTGGTTGATGAGACATTTTTTGGTATGATTTTTTTAATTTCCCCCCACAAATTTGAATTTCTTTAAATACACATTAACATGAACCCAACATATTTTAGTAAAGGGATAGGAGATAGCTTAATACTGAATGCAAAATGATAATAATAATGTATATTTATAAATAGCAGTGGGTCGAGTTCAATGTATAACACATATAGTAAGTAGAGGTTCCCTACTTAATCCCTCCATCAGTTTGGGGGTCCTTGGCCTGAAAAACCTTGAAGACCCCTTTACCAAACAATAAAAACTAGTTCTGTCTAAAGGGAGGCGGTGATTGTTTAAGTATAGTAAACATGGGACTTAGCTAATGCTACCAGCTAGCTGGCTGTAATTAGAGATCTTCAAAACGTAACTCTTAGTGTTTGTCGATGAACAGGCCAAATTGGAGGCCTACAGACACAAAGAAGACACCACAAAGGTGTGCAGAATGGTCTGACATGCAACTGTCGACAACATAATGTTGTGTCACGTGTCTGTGAAGGACCTCAGTCATCCAGGTCATGTGAAAAACAAAACAAAGCTAAAACAAAGGTAAGATTTATTTATTTTATTTTAGTTTTTTTTTCTATTTTAACACAAATGCAATGAAAATTCTCTGGATTCCTCTCACATACCGACCATTTGCTGATATTATGTTGACAAAATGTGTATTAGCTAATAAAGAAATTTATGATTTTTAAGCCTTATCAGAAAAAAAAAAATCACAAAACACATGGTTTGTTTTCGAACAAATCGTCACATATAATTGGAGGCTGTCGACAGCCAGCTGGAGGGATTTGTCTTCGACAAACCTGCTCCAGATGCTTGCTCAACAGCTCTTAGGAGACACACCCACCTTTCTTCCACTCCCTTCTAGTGATAACGCAGTCACTTCCTTGCAGGCCAGACTGCACAGCACTATTCGTGTCGACTGCCCAGAGTCCACGAATGCTGCCCTGCATTTTCCACCGCCACTAAATCCACCTGACCACACGTTCACAGCAAAGGTAAGTAATAAAGTTAGATCCCATTGTTTATGTATTATTAAATAATTATAATTGCCAGTCAAAGTGTTTTTATGTCTTACATCTGACTCATACAACCACAGAAATGTATTATTCAAGTGAAAGCTGTCTGTCAAACCTAAAGGATGTTGCGTCTCATCACTGATTTACTCTGCTAGTGTCTGTTTAAACCAAGATAATAACAATAACACCACTTGAAGAAATGCTTGGAATGTACTAATACCAGTATTTAAGCATATCTTCAAGACTCTTCAATGCTACTCTCTTTTCCTCCTTAATATAATAATGTAAAACTGGCTTCACTGTATTCAAAAATCTTCCATACAAGAACATATCATTGCTAGCAGGCCGAGAAACCCCCAAACACAACAGTTAGAACGTGTTTGCACAGTGTGAGCCACACCTGATAAAGGTGTAGTTAGCCCACGGTCATTGCTCACTTAGCCAACAAGGAGTTACGTGAAGGTGCTGTAGAAGTTTGTGCAAATCCCTGGGTGTACTTAAGGGTATGTGATACAGAACTGGTGTGGAATAAATGCATGTCACATTTATATTTGATCTATATTTTATACCACCAGGTGAAGCAATATCATTGACTCAAAAACAACATATGACAAACTACCGTTTTCTTTTCATTTTTTTTTTAAAAAAAGTCACTCTCAAACTAAGTGTACCTCTGCCTTTCTCTCTGATTACATCCTGGGACGTGCAGCAGCACATCTGCAGACCAGCCCTGACATCAGCCGCATTCCTGCTTCTGCTCAGACATGTCTCTGTACAGCTTTGGCCTGGAGCCGCTCTCGTGCCATGCCTGGAACAAAGACAGAAGCCGTAAGTGGAACAGCAAAGCTATTACGTACAAACTGCATTTCCATATAGAGTAACAAGGTGAAACCATACTTCCAATGCGGCCTGCTCGGATACATGACCCCACCCAAGCTTACCACCCCCTCAATTTGAGGTAACCACTGGTGTAATTATTAATTACGGATGCATCTGGAAGGAGAAGCTCTGCACTGCAGGTTTAATGTTGCCTAGGGAACCACTGGGGATCTAATTATCAATCCAGGAAATGGACACAAAGAGCTTTAATGCATGTGTATGTCTGCACTCCAGTTGGAATGGATGTCTACTGCCGTTGAAGTATTCCACATTATCAGTGCATTATCACTGACTTGTTTTGCACGTCTGACAAGTTCACCACTAAGTATTAGCAATAATGATGCCAGGATCATGGCTTCTGTTTGCCATGTTTGTTTAATATATTAGCATGCTAATATAAGCTATATGTGTTAAACTTTTCACAGACATATTAGCATGCTAATATGAGCGATATGCATTAAACTCTTCACAGACATATTTGCATGCTAATATCAGCTACATGCATTAAACTCTTTACAGATATATTATGCTAACATGAGCTATATGCGTTAAACTCTTAAAAGGTATATTAGCGAGCTAACATGCGTTAGCTATATGCGTTAAACTCTGAACAGACATATTAGCATGCTAACATGAGCTACATGGGTTAAACTCTTCAAAGATACATTAGCGTGCTAACATGAGCTATATGCATTAAACTCAAAGGCATAAACACACAGGCTAATGAAATTGTGAGTAGGCCTATTCTGGCAATAATATTAGATTGCTTGCATAACAATTAGCATACTGTTACATTTTAGATCACCAATGTCCTGGACTGAGACTCTATACAGACATGCTAACATGAGCTAATTAGCGTTAATGTCTGAGCGCCCAGAGTCTGACGAGATTGTTATTGGTTTTTCGGGTGTGTCAATTTAGGCACAAAGGAATTTTGCCCAGTGGGAAAATTAAAAAAAATGAGAAGGTGACTGCAGTAAAATTTATCCAGGGGATGGGGACCATGCACAAGATTTCATGGCAACCCTTGACATATCTGGACCATTAAAGTGACCAGTACCTACTGGTGCCCTGCTCTCTGCTAATGTTGCCAAGGGTAACGTGATGTGATTTGTCATGTTATCATTTTAAACTCCTATAACTGATAGATGCTCCCTAGAGGATGAACCTTTACCCATACATAAAACATTTGTAGGACATTAGAAACTTATTTGTCTTTTTCTTACAGTAAAAAGTACGGCAGCTTAAATTGACTACATGTTTCCTTGCAGAGATTGCCGTGAGTCCTAACAACAATGTGGCCATCATCTATGAGAAGAAAGGCAAAGAATGGGTCAAGATCCACGAGCTGACTGAGCACAGTGGACGAATCACAGGTACTGAACCGGTGTTGCCTACTGCAACGTGTAGAGCAAAACTCAGGAAGTAGAGAGTCACCGATGAAAGCATTAAAAGCATTTATAGCCTCCAGGTGCAGCCTTAAATGCATTCTCTTCTTTTTTTGAAGCAACGGAATGTGTTTGACACCTTTTACAAGCAAAGGTGGAACATATTTCCTTATAAGGAGCACTGGATGTTCATGCTTTTATAAACCTCATCCACAGGCATCGACTGGGCCCCGGAGTCCAACCGCATTGTGACGTGCGCCTCCGACCGCAATGCCTACGTGTGGACCCTGAAGGACGGAGCATGGAAGCCGACGCTGGTCCTGGTGCGAATCAACCGTGCGGCCACGTGCGTGAAGTGGTCCCCGCTGGAGAACAAGTTCGCCCTGGGCAGCGGCGCCAGGCTCATCTCCGTCTGCTACTTCGAGAAGGAGAACGACTGGTGAGAAATGCAACATCAAGCCTTAATTACTCATGTTTTGCATGTAAAGTTGAACGAAGCATGAGGGTAGAGAGGGAACAACAGTGTTAAAAGATCAAAGCGAGTTCAGATATGGCGTCTTACCATTCATCCTGTCCTTAAGGTGGCTGAGTAAGCACATCAAGAAGCCCATGCGTTCCACTGTCCTGAGTCTCACCTGGCATCCCAACAACATCCTACTGGCTGCTGGGTCTGCAGACCTTCACTGCAGGTGAGGCTTCCTCAAAAACTATGAAGGGTATAAAGTGAAGCTTTGGTTAATTGTCAACGTGAACCCGCTGAACGATCTCTGTTTCCGCATTTCTCAGGATATTCTCGGCCTACATAAAGGACATCGAGGAGAAGCCTGGACCAACCGCCTGGGGCGCTAAGATGCCTTTCGGGGAGGTGCTGCTGGAGCATAAGGACTGCGGTGGGTGGGTGCACAGCGTCTCCTTTTCCCCCAGCGGAGACCAGCTGGCCTGGGTGGCCCACAACAGCAGCATCTCTGTGGCCGATGCCACTCAGGGGAAGGAGTGAGTGCAACCAGTATAAAATTGCACGTCTTATTTTGTGTTGTGGCTGAGTGTTGACGTTAAAATGCCTCTCCTCTTCAGGGTCACCCAGCTGACCACTGACCGTCTGCCTCTGCTGAGCGTCCTCTATGTCAACCCCACTGAGATTGTTGCTGCGGTAACCATTACCTTCTCCATGCATAAATAACTAAAAGCCAAAATGTAGGAGCTAGTAATTAATATTTCTGTATTAACAATGAAAAAATGATGAACGCTGGGCATCATCTCAGTCTTCTTTGAAAAATCAAGATACCAAGTCCTCTTTTTTGTTTTCAATGTCAGGGCCATGACTGCTGCCCCTACCAGTACACATATAAAGGCCCGGGATCTCTGGAGTTCGTGAAGAAACTGGACATCCCCAAGCAGACCTCAAAGGGCAGCATGTCGGCCATGCAACACTTCCGCAACCTGGACAAGAAGGCCACTGACGAGGACACCAGCGACCTGAACACCCTCCACCAGAACAGCATCACGTAAGACAGGGTTTTTTTTTCTCCTCACTGAATTTAACCAAGGAGGCCTTTGCTGCACGCCATCGCGCATGTTTCTGTCATTTCCTGTGATTTAACTGCTGTCGATTAACAAAATAAAAGCATTAAATTCCCAAAGGACACGCGTCAGAACCGCATAAAAAAAGATAGATCATTTCCATCTAAATCCAGTGGCACCACCACTTGGAAAAACTCAAGTTTTAACTTCCTATTCATTTGGATTTTCATTTACTTTAGTGCATATTTCTATGTCACAGCTGTGCGCCTCTGTAGCAACACATTAATACCTCACTGTGAGTTCTTTTGTCTGTACAACAATCCCTCTTCGCTCTTGCATTTTCTTTTCTTTTCTTAGTTGTTACTCAATATCTAACAATCACTCACTTGAACCAGCTGAGGCCACTGAGGCATTGCTAATGTTATCACAATAAAAAACCAGTTTGGCTTTTGAAGAGCTTCCGTGTGTTGTGTTGTGCAGGCAGCTGTGCGTGGTATCAGGCTCGAAAGACAAAGTGGAGAAGTACAGCAGCGTGGGACTGGACGGAGCCATGGTGATCTGGGATTTCAAGGTGGATTATAATGTTGTTGTATTGTAATGTAGTAATTTTAAATAGCTTAATGTGAGGTTACTGAGTGTGACTGAAGGTGCATCCTCTTCAGATGGGCTGAACATAGTTATACCTTTTGAAAGAACTTGAGTTGACTCAATTATAATGTGCATTTTTTTAATTAAACTAAAAATGCACCCAGTATTTTTGCAGCTGTAATGCAACATAGTTCACACATATGTGTCAGCACCGACCACTAACATCAGCTTCTCTAACACGTCTGTGCTCTCACTTTGCAGCACTGAGACCAGACGAGCCGTCAGCCCTTGAGGATTCAGAGGATCAAGTCTCGTCGAGTCACTTGTGTCTTTGTGCGACTTGAAAAATACTATAAGCACACGCACACACAAAAAAAAAAAATTAAAATAAAATATAAACAGGTCAGTCGTAAAGCTGTGTTTTCCTTGTATGGACATTTTCACTCACTTGCACACTTCCTTTCTGCTTATGCTTGACATATGTTTATGTACACTGGGTGCAAAAGTGACGTTCTCAGGCAGGTTGAGATGTTTCTTATCTGTCATGCAACACCAGCAAGGAGGGGTCCGATTGTACTAAATTCATGCTAAATATGAGGGAAAAAACTCCCAATACAGGAAGAGAAAGAACCTTCCAGACCCTTAAGAGAAAAATTAAAATTTGCATGTCTCAATATAGCAAATACAAATCCCAATTAATACAAAAAGAAACTCTATTATTATAGTACACTGAGTAGAAGCCTGTATACAAACTGTTACATTGTATCTGTCTACTGGACTGTCTGTGTGTGTGCGTATGTGTTGTCAAAATCACGATCCTTGAAGTGTCAAACTCCAGCAGCCTATTTTTCTGTTTCTTCACTTAAAATAACTTTTAATCCACATTCCCAAGAAACACATTCAAACCCTCACTCAAAAAAATCAAACGTTTAAGGTCAGAGCCGGCCCAAGTCATGGACCGTCTGAGGTATCCCGCTATGCTGATTGGTTCTGAGCTGGTCACGTGTTTCATGGGCGCCATGTTGGATACATCTAACCAATGTTCACCCGTAGAGAAGAAGCAATAACAGAGAATAAAGTTGGATTAAAAGTTAAAATGTGCCAAAGTGTTCAGCCTACGGCTCCAGCTCAGTATCAGGAAAACACGGGGGAAACTTCCCCAGTGAATAAACCTAACTCCTTTGTAGTTGTTATCACACACACACACACACACACACACACACACACACACACACACTGCTATTTACTTATAAAAAGGCACCGCTAAGGACGTTGTGCAGCGCTTCAGATTGTAGCTCTTTGCTGTACATGTATTATTACAGGAGCATTTTTAGGAAATCAACTATTGACGACTACACAGGTTCCACCGAGATTTGAACTCAGATCACTGGATTCAGAGTCCAGAGCACTAACCATTACACCATGGAACCCCTGTTTAGCTTTGTTTTTAGTCTAAAAACAACAGACCTCACACCTCATACGTCACATAATCCATCTGTGGTCTTTCCCCCAGGTGAAAGACAGTTTCGTCTTCCTATTTTTCCTGGCCGTGTGGCTCACATTCTCGATACAGATAAAATTATCCATGCATTTGCACGTTATTGGCAAACTCCAGAAAGTCTCACAAATAAATAACCAAACAATAACACCAGGTAACAAGCAAATGTCTTGCCTGTGTTTGCTTTCCCCCAGGGATCATAAAAAACTACCCTCAGGCACATTGAATGGAGGTGAACTCAGGGCATGTGTCGACCATAGACGACAATTCAGGTTCCACCGAGATTTGAACTCGGATCGCTGGATTCAGAGTCCAGAGTGCTAACCATTACACCATGGAACCCCTGTCTAGCTTTGTTTTTTTTTTTTTTTCAACAGACGTCACACCTTATATATTACATGATCCATCCCTGGTCTTTCTCTGCTCCCGCTTCTTCCTATTTTTCCACAGATAAAATTATCCATCCAATTTATCCATGTATTTGCAGTCTAGGAAATAAATCACTAAAGAACAACACCAGACAACAAGTTATGCATTTTTGTTCTTTTGCCATATGCATCTAACACAGTCTGTCAACAACTACGAAGGTTCGACCGAGATTTGAACTCGGATCGCTGGATTCAGAGTCCAGAGTGCTAACCATTACTCCATGGAACCCCTGTCCTCTCTCATAAAGTCTGTTTCTAATTCTTTGGACTAGAGACCTGCAGGTTGACATCGACCTGCTCTCCTAGAGTAACTGCCTGTCTCCTTGCTTTAGGTGTCATCTCATTGTTGCCCCTCTAGAGCATCTGTTGTTAATTTCAAACTGATTAACAACCCTCTTCGCTGCTTAAGTGACCAGATCAGCAGATTATACATATTGGCCACTAATGTGTTGTGTAGTTGGAGTAAATTAGAGAGACTCATTGTTATTTGACAGACGCCATCGTTGGATCATAGCTGGATTAAAACTCGGTTCAGCAGAAGTATTAAAACGCTCTTTAAAACGTCCTGTTCCTCAGTGAGTAGAGTATTTATTTGTTCTTTCACCAGTTGTTGAGGCCTGAGAAGTCAAACTATCGTGTAAAAGACTCAGACTAACATAAATCCTATATAAACTAACTATTTAGTCCTCTCTCTAACTTGTCGTCAACCTCTAAGAGAACTAAAAGAGCCCTGTTGTTCTTAAACTTTCAAAAAACGTCATAAATCAGTTGTAACTGCAGAAACACAAACAACAGAAGACAAAAGGGTTTAGTTTAATTAAATTTTATTTAATTTACAGTGGCGTTTAAAAGTGCTCGCACCCTTCCTGATTTCTTATGTTTTCGCACATTTGTCACAGCAAAATGTTTCATCAGCACAGGCAAAATGCAGTTTTTTAACTGAAGGTTTTTCATTATTAAAGGTAAAAAATAATAACTGATCCAAACTGTTTGCGATAGCTTGCAATGAGTCTTTTACAGCGTTGTGGATACATCTAAGCCCACTGCTCTTTACAGACTTGCTGTGAGTCAGTCATGTCGGAGAGTTTTCCAGCATGAACCTCCTTTTTAAGGTCATGCCAAAACATCCCAGCAGGACTGAAGTCACAGTGGTGAACAATCCTGCAAAGAGGAGTGGGCCAGAACCACTCCACAAAGCAATTACTTTCTCACACACCATGCAGGTTTGGATTTAGTTTTCCCTGAAAAATGAAAAACTTAATTTAAAAACTGCTAACGACTTTTTGCTGCCTGCTCTCTGTCTGATTTAATTCCTTTTGGCCCCTAGTTTTTTAGACAGATGCTGATGTAGCATTTGAAAAAAGTATTACCTTACCTTACCTCACCCTATATTATCTTATCTTGTCTTGTCTTATCTCTTCTCGTCTTACCTTTTCTGTTCTTATCTTCTTTTACCCTTTTTCTTATATTTTCTTGTCTCATCTAAACATATACTTGCGACAAACATGCAAAAATAAGGAAAAAATCTGGAAGAGTGCAAACACCTTTTCACACCACTGTTATTTTGGATTTGTAATTTAATTTAATTTAATTTAATTTAATTTAATTTAATTTAATTTAGAATTGGATCTAATTGAATTCAATATAGAATTGAATCTGATTAAATGTCCACATGTGGACTATGGGAGAAACCGGAGTACCCGGGGAAAACCCATGCTCACGTGGGGAGAACTTGCAAACATACAAATTGCTCCACCACGTGGCTTATCTGTGGCGTTCTTCGTAGCCTTCCTCACTCCACGGGGCCAACCCTGCAGCTGAAGTTCCTCTTCACCCAAGAGAAGAAGCGCTTGAAGCAGTTCTTCTTTTTCTTCTTCTTCTTCTCCGGGACTTTGCCGTCATCTGAAAACATGAACAAGAATGAAATACTCCAGCCGTGCTCAGACCGTAAAACAACAACAACGTGGAAAGTCTGGACAATTTGCAAAACATGTGAATGTGAATTGTTCTCACCTAAGACGGTCTGGTGCTCTGTGTCCACAGGGTTGGTGGCGGTTTTATCAGTGGAAGCAGGGGCTGGTGTAGGATGTGGACTAAACGTGCAAATGAATTCTGAGTTAGTATCTTAGTTCTGTTTAGAGCTAAGTTCGTCTCCTCTGACGGAGGAGTAAATGTGTCGGAAACATTCGGAGAAAGATTTTTACCTCAGCTCAGGGGCCTCGTTAGGCTCCTCTCCCAAGTGGATCCTGTTCTCGGGATGTGCCGGCTGAACCAAGATGACTCCTTGGGGCAGAGCCTCGTGGCAGCTGTTGAATGAAGGCATATAATGACCGATCTTACATTAGGATGTGGACTAAATGCAGAAATGCACACTGAGTTTGTATGTTAGTCCAGTTTAGGGCTCAGTTTGTCTCCTCTGGTGGAGCCATGAGTTTCTCTAGAAGAAAGACCTTTACCTCGGCTCGGGGGCCTCGTTAGGCTCCTCTCCCAAGTGGATCCTGTTCTCGGGGTCTGCAGGCCGAACCAAGATGACTCCTGGTGGCAGAGCCTGGTGGCTGCTGTTGAATGAAGGCATACGATTAATCACCTGCAGTAGAGGCGGCTGTCAAGATATGGGAGCACACAGTGTTTTTTCTTGTCCATGTAAGACTGATGTTACATCAGGATGTGGACCAAACACAGAAATGCACACTGAGTTTGTATGTTAGTCCCGTTTAGGGCTCAGTTTGTCTCCTCTGGTGGAGCCATGAGTTTCTCTAGAAGAAAGACCTTTACCTCCGCTCAGGGTCCTCGTTAGGCTCCTCCACAAAGTGGATCCTGTTCTCGGGGTCTGCAGGCTGAACCTGGATGACTCCTGTTGGCAGAGTCTCACTTACCCTATGGAGTGAAAACACACAATTAGTTACTTAATTAATGAAACATTAGACCCTTCATCAGGGTCTAATGTTGACCCTGATGAAGGAGGAATTTACACTAACTTGTCTACAGTCTCAGTCGCTGCTTCCATCTGACTCCGACTGGTGGTGGCTTGAGGTTCATTTCTACAAAAAAATAAATTTCACATTGTTGAGTTTATGATCAGAAAGCAGAGCAATGAGCCAAACGAGTCATATATATTACCTGCTGGGCCCACTGAGGTTGGAGGTGTTGTTCAGGTAGCTTTTAGTGATGAAGGGATGCTTGAGGATCCCACCGGGGGTGATCCTGTCCTTCTCGTCCCACTGCAGCATCGCCTTCAGCAGCTCAATGCACTCCCTCCTCTCCTCAGCCTCTCTTGGATTATTTTTCTCCAGACGCATCTGGTTTAGGAAACATTTGGAGAACACAACTGTGGTCAAGAACCTTCCCCTCTAAAACCTGAATTCAGCAGTTGGGTTGAGCTTCATCAAACACTTACCGCTTTTGCTTCGTCCAGGGAGAAGACTCCAGTGTAACTCCAATAGTCTGATCTTTCACTCTCCCGCGAAAGCTGGTAGTACTCCTCAGGGGTCTAAATGAAGACAAGATTCCAAATGTTTGAAATAATGACTTATGAAACCTTTAAACTAGCCATAAAATAGCTATTGTGTATCGTACCTTCAGCTGCCACTGGTTATCTACTTTCTTATAAAACACACGCGTGTTCTTTCCAATTTTAAGCAGATGCGCCGGTGGTGGACCCAGGAGATCAGTGATGACTCTGAGCTGCACACAGAGCACAACACCATGCTAGTCAGGGAGCTTTGCTTAGGCCCACGTTATGGCAAAGAATAGCAGCTTTCAATCAGAAACAATAGATAAATATGTGTTACAGTTATAGCGCATTACTTACTGCCTCATATTCAGAGTTGCCTGGAAATAGTGCAACACAAAGCACCAGATTTGCCATGACACAGCCCAACGACCAGATGTCGATGGCCTCTGAAAATGGCAGCCCCAACATGATTTCTGGTGCTCTGAGTAGGAGAAAAGAAAAAAAAAAAAAATGAAATGAAGCCAGTTACACCGAAGAGTCAGTCTCCTCCTTCCAATGTGGCCACTGTGATGTTACCTGTGATCTATTGTCTGGATTAACTTTCCCGGTTTCGCGTTCCACCTGTACAGGGCTAAACCAAAGTCTATGAGTTTAACCCTGAAGGGCCGTCTCATGTGATCCACCAGCATGATGTTGTCCAGCTTCAGGTCCCCGTGGATTACACCGACGCTCTTCAAGGCGTCGAAGGCTACGGCCATCTGCAAGCAACAGGGGTCACGTTTATAGGGACAGCTTGTTAAAGTTACAAAGGCGCATCGAGCAGATAAACGGTGTATTGATCTACCAGTGAACGCGAGGAGAATAAGTGCAAGACAGAGTTTGTCAAACCTGTTGAATGATCACCCGGATGTCCTCAAGTCGCGCTGGTCGTCCTATTGTATTCATATAGTCCTCCAGGCTGATGTCCAACATCTCATACATCAGGTTCATTGCTTTGTTGTCGGAATATGACCCCTGATACTTGACGATGTTGGAGGAGTCCAGATCGTACTGCATAAGGGTTCTCATTATACGAGCCTGAGGAAACATGATTTTCAGTTTTTAAAATAGTGTTTTTTTTTTTTTTTTTTCGGACTAGGACTGAAGCAATGTGGACAAATGTCGTACAGTTTCATTAACATGAAGCTTGGAAGTAAACAGCAGCCCTGTTTAACATGTCCTGACTACATGCAATCAAAATGAACAGCGTCTCACCTCCCACAGTGCAGGTCCGATACACTTCTGCTTGAAAACCTTTATCGCCACGGGCTCCTCACGTTCCTCATTCACGCACGCCAGCACCGTCCCGTAGGCGCCGTGTCCCAGGACTCGCACAAACACATGGTTCTTTGGGAGCCGGAAGCTGCACTCTTCCTCCGAGTCGCTGTCGGGGCAATCATCTGATGAACTGCTGCTGGCCATTTAAACTTTTGTCACACACGCCTGGAAGAGAAACATGATTTTATGAATCTACGTGACTCCTGTTAAACACGTTTGTATTTCATTTCTAAATTACATACTTGTAACCTCTTGTAACTTGCAACTTGTAACATACTTTACTAAGATAAAGTAGATAACACACAATGTTGAGTGAAATTAACGAGACATACAACATAAAAACCCAGATCCTCAGTCAGACTGTTCCTACAGCTCAGAGCGTGAAAACTAAAGGTGTTTGTTACTTCAGTCGCTGTGTTTCATTTTAACATGGTTCATATCTCTACAGAAAACATCTCTGTGTTACAGAAGTACTGGTAGGTTCTTGTAATCCAGCCAGAATCAAACCTGAACACATCATCAAACTACCACATGGTTGTCACTTTTGAAAACAGCGACTAAACGTAAACTAGACTTGAACAAATTGTAAGACAACTGCTCCACTGAGTGTTACACTTCATGACTCATGTGTTTCATCCATTATTTGACAGCGATGAAGCAAAATACACAAGAAAAACGAGATGGCAACAGTTTCTTCTGAGCTTCTCTGCTCGGACGTTGGAGGCCGTCTGGAGCTCCCAAACGTTTGCTGCGCGACCCAGGAGAGTGGGGCTACTTACTTGGCTAAAAGTTGTGTTGTATTAGATATCGTTGAACTCGTTCAAAGATAGATTTCGTCGATTTGTTTCTCTCCTCGTCTCTCGATAGCTCTCCTGTAGATGCTCGCCTCAATTCTGATACTGTGTTTGGTCCAGTTGCCGTGGAAAACAGAATCAAACTGACCCGTGTTCTAGAACACCTCTGTGATGTCACCCGTGACATCGGTTCTGGTCCATGTTCCAGAGTTCCGAAGAGAACGGCTAACGGCAGTCCAGCATACAGAAACATTTTATGCTAGCAAGACATGGTACATATATTAAAGGACTTTAATACCTGACTCTCCATTAACCCTTCATAGGCCACTCATTGAAATATGTGGAGTACCTAATAAGGTGCACCATATTCTGAGGGTAAAACAAAGCATCAAAACAACAGAAAATAAATCCTATAAATCAGCATTTTTACACTTGTGAAGTCTCATCACCACATATCTATATTGTGGGAAACTTGTGTGAAATGATAAAATATAAAGTGGAACACATGTACAGTCTATTAGGTTGAATGTCCACTTTCTCTCCCATTTTGGCATGTATTTGCCGTATGGCAACAATTTGATTTTAACATATATTTTTAGCACAATATAACTGGTTTAAATGATAAGAAAAAGAAAAGTTAACTCACCACTGGATTTTATATTAGATTTGATTACTTCCTTTTAGTATAACTGTACTGAAATTGCTGCCATATGGTAGTGCCACACATTAGAGGGTAATACAGTACCGTGCAAAAGTTTTAAGAAGGTGTGAGAAAATATGCTGGAAATTAAGAATGCTTTTAAAAACACAAATAATAATTGTTTATTTTATTTATCAATTTACAAAATGCAAAGTGAGTGAACAAAAGAAAAATCAGTCGCATCAATATTTGGTGTTACTACCCTTTGCCTTCAGACTAGCATCAGTCCTTATATGTACACTTGCACAAAGTCAGGGATTTCGTAGGATTGTAGACACAGTGGTCGACCAAGGAAAGGAAGGTCCAGCAGTGCCATCGGCTCAGAACTGTCAGAAACCAGTGGGACCCAGGTACACCCATGTACTGTCTGGAGACGTCTGACCCGGAGTGGTCTTCATGGAAGAGTTGCAGCCAAAAATCCATCCCTCTGACATGGAAACAAGGCCAAGCAGCTCAACTTTGCATGAAAACATAGGACATGGAGTGTAGATAAGTGGCAGGAGGTGCTCTGGACTGATGAGTCTGAATTTGAAATATTTGTCTGTAGAGCAGAAGGCAGTTTGTTCACCAAAGGGCTGGAGAGCAACACAATAATGAGTGTCTGCTGGTAACAGTGAAGCACAGTGGAGGTTCCTTGCAAATCTGAGGCTGCATTTCTATCTGCAAATTGAGTTGATGATTTGGTCAAGACTAATGGTACTTAATTCTTATCCATACTTATCCATCATGCAATACATTTTCTAGGAATAAAATAACATTTATTATATACCTGTTTAGTTTTATAAGTAAACAGAAACAAACAACTCTAAAATTCACTAGACATGATACGATCCAGTAGCATCTGCTCTGCCGAACAACCAAGATTAAGACAAAAGTGTCCCAATAAAGACTCTAATGTCTACCGCGCACTGCATAATTTTTTTCTCCTAATGTTTCTGTTGTAGGTCTGTATTTTATTAGATATTTCTGTTAGGTTGAAAGACTTGGTGATTAACTTAAATGACCATTTAAAGTGCAAGTAATGCGTCGTTGGGCAGGACTTCTCCCTGTCTTGCAGCTTTTATAGAGCGGAAATAAACTAATGGCAGTAACAAGAAGTTGATGGCAAAAGGAGTTTTGGACAGTCAGCTTCTTCAGGGACAGCAGCTCACACTTAAAACCGTACATATGTATCCTGTTCATTTCTCTCACAGGGTCAGAGGGAGCAGGAGAGTATTTCCAATGACCCCCAGGAGCCTCCAGAGAAGAGAGTCCATGTGAGCAAGGCTGTCCCCACAGACTGGAGCACCATCTTTTCCCTACACATGTGTCTACATATACAGTACTGTATCAGTTTAGAGGGTGTTGCTGAACCAGTCTGGAACTTCCTTTTCCTCCTCCTCTTTCTGTGTGTAGCTTTCCAGTTTCGTGCAGGTCCATGTTTTTAATGCATCAGTGGACGTATTGATCCTCCTGCAGGAAACAGGCCAGATGTTGAGCTCCAGACAGTACCACACACACACACATATATGTTTGTATGACTATCTTTGTGAGGACACTCATTGGCATAATGCATTCCTAGCCCCTTACCTTAACCTTAACCAACCTTAACCACCCTTTACCCTAACCTAATCAACTAAACGCCTAAGCCTAACCCTGACTCTGACCATAACGTAATTAAAACAGTCTCATAAAGAAGTGGGGACTGGCCAAAATGTCCTCACTTGGCACAAATGTCCTCAATCTGATGGTGTTGAACTTGGTCCTCTGAAAGATAGCTGTACAAGTACACACACTGTAGTTCTATTTCTAGTTTGTGATAGTTCTTAGTTTGTAGGTCAGCTGTATGTCTTCAACTCATCCTTCTCCCTTCCCTTAAAGAAACACAAAACAAAATAAAAATGCTTTTTCTAACTATTTTTTCCTCACCTCCTTAAAAAAATCGGTCAAAACAAATCTTTATTTCCTTTTCTAGTTTGTGTTAGTTCTTAGTTTGTAGGTTAGTTGTGTGCCTTTAACACCTTATCCTCCCTCTGCTTACAAACAACACCAACAAAAAACTTTTATTTCTATTTCTTCCTCACTTCCTTAAAATAACAAAAACACACAAAAAATGTTCTCTTTCTAGTTTGTGTTAGCTCTTAGTTTGTTGGTCAGTTGTATGTCTATAACACCTTATTCTCTCTTATTCTTTATATTTATTATTTATACACCGTTTTCTTTAACTACAAAAACACTAAGTAGTTAACTAAAAAAAAAAAGTTTTGTTTCTTTGTGGTCAGTAAATAAGTATTGTAAGTCTTTCTGGTGCATAACAACAACCTTGAAAATCAAACTTAAAATGTATGGCTATTTAATCACACACGTAAAAATGTTTATTGAAAAGGGAAAATTGAAAACACAGAAAAATATGTGTAAAACTTGGCTTCTGTTATGAATTTTAAGTATTTAAAAATTTTCTAATGTCAAATATGTTCTGTTTTTATGTGTGTGTCTACGTCTACATTGCTATAGGGTGGGGGTGCCTGGGGTGGTCTAGGTGGGTGGTACATGACTAAGTAACATCCATATGAATGAATGCGAGGTCCAAAAGTTTCCCAGCAGAATTGTCACAAGATGGTCAATGTTATTAACTTCTCCTGTCAGTGGTCATAATGTTATGCCTGATCGGTGTGTTGAGTGATGAATTAGTTAGAACTGACATGTTACAGTGATTTGAGCCACTAGAGAGCAGTAGTACGCTGGTTTCAAGTGCTCTGTCTACACCATGCCATAATTTGGAACTTCAAAAGATGTTTTGTAAGCTTTGACTGATTCACATTCTGAGAGACTGTTGGCAGCGTTTTCTTGCATCTCCTAAAACGCCATGACCTCTTTATTTTTTTTTTTTTGCAGGCTTTCAAATCATGGCATGAAATCTATCATATTTACCATATTTGCTGCAGCTGCAGCTCCAACTCACTGCTTCTATTAATAAAATGCTGCAAGTTAAATCCAAATAAAATTAGAAAAGCCCACCTATTTTTAAATGAATACAGTTGGTGGCCCATCCAGTGGCTGCGTGTACATGGATACATCGGATACGGGTATATTCTGTATGTGTTTGTGGCGGTGAACGGTGTGTCCGGTTTCTCTGCAGCTGTCAGCTGTGCCCTCTCAGCACAAATCCATCTCTGTCATGTCGGTCTCCCACCAGGTGGAGAGCTGCTGCAGCGCCCTCTGCTGGATGACTGAAGCTCTGTCTTAGAGTAACCTGAGGTAACTCAACATCTAGCTGTGCAAATATATTTTGGCAGTTTATTGGTGTATTGAACTTGAGCACTGAGACGATCACAGGCTCCAGACATTATTAGGTTTATCATGTGACAGAAAATAATCTGAACCAACCTGTATTTCTCTGCTTTTGTTTCTTATATTCGTGGTTTTAAACGTTATTAATCACTATTGCTTTTTTTCCCTCTCTTGTAGATCTTTCTCCATTGTCTCCAAGTTGACTCTAACTCCAGGATCACGTACGCAAGAGTTTCCTCAGGGTCATTTTGCTTTAGGAGTATCTTGTTGTCAACATACAACATACATATAGCGATTTTTGTGTGCGTGTGTGTAGTTTTTGATCCTACCACCAGGGGGTGTCGAAGTCTGAAATTTGCAACACATGTGGGTTCTTTAAAAGTGTGAGGTCTAAGCTCCAGATGGTACTTAACTGACAATGGAAGACAATCATCACAATACAAGATGAAATGCTTTCAAAACCTGCATTCACCATGACGACACTACTCATTATTATTATTATTTATTTTATTTATTTTTTTATTATTTTTTAAATTTTAGCACCTATTAGTTTTTTGTTTTGCTCTGGGTTTCTGGTCTGTAACCTGCTTTTTATTAACTCCCAGCAGAAAACATAAATCCACTCTACACTACCAAAAAAAGCGGAGCATTTAGCAGCTACAGGCTACTGTATATATATTGTATACTACATATGTATATGTATATCTTTTGAAATAAAAGTCAAAATCTATCAGAGGTAATGGTAGTGTTTGTATTGTTAGTGGTGTGGAGATTTTTATTAAAGATGTAACAGAGATATTTCCTCCCTTTAACTGTTTGCAAAACCCATGTCACAGCAAAGACAAGTGTGTAATGCTGCTGTATAGACGCTGCTATACAGTTGAATGTTTGAGGCCACAGGATTTCATAATATTCAAGGCAGATTCCATTAAATTGCACAAAATTCCCCAACTAAGCTTAAGTGTGTAGATTTAACTGCAGTTCAGCTTAGGAAGAAGACGATAGGACTAGATATAATTTATACTAAAGTTGGTTTATCTGCGAGGCTGTGACTGAGCAGGTTATTTACACAATACTATACTGCAGAATTTAATATTTCATCAATCATACATGAGTTTACAAAATTTGTAATCCGTTGAGAAATATCAGTTCTGTTGACTTTAGTCAGAACCCTCATCAAAAGGGACCATTCCTTAAGTGGTTCTCTTGGAGACATTAGAAAAAATCAAATATTAATTCACTAAGAATTTCACGCAACAGGTTTAAAATATTGATACGAAATGAATTCTGCCCTCCAATAATATTCGTAGGAAATTGTGACTACAACATATATCCAAACCTAAGCTCTAGAGCACGGGTCAACGGGTCCACAACCCCTGGGGGGTCCATGAAGGTACTTCAGGGCGGTCGTAAAATCTTTGGTTGACTAGCGATTTATATATTTTAATTTTCCCCTACAAATTTGAATTTCTTTAAATACACAGTAACATGAATCCAACATACTTTAGTAAAGGCCCAGTAGGCCCCGCCCCTATCGCTGCTGAGCCAATCACGAGGTCGCATATTATATGCTGACTCTGTCAGGTTCCCCGCAAGTCCTCAGGGGAAATCTGAGAAGAGAAGCTAACAGTGCAGCTAGCTCCAATGATCAGCCAACTACTGAGGCCAAAATGGCTTGGTCATTCACTGACCCTACCCATTTAACTATGTTTAAAGTTATAACTTGAATCTGTCAATTATTTTCTTTTCTTTTATATATTTATATTTATAACTGCACGCCACCCTACTGTTGCAAAAATGAACATCTGATCCTGTGTATTCTTTGATTAGCTTAATATTTAATGCAATCTGTTAATAATGTGTTTATTTATAAATAGCACTAGGCCGAGTGTAATCCCTACTTCATCTCTCCAACAGTTTGGGGGTCCTTGGCCTGAAAAACGTTGAAGACGTTTGTCATGCAGAGTTTGTTTTTCCAAAACTGGAATTGGGTTTGTTTGATTTTAGCAGTCGTGGTGAGTTTTAATACACCAACGCAATAATCCATCTTTGCAGGATTACAAAGGCGAGAAGACACATGGAAATATCGAGACAAGTCATCTCCGTGGCAACCAATTGACAAACGTTAGCCTAAGTCCAACTGTTCCGAGGACGACTTCCCAAATGGTTCTATGTGACGAACTATATGTCCACATCAAGTGACAATGACTTTTGGGCCATGGAGTGCAAAGTACGTGATATGACATATCCTCTCATAATGTGACACCAAAAGCAACGTGGTTTTAAACATAGTAGTAACTGTAATTATGTCAACTTTTTTTTTGTTTTTTCCTTCTACAAATTATGTATAGATTTTTTTTAAGTTACTTAAGAAAAGTCTATCACAGTCATGTGACTGTGGTCGATGAGTGAATGGGACCAGACCTAAGGCTCCAACCCACTCAGTATTCTCTGGTGCTGCAGTTCAGATTGTCTGTATGAGATCAGCTGAGTCGAGTTTGGGGTTCAGGATTTGAGCCAGGCCATGACAATAATAATTTATTTAAGCAAAAGATTGTCAAGAGCAATGTGCTAGCCTAGAACTTCAAGGGGATTTAACGGACGATTAGCTGAACCCTATGAAACCGAACCAAAATTAAACCAAGGTGGTTACAGAGACATCTATGGAGAAAACTGGCTTATATAAAAAAAAGGTGAGGACAGCCCATCAGAGAGTTGCCAAGAAGGATTTACTTGAGAACCTGAAGAGGGAACCTGAAGAGGGAAGCAGAAGGCAGGAAAGGGTGATCGCTAATGTCGTAGAGCCCCGGCATTACTGAGGGGTCTTACCAGTGGACGTATACTGGTGCTCTGAGGAGAAAAGTCACTGCTTGCACAGCATAGAGCTTCGTCGCACTGTATTCAAACTGGTTTGTGAAAATGGCGTCGAGAGCTGAGCAGTGCAGAAGGCAAGAACTATTACCATGTAACATTTGAGAGTGTTAGCATGTGGTTATTTCCTGCTGTCTGGAGCGTGGACAAATTAAATTAAGCTCAGAAAAACAGTGTGAGTTGTTCTTTTATTTTTGGTCAAAACCACATTAGAGCTTTAAATTAAACTTCGACCTCCCTCTCATGCACACACATACTTGAGAGTGCACACACACACACACACACGCACACACACAGGCACACACACACACACACACACACCACTCCCCTTGGGTAACTGTATAGTGGAAAGTGATTTCCCACTTTAGACGGTCCTTACATGGAAAGAGCTTGGGATGAATTTGGCACTGGATTTAGATTCAGGGAGGAAAATGAATCCTCTTGGGGAATGTCCGATCTTGTTGATGAATGGGCCGATGAAGAGCACCCGCTGTCATCTCTTTACCTCAGAACACCCTGGCCAAAACCTCAAATAGCATCCATTCATTAGATTTTTAAGTTAAATGAGGTCACGTGTTCTAGTTTTTACTCTGATTTTTCGCCCGCATCGGCCCCAAGACAAAGCAGCCAGATACGCAACGAATATTACTCCCAATGGATGATTACTCACTGATTCTATTTCTTCTGTTTTTACTGTATGGGACGTAGAAATAAAAATTTAAGTTGTAGTGACAGTCAACTAAATGGGTCAAGTGGGTCAGTGCAGGCAGACTCATGGTAAACTAAGAGAGAAGAAATGTCTTAGGCATGTCTGAACTCATCTCCACTTTCAGCCACTTTGCAGTCTTCATCTCGATCTGATCTCCTCTCTCATTCTGTCCTTTGCTCTTTCCAACTCAGCTGTTTCTTCTCGCTGTCTCTGGTCTGCAACCCATTAACAAACTTTGCTACGAAGCTAATCGAAAAAGATCTGTGCTATATAAAGCCGCAGTGGTGGCAGATATTAGTGATGGGGTGAATTCTGATTGGATAAGACAAGTTTCCTCTTTCTCGAATGTGGCAAGTTGGGATTTGTTGGCTGCGCAATCTTTAATTTACACCTTTTATTTGAGTAAGTGACTACACATCTAGAGCAGGTCCAGGACATCTCACAAGCTTTCACTTTCTCCCAGTCCTTGTGTTTTAGCTGACTCAAAATCCCAGGACTAATTATGAAGGTGACTTGACTACTCGATATGACATTTAATTACTCCGTTTACGATTGTGCCCAGCTGTCCTACATTAACATCCCATTACATTACACTCATTACATTTTGCCGTGACACGTCAACGTTGGTATGTTGTACCTCTTGGCTCCCCGAGATCTTTTTAAAGCTTTAACTACAAGAAGCAAGTCCCTTCTGCTTATTCACAGTAATTGTCTTCTTTTCTTTATAGATCAACACACACCTTTATCAAACAGGCAAACATGTAAACCTATACTCATGCAAGTGTGTCACTGGGGTAATATTATTTATTGATTTTTGTCAGTTTGTCTTAGGAGATGTATCTGAGGTTCCTGCCTCCGACTGCCGTCTTCATGCATGTGGAGGTGAGACTTGCCGGTGGGTGTGGGATACTGTGTTGGTCCCACAGACAGAGCCAAGGAGGCTCACATTACACTGACTCTAACGGTGTGTGGTTTTAAATAGAGTGGTTGTCAACTCCTCCCTGCGCAAATCCATCTATTTTGGGGGCAGCATGTAGGGAGTGCGACAGACAAGTAGATAAGATAGAGATCGGTGTCTTGGTTTGGCCTTTGCGCTTCGTAGTGCACACTTGGTCGGCCGCATCAGCATGATGGAGACATTGGAGGAGTAAGGTATAATTTGTAAAAAACAAGGTTTAGAAAATGCCCCCAGGAGCTCATGGTAATGAATCTCTGAAGACCTCGGTAAAAGCCCCTAGGTGTTGTGATGTTCACTGCTCCTCACAAAATGATACAGTTGCACAGCAAAGTGATTATTTAGCTATTCTTAGATCTAAAAGTGTCCGTCCTGACAGCAGTGAAAGGTCCTGGGGTCATTAAAATCATCTAGATTTATCCCCTTAGGACCAGGAATATGTTTATGGCAGTCTTCCCATTGGAACTTGGGTTACGTCAGGCCAGTGGCTCTAGGAATTATATTCTATGTGGATGACATCTCAGAGCGCCACTAATGTTCAATGCCAACATTAAGAGCCAGTGCAGCAGGAAGTAGGGTAACCCTAATATTCCAAGGCAGATAGCAGTGAGGCCATGCTGCACAGCCATACCCTTTTTAAATGGTGCAACCAGTGATTTTTGAGAGAATGACACTCGTATTAGGCCCTGTTCTTAGTTTGAACTGATATTCTGACATTGCTAACTGGCCATTATCTTCATTTTCTCCTTGGTCTCCCCAGTGAACCAATTGCTCCACCACTGACAGCTTCTGTCACAAGCAGAAAGCCCAACTTTCAGTCTATTACCATTTGCATTTTTCAGCCATAAATGCAAGCCATGATCTGTCAATGATGGTTTTGAACAGCATGCCCACAGAGTAACGTTGTAGAAGTCCAAAAATAACTCAGAGATCTGGTGGAAGGTTGGCCTGAGGCAAACGTTGGTCTCTTGAGAAAAGGTAAGGGAACCACTAAAATCATTAACAAGTGTCCTCTGCAAGTATGAATATCTACACCGAATGTGATGGAACTCCAGCCAGAAACACAATGATGGAAACAAACTCCAA